>NC_080176.1:68091903-68410236 GCF_950295315.1 Erinaceus europaeus
GCCTCTGATATCTCAGATTCAATTCCTAGCACCACCATAAGGCAGAGCTGAGTGGTGTTCTGGTTTCTATGTATAGCTCTCTCACATTAAAATAAATAAATAGTATTTTTCAAAAAAAAAAAAAACTCATAGAAAGGTTATCCAAATACTAAGGAACATGTGAAAAGATGCTCAACATTATCAGCCTTCACAAGAAGAAAAAAAGTCATAAATACTACATCCCTACTCAATGAATGAAGTCATAAAGGTTGAACAAACCAAATGTTTGTAAAGATAGGAAGCAGTTGGAACTTTGAAAGTGTCAATTGGTGAACAACTTTGAAATTTTTTCTATTAAAACTGAACATATGTGTAACTACCACATTTTCCACTCTGAGCCAGTATTTTCACTGCTATGTATATCATGAAATAACAAAATGCAATTATAAACCCAGAAAACACACAGGGAAATTTTCCAAGCATTTCTATTCTCATAGCCCCAAGCTAGAAATAATCCAAATACCAGTCATAAATAGAATGAATAAAAGTAAAATAGAACAGTCATGTACTCTAATACTAGGAAACAATAAAAACAAAGCAAAAAGCAGCTACATTCAATACTATGAATGAATTTCAAGTAATTATAATGAGTAAAAGAAGCCAATGTAGGGGGAAAAAAGAAAGCCTGCTGTTTTATTTTTAGTAAACTCAAACTTTTAGAGACTCACTGATAGAAACCCTGATATCTATGGGGACTATATTCAATATTTGATGTGAAAAGTATGATCTGAACTACAGAACATTAATTCTATTGTTAATGAATGCTTGTTGACTTAACTAAAAAAAAGTCTCAATGAGTATTTTATCACAAGTTATACTTACTATAACTTTCATGAAACACTGACAAGAAGTTCAAAATCAAACTAAAATAAGTTATTACAATTCTGATCATGTCCAGGAAGATCTCCAAGCTAATATTTAAGTTAGTTTCTTTTGTTAATTTAATCATTACGTCAGTAAATATTAACTGAATTCTATTTGAAAGCTACAAAGATTAATAGGACCAATCCTTTGTGATAATTACTCTTTGATAATTACAAAGAGCATAAATAGACTGAGTTAAATGCAAATGTAGATATTATCCAAATTTAAGTAAGATGATGGAGGGGAATGATGTAGGCAGCCTTGATCTTTTAAAATGCTGAATGCATTTCTTTACTAAGTTCATCAGTTCATCATGAACAAGAATACAGACTATATTATAGATTAATATATACTAAGCATTTATCGAAGGAATTTTATTTTTTTCGATTTGGAAAGGTAGAAGAATTAATGTGATTTACATTCCATTCAAGACTTATAAAGTGGATGTGAGGGCGATCTGGCTGCGACATCTGTCACCCCATTGATCACCAGGGTTGATTCAGCTGATCTGGCTGGCTAGGCAGGTGTCCCCATCCTCCCTTACCGCTCCATGTGCGTCTGTCCCGAAGCTGTGAGCTCGGTTGAAGAGGACAGCCTTCCCAGAATAGAGACGGACCAGTCTTCGGTCCAGGGTATATGAGTAGCTGCGCTCCCCTGCTAGAACCTCCAAACAAGCTCTCAAGACTTATAAAGTATCTGCTATATAAGAGTCATTCACTGAGTAGTTAGTTATCTTTGAATTGCTGTGATAGTCACTTTATGATAGAGCAAATAATTGTTGCCAGTAGTATAGAGAAAGCTGTATATGGCCTTCCTTATTTCCTGAAAGTGTGGGGCTATTAAATATAGGCAAGGGAAATAAAATATCCAGGAAATTGATTTTAAATAAGGTTTCTTTATTTATAGAATTGGTTCACCAAATGCTATTTTGTAATCTGTTTGAATCTACAACACACAGATTTAATTGCATACAGCTAAAAGCCGTGATGTTGTGTTTCTTTTGCCTTTTTAAAAGATAATAGAGGCTGTATTTAAGGTACGAAGCAACATGAATTATTTTTAGGATGACATATTTCATTATAAGCAGTGGTGAAAGCCAGCATACTATATGTGCATTTCAAGTTCTACCTGAGATACACAATATCTTAAACTTTTAAAAATACTATAGAAAAATATATAGAAAAATCTCTTGTGGGGAGTCGGGCAGTAGTGCAGCAGGCTAAGCAAACATGGTGCAGAGTGCAAGGATAGGTGTAAGGATTCCAGTTCGAGCCCCCGGCTCCCCAAGTACAGGCGAGTCACTTCACAGGCAGTGAGGTAGGTTTTCAGGTGTCTATCTTTCTCTCCCCCTCTCTGTCTTCCCCTCCTCTCTCCATTTCTGTCCTATCTAATAACAACAATAATAACAACAGCAACAATAAAAAACAACAGAGGCAACAAAAGGGAAAATAATTATAAAAAAAAATTAAAAAAAAAGAAAAATCTCTTGTGTGTTTTTATTGGCTCTGTGAAGGGTATTGAAAGAAAGTTATATGTTAGTATTTGATATCATGGCAGGTAACTGGCTGGTATGGGGGTTCTTAGATGGAAAGATGGTACACTTGGTTTTTATTTCTTCAGGAAAACTTCAGTGCCAGTTAAAATAACGTACCTAATCAGCATTATGAGAAAAGACATAATTTCTCTTAACAAAAAGGACTGAGATTTCTCTTTCATGACTTTGGGCATTAACTAGCTCTTTTTTTCATTCTTTTTAAGTGCCAAGTGCTCCACCTCAGAATGTTTCCCTGGAAGTAGTTAATTCAAGGGTAAGTCACAAAAATGCTCATTATTTTATTAGCTGTACCCATTTAATGCTCACGGTATTGGGTGAACGGTAGCTTTCACTTGGAAAAATGTTCCAGAATGACCCATTGAGCGGCACTGATCTGTCATTTTCTTCCATCACACTTGAGTACATTACAGAAGTATCCATTTACTTACAGGAAGCTTTATGTTTTTGAATATCATAATTATTAACGGTTACTCCATAAGGGAACAAAAATTTATATTTCACCTTATTTTCACCACTATCTGTATTAAATGTCAAAATGAGCTAGACAGAACAGTTAAAATATAGGAGTATGTAAAATGATTGAAACAAGTAGGATAAGGAAACCTTTTTTCTGGAAAGATTAACTAAAGTGAAGTAGCTTATCATTACCCTTCGCATCAAAGAGGTCAAATAAGTTGCAATCAAATAAGGTATATCTATGAAGGTATTACTCATCATAATATTACTCATTGATTAATGTTTGCTGGCCTTGAAAGTTGTTATAACTTTTAAAGAGGGTGAACTTAGGCAAGGTATAACTAAAGATAAGCAGCAAAAATGCAGCGGGTTGGGCGGTAGCACAGTGGATTAAGCACAGGTGGCGCGAAGCCCCCGGCTCCCTACCTGCAGGGGGGTTGCTTCACAGTCCGTGATGCAGGTCTGCAGGTGTCTATCTTTCTCTCTCCCTCTGTCTTCCCCTCCTCTCTCCATTCCTCTCTGTCCTATCTAACAACGATGACATCAACAACAACAGTAGTAACGACAACAACTCTAAAAAACAAGGGCAACAAGAGGAAAAGAAATAAAAATTAAAAAATTAAAAAGAAGCAAAAATGCTCGAACTTAATTCTTTAGGTAGAGTCATAGATGACTGAGAGGTAGAGAAAGACTGAAGGCAGTCACAGTAATGAAACTTTCTTTAGTGTGGTGGTGGCTAGGTTCAAACCCCAGTTGCACAGTTGGCAAATTAGTGTGCCATCCAAGCAAGCTATTTTACCAGCCCTAAAATTAGTTCTTTAGTGACAACTTATTTCAAGTATGTCCAGGGTCGAAAATAAATCAAAGCTCTAAAGTACAGTAGAGTAAGCAAGGATTGTCCTGGTTTACCCACCTGATTATGGACTCTAAGGGAAATCATTTAACTAGGTTTAGGCATCAGTGAAAGGCTGGGTCTAATAGAACTTCAAGCTCTGGGACCCTGCAAGCAAATTAGATGAGTTTTAAAGAAAGTAATACTTCATTTTTTAATCCTAACTGTTCCTTTTTAATAATTGTGTGTGATTTTAGAAAAGTTTCCAGTCCCATGAAAACTTAGTTTCTCTGTTCATATTAATGTGAATGTTAATGCCTTTACTGATTTTTCATGAAGAAATTGAAATGTATCATATACAAAGAAAATAACAGTGTCAGTAGCTATTATTTTACTGAATGTACAGTTCTTTGCCATATTCTGCAAAAATACTCTGGAGGAGCCATATTTTTGTGACTTTAATCAGATTTGCGTCTGTCAAGTGAGTTTATTATTTGGGAGCTGGTGAAATGTCTCCGGAAATGTTATCCTTTTACAAATTTAGGTGCTGTATTGTGTAAGAGCTAGTGAAACATTTTTAAAATTAGAATGGCAGAAATAAGTGAACTTGGGAAGAAAAATAAACTAAATGAAATAACCAGGAATAAACATCACTCTACAAAAAGATTGCTTGCAATAATGTTAAATGTTTTAAGACATACCATTCAAATTAATAGTAAAAGTCAAATAGGTCAAATGGATTTTTTTTTAATTAGTATAGGCTGTAAAGAGTGAAATCTGAAAAAACTTACTATAATTTTTCTTGTTCTAAGGACTCATTTTTATTAGAGTTTTCACCTGCCATTACATTTTTCCTCTAGTGTAGAACATCAGTTTCTACTGATATTATTTTTTTTGTATGAGTGTGTAGCACATATTTACCGAAAGTCTGCTTCAACAACGGACGAACGTTTTCTTCTGAAATGTGAACAAGACATTATTGAATGACCCTGGGTACTGACTCTATTTGAATATAGATTTATTACTGTACTGAAGAGGGAATTCCTGAATCGCAGAATTGACTTTCTCAAATGATTTATGTACGTGTATACAAATACCATGGCCAATATTCTTCTGGAAGACGCAGTGCTTACAGAAACCAAATATAAATGCATCTGCTTCTACACTCTTATCTTTGGTGCGCTGCTAGAAAATTGTACTTGTTTATGAGCTTTTCAAAATGAATACAGAAATTCCTGATGTTGTAATGCTTTTTACTCTCTTCTCCTAACCTTTAGTTTACTTCCTAGCTTTTAAGAAGTTGCACATTTTCCTTCTTGTACTGTGAACAATCAGAATCAAGCTTAATTATCAAAACCTGTTTATGCATTCTCAATGTGTTTGTGACGAGAAAGAAAAAATAGTATTTTGACATTCTTTTTCTTGAAACAAAACAGTGTCTACTGTTTACCTCATCTAGTAGCACTTTAAGAAACAAAATTTGTCATAACATAGCTTTAGCAGCCAGAGAAATAGCTCAATTGGTATAGCATCAGACTTGCAACAGTATTACATGTTTTCAGACTTGGATGTCTAAAGTTGGTGATTCGATTCCTGATGATACATACAAAACAGAGGTGGTGATCTGACACCTCTCTCTCTCTCTCTCTCTCTCTCTCTCATCTTTTCTATCCTGAGTGACACTCTTTATTTTACACATGTAATATGCATTTTGAAAAATAAACATTGAGTTGACAGCTAGCTCACTTGGATAGTTTTCTGCTTTGCCATGTGAGTCACCTAGGTTCAAGTCTAGCAGTCACTACATTGAAGGAACCTTTCCCTCTCTCTCTTTCCTCTGTACCTATCTAATAATAAATAGATAAATTAATAAATACATAAACAGACAACATATTTGAATAAATACTATATTCTTTCAGACTGACAAAATCATATCTCTAATGTTATTCATTTTACTTGAGTCCTTAAGTCAATAAGATATATATGTATTTTCTTTATTGGTAGATTAATGGTTTACAGTTGACAGTAAAATACAATAGTTTGTACATGCATAACTTTTCCCGGTTTTCCACATAACAGTTCAATCCCAGCTAGGTCCTCCTCTGCATTCATGTTCCAGGGCCCAAAACCTACCCACCCAACCCAGAATCCTTTACTTTGGTACAACACATCAACTCCAGTCCTAGTTCTGCTTAGTGTTTCCCCTTCTGATCTTGTTTTTCAACTTCTGTCTATGCTATTACAAATTGTGCTGCTATGAATATAGGTATACATAGATCTTTTTGAGTGGGTGTGTTTGTTCCTTAGGATATATCCCCAGGAGAGGAATTGCAGGGTCATGGTGTAGGTTCATTTCTAGCCTTCTGAGAGTTCAACAGGGCTAGCAATGTGAGAGAGAGAGAGAGAGAGAGAGAGAGAGAGAGAGAGAGAGAGAGATGACCCAAGAACGGAGCTCGTGGTGGCAAGGCAATTCAAATCTTTATTCATTTGAGTGCACCTTAGTTGGGCAGTAATACACCTGGTGAAGCCATGTAGCACAAACTACAGTGGCTGGCATACACCTCCCGTTCTGCCTGTGTGCGCTCCTCTAGGTCGGAGCATGGAAGAGACAAGACAGACACGGAAGTGGCTTGACAATACCATACATGGTTAGGAAAGGGGCAGAGAAAGGCAAAAGGGCCAGGGAATGGTATGGACCTCCCCAGCAACTGTTGCTAGGGTTTCAACTGATAGGATTAACAGTACCCTGCAGGGAATTAGGAAGGAGACTGTTAGTCATTTGTAAGACAAAGCAGAAGATTGATCTGTAGATAATAGAAGGAATGCAGGGTGGAACAGGCTAAATGTTTTAAGGAATGCCAGCTCCTGGAGGTGGGAAAATGCAATGTTTTGTGAGGCAGGGAAGTTTTATATGATGGGTGACCTTTTGAGGTTCCTGTGTCCCCCTTTTGCTCAACCCCTCTGTAGAGATAGAGAGACTAACAGGACAACTCACCTCTCAGGTTAAGTCCTGCCAGGCTCCATCACATCCCCACAATTCCCCTATAGCTCTCCAAAGGGGTTGGACCAATTACATTCTTACCAGCACTGCAGAGCCTTCCTTTGTCCATACAACCTCTCCAACATTTGTTACTGCATTCATTTCTGATGTCTGACATTCTCACAGGAGTGAAGCAATATTTCTTTGTTGCCTTTATTTACATTTCTCTGGCAATCAATGACTTGAGGCATTTTTTTTTCATATGTTTCTTGGCCATTTGGCACTCTTCATTGATGAATATTCTGTTCATATTCTCTCCCCATTTTTGGATGGGATCATTAGTTTTCTTGTTTCTTTTCTTCATTGATTGATCATATAACTATTTCTTGAGCATAGATGTGTGTATGTGTTTAATTAAGAGATAATTTGTGATAAAATTCACATGTATTTCATTAATATAATTACTTAACCCCCCCACCATTCACCAGATGCTTTTTATCTTCTTAAATTGAAACTCTGTAGTTTTGAAATAATTATTCCCATATCCTCTATTTATCAAAGCTTTGACAGTGATCATTCTATGTTCTGTAACTTCATTGACTTTACAACAGTGAGAAAATCAGTTCATGCAAGAAATTCTTATTGTCTTTTGATTTATCTTAACAGAGAAATTAAACACATCTAAAATTATATATTCCTTGGAAAATGAAGAATTTAATAAATTATAACGGCTAGGCAGATGGTTTAATTGGTTAGGAAAAAAAAATTCACTTGCCATTATTGAAAGGATCTCCTAATATTCCAAAGGACAACATTTGTTTTATCGCTTTTTCAGAATCTCATAAAGTCAAATGCTATAATTAATAATGAAGAATGAAAACTGAATGCATGCTATTGTTTTAGAGTAGCCTGGTAAAAAAAACCTTGTCACTAACATCAAGAGCATAATCTCATCACAACTTAAAGCAGAGTTCCTACTCAGTAATTTAATGCATCCTTTAATATTTTAAAGAGTTCCAATAAATCAAGGCTCCTTACCTTTTTTTTTTTCCCTCAGTGAATGTACAATATATGGATAAAGATGAACTATAAATGAGAGGTGTCACGGTAGTGTAAAGTAGATGGATAGTCAGTGTTTAAATGATATAATTGTAGCATGTTCTTTATATTCTATAAATATAAAGAATTAGATAAAATTTGGGGCAAAGATAGATAGCATAATGGTTATGCAAAAAGACTCTCATGCCTGAGGTTCTGAAGTCCCAGGTTCAATCCCCTGCACCACCATAACCCAGAACTGAGCAGTGCTCTGGTAAAATAAATAAATAAACCATAATAAAAAAAGAATTAGATAAAATTCTAGAGATCCAAGGCATTTTTTTTATATTTAAGAAAGTATTAATTAACGAAACCATAGGGTAGGAGGGGTACAATTCCACACAATTTCCACCACCCATTCTCCATATCCCACCCCCTCCCCTGATAGCTTTCCCATTCTCTATCCCTCTGGGAGCATGGACCCAGGGTCGTTGAGGGTTGCAGAAGGTAGAAGGTCTGGCTTCTGTAATTGCTTCCCCGCTGAACATGGGCGTTGACTGGTCGGTCCATACTCCCAGTCTGCCTCTCTCTTTCCCTAGTAGGGTGGGTCTCTGGGGAAGCAGAGCTCCAGGACACATTGGTGGGGTCTTCAATCCAGGGAAGCCTGGCCGGCATCCTGATGACATCTGGAACCTGGTGACTGAAAAGAGAGTTAACATACGAAGCCAAACAAGTTGTTGAGCAATCATGGACCCAAAGCTTGGAATAGTGGAGAGGAAGTGTTAGGGGGATACTCACTGCAAACTCTAGTGTATTTCTGCTTTCAGGTATATATTTTGCAGTAGTTTATGGATACATGTGAACATATGCTCTCTCTCACAGAAACTGGTGTATATCTAGGTTTTGGGACTTTGTTAGAAAGTGAACCACCTGAGATGGAATTAGAGTATACTATGAAAGGAAAGGTCTCACCTGAGTAATGAATCTGAAGGGTTGTCATTCCACATGTATAGTCTCTGGACACAGTCTGAAGTGAAGCATGTTGAGGTGGCAATCGTTGTGTTGGTTAGGTTGTGATTGGCAGATGCAATATTATTTGACATGGATTGGGAGAGGCATATGGGAAAGTGGGCCCTATCCAATGGTTCCAGGAATGAGGGAAGTAGAGGCTCTATAGTGGAGATGTGAGGTTCCTGCTGTCTTAGGGTTCAAAAAGACTATCGATAGTTAATGTTATCATCACATTATTTGTTAATTGGGTTAACTTTGAAAAGTCTTTTTGTTAGGGTTTGCTGTACAGTACCCAGTATCTTGTATATAGCTGTGCTATTGGTTGCTTCTGATCTACTTGGTCTAGGCTTTTGAGAGAGTCTGCATATCAATTACACTGCATATATTGAGAAAAGATTCAGTTTGTGTTTTGAAAAACTTTGAGACATACAATTAATTTTCCCCCCTCTCTTATTAATTAACTAGTGATTTATATGACTAAATTTTACTAGGAGTGTACATAAACACCATTCCCACCACCAAAAGACTGTGACCCATCCCTCCCACCCACTCCCACCCCCCACTGGCCCAGGAAGCTGCATGTCTACCCCTCATCTCAAGGTTATTACTTTGGTGCCCTACTTACAATTTGGTCAGGTCCTGCTTTTAGTTTCCCTTTCAGATCTTCTTAGTCAGCTTCTGTTGATGAGTGGGATCATCCCATACTCATCTTTATCTTTCTGACTTAGCTCACTTAACATAATACCTTCTAGCTCCATCCAAGATGGGTCAGAGAAGGTGGGTTCATTGTTCTTAATAGCTGCATACCAAAGCTTTTTTTATTACATTTTATTTTAACTTTCTTAGTACTGTTCTCACTAAGGTCTATTTGAGAGAATACTTGTCTATGGTACTTTCCCAACCAGTGAAGTTGCTCTGTTTTTTTAAAAGAAAAAAAAAAGGGACTGGGAGACAGCATAATGGTTATGCAAAAGACTTGAATGCTTGGGGCTCTTCAGTCCTAGGTTTAGTAGTTCCCACCATGACTATAGCCAGAGCTGAGCAGTGTTCTTATCTCTCTCTTTATCTTTCTCTCCTTCATTAAAATATAAGAACAAATTAAAAATGAAAAAAAAAAAGGTGGATAGTGTAAGTCTATTATTAGAAATACAAAAGGTTCAGAGAAATACCTGTTTAACTCTGATACCTTCAAAATTATTTCTTACTATACAGTATTTTCATTGTCTTTAAATTTTTTTCAAAGTTACCTACCTAATATCATATTATTCTAAACAAGAACAATGTACCCCATATTTTGAGCAACCTACACTCCCAAAATACATACATACCTGAATTAAAAGGTAAAATAGAATCTGAGAACTATCTCCCTATGACAACAAGTGAAGGATTGTTCTCATAAAGTCCAAGAGACACTTTTATTTCCATTTTTGCTCATTTTCTGTAGTCATCTGTATTCCTTATATTAGCAAATCCATCTGGTAGTTAATAATGTAAACATAACTTTAAAAGAACATTTTCTTACCTTTCATGCTGCAAAGGGTCAAATACCTCATATTTTGTTATTATGTGTTTTCAGATTATTTTATTTTGCTCCAAATTTATTGTAGTCATTGTCATTTGATATACTTGCAAAATAATTTTAGCAAAGAAGCTAAAATATCTGACAATTACTATTTCCTTTGTGTTCTAGTCCCTGCTTTCAAATCACCTTGTAATTTACTCTTCATCACACACATTTCAAAAGGCTCTATTTATGATTGATTCTGAAGGCAAAGCTCACTTTAGCCTTTCCATGAAGCTTAATGAGATTTCCCTAAGTCATAGAGTTTTTGAAAAGTGGTAGGGTTAATAATGGGCTTAAATTAAATGGGTCTAAGTCTACCAAAAAGGTCTCTGATTTTAATTTAGTTCATGGAACTTTATTGTTGAAGTCATTGATTAGTTAAAAGATATGAATAGGTTCAGGACTACTTGTAAATAAAATCAGTTGTCATTTGATTTAGAAATCTTGAAACTTTCACATAGAATAAAAAATAGAGCTTCCTGGTTTAGCTTGATATATATTATTTTTAGGAGATGAATGGTGCCTCACCCAGTAGAGCAGACATGTTACCATGCATGAAAATCTAAGATTAAGATAACCCATGCCCACCTTCAGGGGGAAAACTTTATGAATGGTAGAGCAGTGCTGCAGGTGTCTTCCCTGCTCTCTGTCTCTACCTCTATCCTTCTCTCATCTATAAAAAATGAGCACCAGGTACAGTGGAGCAGTGCAAGTTACAAACCCCAATGATAACCCTGGGGGCAGAAAAAATGCAAATAATTTGTGCTAGAAGGCAGTGTTAAAACAGATACTTCATCGAAAATACTGAATAATTCACATGAATTATTATAGTTAATATTCTCCACACATGTCTAGGAGTACCTAGTCATAACTGCAATAATAACAATGGTAAATAACTTTTTCAGCAAGAATTTTGTGTTTGTCAATGTGCTAAGCTATGATGGCCATATTTCACTTATTCCTTACAACTTTATAGTACTTATTTGCTGTTTAATACTTACCTATGAGATAAGCATTATTTTTTAAACTACTTGCTGGGATGCTAACTTTTTTTTCCTATTAGGAAGTATTTTATTAGTATGACAATTAGAAAGCCCCTAGAGGAAGCAGAAGGCGCCATTTGACAGCCCCAGTTGACCAGTTCTGCCAAGCCTGGGGTCCTGGCATCCTTAATATATAAAGGCATTTGTAAGACCCCTGGAATAGTAATTTTAATATGTGCTACTTGCTGGTAAAACTGCAATGAAGGTGGTCAAATGTTCCTCTTGCATGGAGCTCACTTGAATTTATGGGAGATAGATTGATAAGTGAATAATAATTTTAAAAGGAGCAAGTAATACAAGAGAACAGAAAAAATAAGGTTGGTAGTGCATTACAGAATGACATGATTTAAATCAGATTGTCAGGGAACACTTTTTAAAAATATTTATTTACTCCCTTCTGTTGCCCATGTTGTTTTATTGTTGTAGTTATTGTTGTTATTGAGGTCGTTGTTGTTGGATAGGACAGAGAGACATGAAGAGAGGAGGAGGGAAAGATGGACACCTGCAGACCTGCTTCACCGCCTGTGAAGCGACTTGTCAGGGAAGTCTTTGAAGGAGATGACACCTGCGCTGAAATAAAAAAATGAACAAGGGCCAGTTCTGTGTACACTCAGAGTTAAACATCTTCAAGGAAAAACTAGTAGGACAAAATCCTGGAGCTAGGTAGGAACTGTCATTGATTGTGAATTTGCAGTCAGCAATATGAATGGAACAGATATTGCTGGGGGTCAGTTAGATCATGTAAGGTTTCATAGGCAAAAATCAGTAGTCTTTTGGATGACAAAAGGAGTTTTAAAAGGAAAGTGATCTCATTGTACCTTTTTTTAAAAGATCACATTGGCTGCTGTGAGGTAAATTAGTGGGGGTGGGCCAGCATGGAAGCAGCAAGGCCTGTTAGGAAATGATTCAGTGATCTGTTTTCAATGGTGTGAGCTGGAACCTGGAAGTCATTAGAGCAGATGGTAAAGTGGAACAAATCATGATATGTGCTGATCTGAAGCTACTAAGATTGGCTAGTAGATTGATGGATTATTTACAAAGCGGGGGGGGGGGGAAGTAGAGCCAAGGGTAGAAACTAGATTCAAGAGGATAAAATGTGAGTGGATTGTGGAGCTGTTTCACAGCTAAGTGGAAAAAAACAGAACTAGAGGGAGCAATCAGTAACTTTTTTTTTCCTTCGGTTTTTGATTATTTGAATTTGAAGTGACTAGTAAGCATACAATCAGAGCTGTCAATTATGTTGACAATTTGGTATGAGAACAGAGGTCTCCTGGCAGATCAGGAATTACTGTGACATACATGACACTTAGGGAAGGAATATAATTAGAACAAATTGCTACATCTTGGGACACTCCACATTTAGTAATTGGACAGAAGAGAGAGAAAAGTGATGGGAGAAGAAACAAAGAGGGGTAGCTTGGTAAAGCCAAGAAGACTGACTCTTCATGATGCTTTTGAGTTTTGCTCTCAAGTGGAGCAAAAAGCTGGATAGTAACCTCTAGCAGTGGTTGGTTTCAAGGGCATTTTACTGTTTTTGTTTATTTCATGTGTTGTCTTTAACATGAATAAGTAGTGCAATAGGTATAAAGGGAGAATTTTTAGCTTACAAAAGAGCAGAAAAATAAAATTACTATGCTCTGAGCAGAAAAGAAGGAAGATTCAGCATATAAGAGAAAGGAAGAGTAAAAATAGAGAGGGTAGGTATGCAGGTATGCCAGGCAAAGTGGAACTGAAAAGATGAGACATAAAAGAAATAGTCATAAGCAGGTTTGGTGGTAGCTCACATTATCATGTGTGTGCACTCAGTTTCACACCCCTTGTCCCCAAATGCAGGGGGAAAGCTTCGGGAGTGGTAGGGCAATGCTCCTGGTGTCGTCCCTCTGTGTGTCTCTCTTCCCCTCTCTGTGTCTCTCACTCTCCAAGGGAAATTTTTTTTAAAAAATACCATTAGGAATGATGACATTGTGAAGACACAGAGCCCCAGCAATAACTTGGTGGAAAACACAGAAATAATAATAATAATAAAAGTATATGATCATCATAACCCAGGAGATGGTACAGTGGATAGGGAATTGGATTATAAAGCACAAGGTCCTACATTTGATGCCTGGTATCACATGTGACATAGTGATGCTTTGGTTCTCTCTATTTCCTTCATAAACAAACATTTAAAAAAAATGATTATTACTGGAGTGTGAATTCTTCATTTAGTGAATATTGAAGTTTCAAAGACAAAGGGGAAATGAAAAGTTATTTCAAACTGTAGAAATGATATCACAATACCCTTGATATTACAACACTGCTGAACAGTGTGATATGACCACTTGCGATTGTCATTAATTTAAAGAGGAATTAGCCTACATAACTTCCTCCCCAGTACTGGTTGGTTGGTTGCTATCTTGAAATAAGATATTTAGGTTTTATTGTGTATGAAGGACGCCAGAGAAGAGGAGTAGAGTGAGTCAAAAGGTTTTGTTTTAGTTGTCTGGGACAATTAGAAAAATATATATTAGATTAAGAGAAAATAAAAATAAATTTTATATGCTTTTTTTTTAGTAAACATTGTGAATTTAAATTATAAACAATACTGGGACAAAGATAAGAAATAGAGAACAAATGTGACCAGGTAATAGTGTAATAATCCTACTGTATTTCAAGATATAATTGCTTCTGCAGTCAAGCTACCATGTCCTCTGAAGTTAATTTAACCTCATTTCAGAAAACCACTAGCATTATACAATCTGAATATACATTCTTAATAATACTCGACATTGAAATCTACTTCTTTTATTTATTATATCACACTTTCACTTAGAAAATAGTAAGCCCCAATAGTTTTCTAAATCTGTTCAAACATCATTTGGATCTCTGGAAAGCTTTCTATATGAAACTAACAAATTCTAAAGGCATCATCTCCTAGTCATTATACCATTCCATAGAAAGTATTTTGCATATTGAATGCAAATAGATTTTTTGAATCCATTGGAGGGTTTGTTACAGTAAGTTAAAAACTCTTAGAGTCTATTATTTTTAAAAAATAAGATAAGCTCATATTATATATTTAATCCTAATGTAGCTAAAAGAAAATTATTAGAATAAATTATTTCTTCTATAAATAACTTTGTTCCACCATAAATAGTAAGAAATGTTATGTGTGTAGTGCTTTTTAGTAATATAACTTCTTCCTACCTAAACATTTCTCACCTTTCAGAGAAATCTACTTGACACAGACCATTTTGTGTTTTAGCTGAGATGAAGAGGCTTTTAACAAGATGCTTGTCTATATTATTTTTACACATTTAAAGCTGAGGAGGCCTACAAAAATGAGACGTATGTTTGAAGAATACCTCAACTAATTTTAAATAAAATCCAATTTCTAAAGTATGAGGCAGATTATAGATTTTTATCTTATGCATTGATGAATCTAAATGTTTCAAAGAAAATATGTCTATGTCCAAAGCTGTAGTATCAGTATACATTTCTCCAGAGATGTCTGTATTTCAATATTTCCCAGCTGAGGATTCTTTTTGTACCCATAAGAAAGAGAACAATATTTGTTTTGTTTACATACTAATTTACATAATTCTCTTGAAATTAATAAAATCGCACTTTAAGGAACATCAGATTTAGAAAATCCAAATGTTCTCTTAATTTCAAGGTTCACTAGCAAAAAGACAATGACAAATTTAAAGATAATTCATTTCTTTTATAATTTGGGAATAATTCTTGTATGTGTTTATTCATTTTTTCATCAATATATTCATTTGTTTGTTTAATAATAAATATTCATTATGTGCATACCATGTGATAGGCACTAGCTAAACACTTCAGCTCTGCCAGTTTAATAAGAGACCTCCCTGGTTGCCTGTCAGTCAGGAAACCTTAACACCTCCCTGAGTGGCAGCAGTGAATGAGGAACTCTGACAAGTGACAGTATCTGAGACTGAATTGATTCTGCTCCTATACAAGAAATTAACTTCTACCTATGATAAAGGGATGTCTGTCCCTTGTCCATTGTTTAGAGGTGGCTGGGGAATTCTCTCATTACACTTAGCTTTGATGTAGTCAGAGACATGCTCAGTTTAAGAGATAACAGGACTGTGGAGCTGAATCTCAGCAACAAATGGGGCAGAATTTGGAATGGAAACAAAAGTTTACCTCAATTGCCAGGTGACTGCTGCATGCTCTGTCTTGGTTAACAAAGGGGAAAGCTAGAATTGCAAGTTTTCAAATTTTAGAGAACACAGAATCTACTTAAGGCAAAAACTAGTTAAAAATGCAGAAGTACTGTTGTTTTCCACGGGTTATGTTGTTTTCGCCGGGCTGGCTTCACAGGCGGGTAACAGACGACCAGGGACTCATGGTTGAGCTGTAGGCAGTATCTCTTTATTCATGCAGGACGCAGCCCAATCTAAGCCGAGCTAAGCTAAACTCAAGGTACAGTACCGTAAAACTCACAATGCTGTCTTTATATATACTTGCCAAGTAAGGTGGAAACAGGATGTGACATAGAGAGGGTGGAGAGAAAAGTGACTGGTGAAAATCAGAGTGTGCAAAGAGGGGGCAGATTAGGCGAGAATCCTATCACTGAACCACAAATGCCCTGGAGGGAGAGTGGAACTTGTTAACAGTGGTTATGTAAATAGAATGAAGTGGTTATGTAAATGGAATAGTGTTAAGCAGGGGGGATTGAAACCAAATGAAACAGAAGGGGTCTCATGCATACCAACAAAGTACCTTCCTCTCCATAAGGACAGATACATTTCTGATTCAGTAGATTTCTATTCTGAAAACTTACATTTCTGAACAAACTAAATATTTTAATTAATAATGTTCAACAAAATCCCTGTAAAATCATGTCTGATTATATGAATGTCTTCGAAACATTTTAAATATAAAAATAAATCCATTTTTAAAAACAAATTATTTGTTCTGGTGACTCAGTGGTAGATTGTATGCCCTGCATGCTTGAGGCCCCAGGTTCAATCATTGATATCACATGAAATAATGAAGGGGCTTTGATATATCACTTTCCTCTACTTCACTCTGTCTCTGCCTTTCCATATATCTACATTTGTATTTAAATACCTTCTGAATGGGATATATAAACAAAGTCTTGCAAAGAGAAAGATACTGCCATTAATATCTTTAAGATCAGGACTGTGATATGCTAAAGTTAAGTGGTACTGCCCCTCAGGAGTTATAGCTAATTTTTATTTTACTTTGTTTTATTTTATCTTCTCTTATTTTAGGGCATCAGGACTTGTGTCTGCATGATCCCTCTGCTCCTAGCTGGTTCTATATTTTTTTCTTATTAATTTATGTAAGAGCCAAAGAGAGAAAATGTGACAGAGAGGTAGAAAGATAGAGAAAGAGAGATGTCAGCACCCAGCTTCTGGTGAAAATGGTCTCCTGCTTGGTACTGGGACCCTAAACCATTTCTTCAAGCAGGGTAAAATGTGCACTCTACGAGGTGAGCTATCTTCCAAACCCTTATTGCTGGTTTTTAAATTATTCTGTGAGGTCATCGTTAATCACAATAATTATTATAATCAAAATAAAGATTTTGCAATTAAATTATATTTTAATGGTATTCCTTTATATCTATACTTTCTTCATCATCTTACTATTATCTATGCTTTAGACTTACTTGCATTCTGTTAGTGTGATGGAAATGTCATACAGTGCTAAATAAACTTCTTCTGTACCTCTTACCCAAGTCCTACTTTCAGTAATGTTACATTGGTAACTCGAAATTAGCCTTGTGGGGAGTCTTTATACAACACATGTCAAAAACCGCTACAAATTCTTATTCCAGAGAGCTAATTTTAAATAGTTATCAGTATACCACCAGACAAAATGTTAAGTGCTAGGAGCTCTATTTTAGTTTCCTAGTCTCACCCTCAGATCCCTGGATGAACTGTGAAGAACCTCAGAGAGGAAAGCAACTCAAATGTAAAGAGACAAGCTAACCTAGTTATATTGTTACTATGAACACAGATGATAAACTAGTCAAGAAGAAATCAAGAGGGAGATGAAGTCCTTTGCTATAAATACATGTACTTCATAAAGCTGGTCACAAGACAAGGTTTGCTCACAATCCTAGAAAGAAAATACCAGGGTCAACCCAAATAACTATTCTGTCATGGAGTTATCTGCTATTATTTTCAGTCTACTTTGAATAATAATGACTGTTAAGGTGGAGTGAAGATATTTTGATATTTTTAATATATATGTATATGTATATTTTCTCAAAACACACATTCCAGAAAATGGTCACTCCATTTTTAATGTCTGCATGAATGATAAATACCTCTGTATGCTTTTTGAAATGCAGGGGATAAAAGGACCAGCATAAAAAATAAAACCACATTTTGCATTAGAAAGATTAGTTATAGACTTTTTCTTGTATATGTCTACTTTCCTTGAGGTATTAAATAGTTAGATAGACGTGCCTATAATATTGTTCAGTGAAATGAGTATGCTTTTTATGAAAACATTTCCTAGAATTATAGTTTTGATTTTTGAATTGATTTTTTCCCCTCTATACTGAGTATGACACGGATGTCAAGAACTTTACTCTGGGATAAAGCTTGACAGAATGACACATACAGATGTCAGATGTTATCCATAAGAAAATACACTTATTCTGTGACGTATGGGTCTTGTGAAAAACTGACATTGATGAGAAGTTATACTGTTTAGCCAAAGGGAGAAATATTTATCATGCTGTCACATCAGATTTGGTTCACATTAAGTAAACACTTTTGTTATGATACTATTCTTAGAAAATATAATTCTGAATATGCTATTGGATCTTTGGATAAGAAGTCATAAGTGACTATAAAATGCATAAAATAGCACATGTCATAATAAGCACACTATAAAAAGAAATTTACACTTATAACTAACAATATCTATGCCTATTAAATAGACTATAAAGTAAGTATCTTACAACACAGTATATATTACCTTCATCCAATGCCAATAACTAGTAAAATTTTTCCTGGGTTTGCAGAGAATAATAAATAAAGGGATAAGTTTTGAGTGAGCTGTTTCCTTTAGTGAACTTGAGACTTAATTTTGATTTTTTAAAAATTTTATGGGCTTACTTTTAGATTCTGACAAATAGAATTCAAGTGAGTATTAACTGGATTCAAACTATTAAATATATGAGTCTTATACAAATTCAATTTAATCTCCAAGATGTTAGATGAATCTTCCAGCATTAACAATTTTAATTCGTTCTACTTTCACTAATCTAGTCTTATTTATCACTTAATACAACAAAATGACTCCTAATCACCAAGAATTTATCATGAAACTTTAATTTTGTTGATTTGTGAAATAAGTGCTAAAATACTTTCAAATGCATGACTTTCTAGTCATCCATCTGATACTTGCCTCCTTTTGTAATGTATTTTTCTAGATTATCTCTGAACTTTACTGCTGACCAGGCTTTTTTTTCCCTTGAAGCAGACATTTTTGACATATATGGATCTAAGTTTCAGAAATTCATATTCAAAATATATTGCTCCATCTCCATATACTTTCCATTCATTTGTCATAAGTATTTTCCAGGAAGTATAAAGAACTAATATATTGAGTCTGGTAACTTTGTTTATGGTACAATTCATGTTTAAAGATGTCTATCAGGCTCTCAGTCCCTCCACTGATTCTTCTCCAAGCTAAGTATCTTTAGCTTCTACAAATATTTCTCTTATTTTTTAATCAGTTACTAATATGGTAGTTACTTATACTGTATAGAGTGTGAAACATTATGTAAATATTAGACCTCATGTTAAGGTGGCTTCCTTATGGCAAGGGTAGATAGCAAGATTGGGGTAGATAGCATAATGGTTATGCAAAGACTCTCTCTTGCCTGAGACTTCAGAATCCCAGGTTCAATCCCTTCTACTACCATGAACCAGAGCTGAGCAGTACACTGGTTAAAAATAATAATAATAATAATAATAATAATAATAATAATTTTATATATATATATATATATATATATATGAAGTCTTCCTTACCTTAAATTTTTGGATTAATATATCTATACAATTTACATTCACATTAAAAATGTGGTGGTACTATCATGTAGACTTATTACAAAGCTGATCACAACTAAACCATAAAGTATTTTATAAATAATACTCATAAACTGCAGCTTCCTCCCTAGGGTCTTGTCAGCCTTTGTATAATTCATGTGTAAGACTTCTTTATAACTTTATCATATTGTTGTCTTATGTTAAATCCACTGCAACAAATTTTCAAGGTCTTTTTAGAAACATTTTTCTTTGTTTAATGAAAGAAGACAAAGATTAGTTGTATACCTAGCTATCAGGAAATAAGCAAAATACTAATTCTCTGGCCCTATTATTTGATAAGCTGCCCACTTCTAACGATTTCCTCATTTCTTGCATTTGTTTCTCCCAGTTTAATTTAACAAAACATTCCAGAAAATGGTCCCTCTATCTTCATTGGTTGCAGTGAATTTTAATTACCTCAATACCATCTTTGAAATCAAGGGATCCAGCAAGCAAGGGAACGATCATAGCTTACTCTTTATTTCCTTTCCCTTGGAGAAATTTTTTATTAAAAGTCTTAACCACAAAAACCATTCAAAGTGATGGATCTTTTTTTCCATTCAGGTCAGTACTCTATCTTCACTCTCCATAAACTATTTAAATGTGACTACTTTCAACTTGATTCCTTCAGTTTTTTTCACTAATCATCTTATTTTCCTTACATCATTTTCTTTTTTTAACTGAAAGCTTGTAGTTGATTTTGTGACCAATTATACTCAGTATCCTCAATATGACTTCATTTTGTTTAGTTATGCTATTCAATACTACTCCTGCTTATCTATTATTATTACCATGAACTCCCATGCCAGTTCCTGAAGTCAAATTGAAAAGTACTATGGAAGACAAGTTTTACAGTGACTGAAATACATAGGTCTTATGGAACCTAAATAAGACATTAATTCTTTCCTCATTTTGAGTCATCTTTCCAAATATTACTCTAATGCACTGTTACTTTATTTCTCCCTATATATAATGTTCAAGAATAATTCAGAGACAAATGGTCAATCAATAGGCATGTTTTGAGCTCCAGTAACCTATCTTTTATTTAAACTAAAGTTATATTAGTAAATAGTTTTCTGTATTTTTTTGGAAAAAAAATAGTATTTGAAACTACTCCATGAATTATTATAAATTCTATTTCATCTAATTTTTCAGCCCAAAATTTTATCATACTTTCACTCAAAATCACATAAAGGAAGTTGATAAAAAAAAAAAAAGTAACTTGTTCTGATTGACTTTCTGGTTTTCCTCCTGAGCTGTATGTGATTTTAGTTTTTAAAAAAACTCTCCTGAATTATGTTTGACAGCAAACATGTGGATCAGTTCTTATAAACTCATGGTTGTTATAAATATATATGTTTGGTTTTATATGGGAGATTTATTTATTTTTCTATAGAGAAATGTATCTTCGTACTGCTCAGATCTTGCATATGTGCTGCTGGTTATCAAAACTAGGACTACATACAAGCAAATTCTGTGGTATACATGCTTTTATGTGGAATAGTCAATTGTTTAAGGGTCTAGACTGAAAGAAGATACAGAAACACAATGATGACTTCCCTTCTGCTAGTACTGAAATGTGTTGACTAGCAATTTTTCCTCCTTAGTTTTGCTTTATGACCCACAAAAGTCACACAAAGTATAGTCAAATGTATCAAACAAATCATAGATAGACCTTACAGAATATCACCTTTCAACAGTGTTTTAATGACACATTTTAAAAGACCGTTAGAGATAAAAGAATCCAAGTCCTTTATTTTAAAACTATGTAGAATAGACATGTCTATATCCATCAGCAATTCATTGACAGATCAAATATCTGGACTCTCTTGTCTAACTGACGGTCTTCTATACTGAAAGAAAGAGCAGATCTACACTCACAAAACTTCAGTGAGCTGAGATTGCATTTTAATCCTGAAATCTCTTGAAAAATAATAATTTGTTTTATAATGACTGGTTTAAAGCTGACACTTTTGATAATCATATGGTTTGTTCCTCTTTTCTCCCTTATAAATACGTTCATTTCATTACTTATACAAGACAAACATGTGTAACAAAGAGATAGTCACATAATTTTTGTTTGACAAACCTCATAAGTATGAGGAAGGATGCCCTCCAGATAGTCAATTTCCATTCTTTTCATTCTAATGTTAATGATGTTATTTAAAGTTTTTAGATGCACAGCATCAAATGACATTATTTCAAGTGACTTCATGACACAGAGGGTACACTGTGTAAAGAATATCAAGTAGAAGTTCTCAGGTGTTTTTCCCTTTAAAATGCAAAGGAAGAAATGCAATTACTATTTATTATTTGGTTACCTAATGCCTGCCCATCATGTCTTTTTGAATTTGGCCCAGTAACTTATAATTAAAAGAATCATTATCCCTGCTGGATGTGGGCACAGATTCACATTATTTCCATGAAAGCCTGTCTGTTGTCTTGCTTTAATGAAAATTTAAACCTCTCAGAGTGAAATGTGGCACCTGAAATTATTTTCTTTTGTCTGAACAGAAAGAACTCTGAGAAACATATGTTCCTGCTTTTTCATAGGTTCCTGTTTTCCAAGTATCTTTTGTTTGTTTGTTTGTTTGTTTTTGTGTGTGTGAGAAGATTGATGATACAGTTATGGAGATACTTATATAATACTACAAACCATAAGTGAGTAGAGCAAATATAAAAGAAAATGGTCCCTTAATTTCCTCACTTCAGCCTACATTCATTAATTTGACATATTTTGTAAAGTAGAATTTGGGAAATGACTCAGTTGGCAGAGCATGTGGTGTGGCACATGTGAAGTCTTGGGTTTGATTCCCAACACCACCTGGTAGCACCATGGACAATACCTAACAGAGCTGTATAAATTGAGTAGTGCTTTAGTCCTTCTTTCTGTCTGTCTGTCTCTCTCTCAGTATATAGTATACATAATTTATACATTAAAATAATGCATGGGAACTATCACTACAACTGACAGACTCACAGCTAAAGAACTAAGAAATGCCTAGAGTTAAGAATGAGACAGTCAACCAAAATATGAACTTGAATTTGGAAAATGCTATTGTAGATGTGTACTAAGAGGAGAGTATAACTTGCCTCACATTATATGGGTGAACTTTGAGAAGTGATACAGCTAATATATACTGAAAGAATGTTAGCCAATATGTCATATGAGAGGTACATTTGAAATGCCTTATCTTTTACAAAAATCTAACAAAACCTATTAGTGTTTCCACTTTATGGTTGCAGAGTTGAAAGCAAAGTTCAAAGGAAAATAGAAGATGGAAAGACCCTTCAGAGTTTCTCCCAAGTGTATCATTTTGTGATTTTTCAAAGTCCAAATAACCATGAATCACTGCATTTTCTTTCCTTGTTCCCAGTTATTAATGGTCTGTGTTCTAAGTTCTTTAATGGTGGCTCATATAGAAAGAGGTCATGGACTAGGGATGACTGCTCTGATATATGAGTGAATTCAAAAGCAGCATTAACAGTGAGGGGGAAATACACCTACAGCAATGCCTACAGTGGGTCATTACATCCTCAGGCCCTTTTGTAGATATTTTTGATATGGTTAATAAGAGAGAAAATGTTTTAAAATATCAAAACCAAACCTCAAAGATCCCCTACCTTGAGTAGAGAAATTCAAATGACTTGAACATTAATAATACTCCCCAGGTATCAGAGACTTTTCAGAAAAGACCTCTAAGTGGCCTATTTGTCTTGGTTTCATTTCAAGAGAGTTTGGAAAGGATCATATGATTTACAGAATTTCACATGGCCTATCAGAAAGACTCTTTTATTCTGAATACTCAAAGGATGATAGAATTCTATAATTTATGCTTTTTATCTTAGCGTGTGAATGCTACATACACAAAATGGTAACACAATGTACACGTTGATCAAAAGTAGGGAAGAGAAATAAAACCTATGTTAGTGGTTTTATTTTTTTAAGAATAGTAAAAAAAAAAAAAAGTAAAAATATTTAGACACCCTAAATTTTAGTACTAAAATCAGCAAAACACTTACTTTTAAACTATTGTGTCATCAGAGACAGACATCTTCTACTGCTTTCTAGAACAATAATAGTTTTTGTTTTTGTTTTTGTTTTGTTTTCCCTCCATGGTTATGGCTGGGCTTCAGTACCCGCACCACTCCCCTGTTTCTGGTGGCTATTTTTCTGTAGGGTGTGAGAGAAGAGAGAGGTAGAGAGATGAGGGGGGAGAAAGCAGAGAGAAGGGGAGACACTTGTAACACTACTCCATAGCTGGTGAAGTTTCTCCCCCACCCCCACCCATAGATCAGGACCAGGGGCTTGAACCCAGATCTTAGCACATGGTAATATGTGCACTCTACCAAGCGAGCTACTGCTCAGCCCCAATAACAGGATTAGGATTTTAATAGCTGTATAACAGAAAATTTTCCTGATGATTTTTCAAAAAGGGAAATTGGATATTACATATATTTTAATATTTAAAATAAATTATTTTAACAAATTAAAAGATTAGGAAAAACTTCACAGCAGTTCCCATTTTTGGTTATTCCTCATACTGTTTTTTTTTTTTTTTTGTATCCATTGTTATCACTGGGACTCGGTGCTGGCATTATGAGTCTACTTCTCCTGCTGTCCATTTTTTTCCACTTTATTGGTTAGGACAAAGAGAAATTGAGAGAGGAGGGGGAGATAGAGAAAAGGAGAGAAAGATAGACACCTGCAGACCTGCTTCACCACTTGTGAAGCAACCCCCCTGCAGGTGGGGAGCTGGGGGCTTAAACTGGGATCCATTCTATGGGTCCTTGGGCTGTGTACTATCTTTGCTTAACCCGGTGCACCACCGCCTGGCCCCATCTTATTATACCAAGTATTTTCCATTCCTGATATAACCTAAACCCACCCTGAGTAATGCCAAGAATTTGGTAACTATTGTTCCATCAACAATCACTTCCTGTTGCTGTAATTGTGGTCAATTTTTATGTGAAAAAACATAGATAAATAAATTTACCAGGTCTCATTCTATTCCTGAATAGATCAGAAATAGAACTGTTCAATGATATTCAAGCAGGAAATTTGCTGAAAATACACTAGTGCACTTAAACATATAAATTCTTTGGTATTAAATAGGTTCAAAATTTGTCCTTTTTTTTTTTTCCTTCTGTCCTGTGGCCTAAGTCTTCACTCTCATTAGATTGTGCATTGCATTGAAATAATGTCTCTGACTTCAGAACACCTAACATAAGCTATTATTTATTTTTATTACATATATTTCATTTCTTGCAATATCAACACAAAACACTGGTTTGTCAAAATCATTTTTAAAAAGCTTTCCTTTAGTCAACTCAGTTTTAACCTATTTATTGTAATTGCAGATAGGCTACCTTTTATAGAATCTTTTTCTAATAAATTCACATTGCTTAAACACTGAGAAGAAGTGTCTTTAGAGCATTACTCTGTGCTCTTGATTTAGAAGAACTATTGAAAGTTGGGGGCTAGAGAGGCAGAATAAAGGTTATGGAAAGACTCTCATGCCTGAGGCTCTGACATCCTAGGATCAGTCCCCAGCACCACCATGAAACAAAACTGATCATTGCTCTGGTCTATCTATGCTATTTTTTCATTAAAATTAATTAATAAAAATATATATTAAATGCTGTGGAGTCAAGAGCCTTAGAAGTGTCACTTACCTTTCTGAAGCAGAGATCTTTGAGCTTCTGAAAGGACCTTGGACTCTGCAAATTAAATGATCCAGGCTGGAGCTAATCCTGTAGCATGAGTTGGAGCCTCCTGAGAGAGCAGAGATGCTCAAGGATGTGAAAGCGCATGTTGCATTAAAGGTCTCCTACTATGTTAAGTGGATCAGTGCCAAGGCCTAGTTGAACCGTTAAGGGCTGACTTATCTGTATCAAGGTAGTCAATTAAAAAAAATTTAAAAAGATGCTAACTTAAAAGTAGCACTCAAGTATTTCATCTCTGAACTGCAACCATATGATCAAGAGGCAAAACAAGTATTCCTCTCAGTATTCCTCTGTAGTCAGGGATGTGACTCACAGGGAGTGTAGAGGACTTGTGAGTGCGTGGTTCTGAGTTTGATCCCTGGCACTGCATACACAATAGCGATGACATGATTCTCTCTTTTAAGTAAATAGATATTTTGTTTACAAAAGACATTGGCTCTACCCTTTTCTGTATTCTCCCATGAGATGACAGCAGTAGAGAGCCAAACAGCCAGCAAGAAGGCGTTGAAGTTGTGTCACTAACATAAGAGTCACAAATAAGAGTTTCCCTGAGTTTCACAGATCCTCAGACTGCAGAGGGGGATAGAAGGGGAATGGGAAAATATTTAGTATTGGCTCATTGAGTCAGAGTGGAAAAAAAATTTCTTTATGGTTCTCCTACCTTTCCTCCAGAAGGGTGAGGTCTGAACAGAAGTGCCTGAGAAAAAGGTATTGGCTTGAAGGTCACTGACAAAAGATGCTTATGAAGAAAACACCTGGCTAAGGGATGCAGATAGGTGGAGCAGAATTGTCCTTATTAGCTTGGTGTTCCGAAGGCCTTTACTGTAGCTTCTCTCAGAGACTATAATCACCATGACAGGTGCAGGGACAATTTTCCCACAGGGTATTTTTGGGTAATAGCTTTGTCATCATGTATAATTTGTAGAGCCTAGGTGTTAAGGAATGGGACTGAACTATAGAGTCTTAAAAGGTTCCTCTATTGCAAGTAGTCCTGCAGGTGTTCAGTGCTAGTGAGAGTGAAATACTCACAACTGACCAGTCATTTTCTCTTTATTTGAAGTACAGCTCTTAAAAAAAATTTTTTTTTGAGAAAGAGTGGAAGAGAGAGAATGAAGAGAGAGATAAGGACGCTATTCAGCCCAGACATATCTACCATATCTAGGTGCTGGGGACGAATCTGGGTCCTCAGCCATGAAAATCCTATGCTTTAAAACAGAGGTATCTCCTAGTCCTGCAGTACAACTGTCTTTATTTCTCTATTTCTTTTCTTTTTTTATTCCCTAGTATCATATCTATGGCTCTGTGCCTGCACAATCCCATACCTCCTGGCAGCTTCTTTTTATTTATATATTTTTGAATAGATGGAGGGTGAGAAACAAAGAAGAAAAGAAGGAGACAGAGAGAGGAGGAGAGGCACTGCAACACTGTTCCACTACTTAAGAAGTCCCAGCTATATAGGTGTTCTCATGTAGTTGCCAAAGGCTTGACGCCATGTTCTTCTGCATGGTAAAGAATATACTTTCTCAGATGAACTGTCTCCCTACTCCAATATAATTCTAAAAGCAGAAAAGGGACTATGAGTTTGTATTGAAGATGTATAACAGGAGCACCAGGCACACTGAGGCCTAGGTCATAACCAGTACTCAAGAGTTTGGTAGTTACAGATTTTAAAGCAATGAGTATATGTCAAATTTTTGATTTAAAAAAAAAATGAGGGAGTTGGCTGGAACCTTTAAAAAAGACTTAGAGGCTTATCTCACTTTGTGCATTGTCTGACACATAGCATTTGCTCCATCAATATCTGTTCCATGTTTCCAGGAGAGTAAAGGAAGGGTGGTTATATAAATGACTTCAGAAGAAAATATACATTAAGTACCCAGTACCACAAACTTTAATAATAGTCAAAACAAACAAACTTACAAGTAAATACTCTAAAGTGAGTTTCTTGCCTATAAAGACTACTTAGTCTTATGGGGAGATAGTGAAATGTAGGCTGGAGATGTAGCTCAGAGGTATAGAACATGCTTTGAATATAAAAGGCACTGGGTTTGATTCCCAGCTTCTTCTCCCAGTCGCTACCACCACCACCACCACCTCCCAGTGAAATTTAGCTTTGTCCTGTAGTAAAAAGCCAAACAAAGGAATTAAGATAGGTTCTGCATACCTATCACTAGGAGATGAGAAATTGTACCCATATGTCAACAATTATATAGTAAATGACTCAAACCACAACTCCAAATAAAGTGACTAAAAAATAACGAGGGGGCTAAGCGGTAGCACAGTGAGTTAAGTGCACATGGTGCAATCACCAGGACCAGTATAAGGATCCCGGTTCAAGCCCTAGCTCCTCACCTGCAGGGGAGTTGCTTCACAGGTGGTGAAGCAAGTCTGCAGGTGTCTATCTTTCTCTTCCTCTCTCTATTTTCCCCTCCTCTCTTGATTTCTCTCTGTGCTATCCAACAACAACAATAACAATAATAGCAACAAGGACCAAAAAAATTGTGAAAACATGGCTTACAGGAGCACTGGATTCATAGTGCAGGCAGCGAGCCCTAGTGATAACTCTGGAGGCAAAAAAAAAAAAGTAACCAAACAAATTCAAATATGAGAATAAATATGATAACAAAGTAATATCATAATGCTTTCAATACCAATGAACCTATAAACTGTGCTGATGACTCTATAGAATGTGCTAAAATGACCCTAATATAGAGCTCTAGTCTATCTGTCTTGAAAAAAGTCAACTAATAGCAAATTTTCAAGTTTCTCAATGAAGCACACATTTTAGTCAATGAATAAAATCAATCCTCTTTTTTTTCCTAGAGATATTTAAAAATATTTTTAGATGTTAATGAGGATGAGCACATGTGTTTGTATGCTTCCCTGACCTTTTGCTATCTGTGCAGTGTCCTTGTGATATTCAGTCACTCACTTTGTATCCCCAAACTACTCCCCAGCTGTGATAGGGTCGTAAGTAGGCCCCCAGAGCTATAAACCTTTTGACTGTGATTTAAAAAGGAACAATTTTAAAATTTAAAACTGATGTGACTCGAAGTTGTGGGTAGTTTTTGGATTCAGAAGAGAAGCAAGGTGAGGAGAAAGGTAGTCCTACTTCAGTCAAAGTGGCAGTAAGACTAGCACTGAAGAGAACATCACATGAGCTGTCAAGGGGTTGGGTCCTGACTAGTTGTGTGAAGACAATCCCCAACTTGACTGTAAATTTTCTGGGAGGAATGAACTCTCTATTGAAGAATTGTCATGTAGCAAATCTTGGGGAAGACACTTGAACAATGACCACAGGGAAACAAATCAATCCAAATCCGAGAGTTCAAGAAGTCATTGATACTAATCTATTTTAGCAATCATATTTTTTAAAAAAAATATTTTACTTATGTATTTATTTACTATTGGATAGAGACAGAGAGAAATTGAGAGGAAAAGGAAAGAGACAGAGAAGGAGAGGGTCAGAGAGACCCCTGCAACCCTGGCTCATCACTCGTGAAGCTTTCCCTTTGCAGGTGGGGACCAAGAGCTTGAACCTGGGTCCTTGTGCACTGTAATGTGTACACTTAACCAGGTGCACCACTACCTGGTCCCAACAATCATAATTTCAGGGTATACTTCTGCCAGATTCTGAAAATGATTTCAAATGCTACCCAGCATTTGAAATCATTTGGTTATTCTCTGAGCAACCAGAAGATAACAAATAGGATAAGGCAGGCACCACTTGCCACTTTGTTTCTATACTATTAACAGCAGCTTCCACAATTATTGCAGTCAGGGGTTGGACAACTGGCAAAATCGTCCAATGATATTGAAGATGTGGGCAGTAAAGATAATAGCACACTAGCAGACCCTGCAATGTTATAGAAGCTGCAACTGCAAGTTGTAACTCTTGGAAGTTTAGAATCTACTGGATATTAGAACTCAGGTTCTGCCTTTAATGAGATTTTCATGGAGCGTTAGCCATATAACGTTCATATACACAACATGGTCACTCAGCGGAAGTGGAGATGTGAGAGCTATTCTGACTCTATGATTCAGTTTGTTTCTCCGAAGAAATCTAGTGCTAAAAATGTTTTCTCTCCTTTTTATAAAGCCTCATTGGGTTCAACACTCAAGAAAACATGCTAGGGAAAAAAAAGAGCAAGTTATGAGTTGTTCTCAGAGATTGATTTGCCAATTGCAGTGCTCTAACTTTCTCAGCAGAGCATCACCAGGTAGAAGACAGTCTCTCTTGTAATTAGGAAAAATGTGACTTGGCTTCTGCATGGTAAACATGGTTCTGTATCAGTGAAGAGTTAGGTTATTTTGCTCCTGCATTTGTAACCAGATTTAACAGCTTTTGCAATTCACTCCTGTCACACTGAGCATTCTTCTTTCCACCATGGTTAACTGAAAGCTCTTCACAGGAAGTTTGATGCCTTGTTACATCAGTTTCATTTTAGTGCACCAGAAAAAAATAGGCTCTTTTAAAATATGAGCCACCCACAGGAAAGTTGATGTTGCAACTGCCACTTGCTATGACATGGATTTAGAGGCACCTGTGACCAATTAACTTTCTATGACCCTCAGGATAGTATACAGTTTTTGAACTAAGTTGCCTACTGATAAGTTTTTGTTGTCTGCTGATGTGCAACGAGCCAGCCCAAAGCTTAAAATAATAGCTCTTTGTTATTGACTCTGTTTATATGGGTTTCTTGGGTCCAGGTATGTAGTTCTTCTGTCCCATGTGATACACACATAGGTGTATTAAGGGACTTTAATTAATAGATGCATTGACTTCTTAGCATTACTGGTTATGTTATTAGCTTTACTGAGAATACTGTTAAGGCTACTGATCACTATCTTTCTGTGGTCTATATTTTTTATACACCTTGAACTTTTCACAGTATAACAGCTGAATTTCCAGAAGGAGTGCCCCAAGTAGGATAATATTTCATAAGGTTCTGGCTTATTCAGGTCCATTTTTTAGAGACAATCACAAGATCTGATTTTCATAGATGGCGTTGATATTGATTTCACGATCATAGTATATGGCATTGTCTGCAAGACACCCAAACTGAGTCTACTCATACTATCTATGTTAAGCAGTACTTTAAGAGGTTGGGGAGTGACACACCTGGTTAAGTGCACATAGTACATACAATGTGCAAGGACCTGGGTTTGAGCCCCCAATCCCCACCTGCAGGGGGAAAGCAGTGTTGCAAGTGTCTGTCTCTCTCCCTCTGTATCACCTCCCTCCTCTCAATTTTTGGCTCTATCCAATAAATAAATAAAGATAATTTAAAAAGTGATTCTTTAAATGGAGAGTAAAACATTGGAGTGTTTTAGTCTAAAATGTGAATTAACATCAGCCATGATTTACTTAACTTGTTGACAGTTTTCTCACTTGTTCCTAAAACTCAGTAGCATGAGAATAACTAATTAGAGTTATGTTTTGGGATGTCAGAAATGTTATCATGGTATAGCCCCTGTTAAAACTAATCACAGTCTTCATCTAATTTGCCTCCTAAAGTTTTGCAGAAATAAGCAAAATTAAGATCTATGAGGTTATAACTTGTTTAAATTTCTCATGTCTACATTAGTCAGAACCATTTATTTGCTATCTGCTTCATGTATTGTGACAGGTATGATTTTATTTATCTTAGTAAAATAAAGTTTGAAAGTGGAACAGGGTGGATATGATCATAGAATCTGGAGGCAGATTACTTGAGATAAGACTTAGACGCTGTGCTTTGGTTTCCTCATTTCTTACTTGAAATAGCAGAGCTCACCTTTGAGGGTTTCAGGGGATTACATTTGTTTATCTATGTAAGTGGACTAACCAATGCTATCATCATAGTGGAAAATAATAGGTTAAATTAAAGGTAAGAAAAATGATTAAGTTTTTAGTACAGAAATGTAGAGGATACCGCCAAGTCATTTATGATTAGCCCAAAGAGTTGTCCAGGCAGTTGCTATAAAATTGTAATTTTCTTCAGGGTTGAACTCTCCTAGGAGGGCTTTAGGGAGAAAGTTTTTTTTTTTTTTTTTCCCTCTGGGTCATGTGTAATGGATAAAAGTTGAGTAGTAGGTGGTTGGGCGGTAGCACAGTGGGTTAAGAGCACATGGCACAAAGCGCAAGAAGCCCCATAAATATCTCCATTTGAGCCTCTGGATCCCCATCTGCAAGGGAGTTTCTTCACAGGCAGTGAAGCAGGTCTGCAGGTATCTATCTTTCTCTCCCGCTCTCTGTCTTCACCTCCTCTCTTGATTTCTCTTTCCTATCCAACAACAGCGACAGCAATAACAACAACAATAATAACCACAGCAATGATTAAAAAGGGGGGGCAACAAAAGGGGAAAAAAAATAGCCTCCAGGAGCAGTGGATTTGTGGTGCAGGCACTGAATCTCAGCAATAATCCTGGAAGGAAAAAAAAAAAAGTTGAGTAGTAATAGACTATCTCTCCTCCTACATATGTCTACAGTGAGAAAATTGAGAGGGGAAGATGAAATAGAGATAGATAGAGACAGAGATAGAAAGAAAAACACTTCTGGCTTAAGGATCCACTTTGAGCCCTTGACTCCTCACCTGCAGGGGAGTTGCTTCACAAGTAGTCAAGCAGGTCGGTAGGTGTCTGTCTTTCTCTCCCCATCCCTGTCTTCCCCTCCTCTCTCTATTTCTCTCTGTCCTATCCAACAATGAAGACAGACAACAATAATAACTACAACAATAAAAAACAACAAGGGCAACAAAAGGGGAATGAATAAATAAATATTTAAAAAAGAAAGAAAAAAGGAGAAAGAAAGAAAGAAAGAAAGGGAGAAAGGAAGGAAGGAAGGAAGGAAAGAAAGAAAGAAAGAAAGAAAGAAAGAAAGAAAGAAAGAAAGAAAGAAAGAAAGACTTGTAACACCATTTTACTGCTTATGAAGCTCCCACAGCCCCTGCAGATGGGGACTGAGGCTTGAACCTAGGACCTTGCACATGGTAACTTGTGTGCTCAACTAGATACACCACTGCCCAACCCAGTCTAGTGCTATATTTCTAAACATAGGATTATCAGGATACAACATAGAAGTTGTATAATGCCTTTTGACATTAATAAATTGAACAATTGTACAAAGTCTTACATTCATGGAGTTCAGTTAAAACTTGGTTTCTAAAGGTAAAGAAAAGAAGATAAAGTTTAATTAAGCAATAGATGATGGGTAAATTGCTTAAAGTGAAGAAATGTGTGTCTTTTGGTAGAAGAGAATACAGGCACAGTAATGGCAATGCCTAGGAAAGGTCAAGGAAAAGAGCATTTCACTTTCCTCAAAGTTGAGTTGACATTATGGAGTTTTATGAATCATGAAAATATAAAGATTGACTAGGTCAGGATCAGGAAAGCATAAGGTCCTTTGAAAATCAGACAGTAGTACAGATTATCTTTAAGAAATGGAGCTGAAAATGGCTTTACTTCTGCCTACATACCACAGAGTAAATTATAGTTTAAAAGGACTCTCAATGTAGTTATAAGGAAAGCTGAAAAAATGTATTCTTGCTGAAGACTCAGAAAGAAGAAAATAGTATGGTTAGTAATGTCATTTGTATTTCCATTAATAATTACATCTGGGGAGCTGGGAGGTGGCTAAAGGGGGGGTTAAGCACACATGGTACTAATCACAAGGATGTGTGCAAGGACTCCAATGTGAGCCCCTGGCTCCACACTTGCGGGGGGTTGTTTCACAAGTGGTGAAGCAGGTCTGCAGGTGTCAGTCTTTTTCTTTCCCTTTCTATCTCCCCACCTCTCAATTTCTCTCTGTTCTATCCAATATAATGGGAAAAATGACTGCCAGAAACAGTGGATTATTAGTGCTGGCACCAAGCCCCAATGATAACCCTGGAGGCAAACAACAACAACAACAACTGTAATGATAATTTGTGTAAAGTGAAAATGGAAAGCATTTTTTAAAAAGTCATATTTTGGTGTAAATGTATATTTCCAGAAAAAATTAATCTGACTATAAATACTGATGATTATTTTTACAAGGTGACATTGAAAACTCATTTATTTACATACTAAAGTCTCACAAATGTGAATGAGCATAAGACATTGCTCACCACATACAGACATATAATTGAAGGGAGAAAAAGTACTATGAGAAGTACTAGTGCTTTTTGCTTTTTTCTTCTTATGTAAGGGCTATATCAAACATGAAAAATCAAAGTTGAGTTCATATACCACCTCTTAGACTGCCCATTGTTTTAACAATTTGTTAATCTTATTGTTTGAAGATGTTTGATGAATCATTTAATGTGGACTAGATACCAATACAATTCTTACATTTGAATAAGTCCTGTTTGGTTTGGTTATGCTTAACGGGAATTCTTTAAATATTACTGAGAAAAAAATCATTCTTTTACTGTTAAATCAGTCACCATATTCTGATTTTTTACCTTGTGGCCATAAATCCAAGCGTTTGAAGCACTATACTCAATACTATAATTCATTTATTTATTTTATTAGTGATTTAATAATGATTAGCAAGATTATAATATAACAAGGGTACAATTACACACAATTACCAGTGTCAGAGTTCTGTGTCCCAAATGTTATAGTTTCTTAATTTCTTGACTTAAAAATCCAATGACCTTTTAGTTATGTGTTTCAGTCCATGAACTGTTCTGCTGCTAATCTCATGTTTTACTTGGTAGAACTCTAGAAGCTTAGTAGACACTGAGCATTTATTAGATAGAAAAATGGGTATTAAATGCTCCATGATACAAGAATATACATTTAAATTGTTACATGTTGACTAGGATTCATTCCAATATTTGCTAAAAAAACATCTTCACTTTGATCGTATATCCATTTCTCCACAATACTTACCATGTAACATAAGAAATAATAATGCCAACAGAAGTTCCTGACTAATCCAGACCCAGATTATACTAGCATTTTATACCCTTACCAATAACTACCTTTCAGAATGGACATGTGAAGGAATTCTAGCCAATGAGGATTGTAGGAATAATTAGGGGCTTTTAAGAAACATCATCTTTGTTCTTAGATGGGAATAATAGGAAACCGCTTTCACTGTCTCCCACTGTTAGTGATTAAAAATGCATACTGTTGGCCTAGGTGGTAGTGTGTTGGGGAGAGTACATCTATTACCAAGTATGGGGACCTAGATTCAAGCCTCTTGTCCTCACCTGCAAAAAGGAAACTTTGCAAGACCAAGTAGTGGAGCAGTATTGTGGGTCTCTCTCCCTTTCCCTCTCCCTCTCTCTCTTAATGTTTCTCCTTCTTTATTTCCGTCTGTCTCTCATCTTCTATCATAAAGAAAGAAAATGGTGGTCTGGAAGGTGGAGCAATGGATAAAGCATTGGAATCTCAAGCATGAGGTCCTGAGTTCAATCCCCAGAAGCACATGTATCAGAGTGATGTCTGGTTCTCTCTCTCCTCCTGTCTTTCTCGTGAATAAATAAATAAAATCTTTAAAAAGAAGAATAGGAGGGGAAGGAAGGAAGGTAGAGAGGAAGGAAGGAAAAGAAAGTAAGGAAGGAAAGAAGGCAGAAAAAAGAAAGGAAGGAAGAAAGAAAATAAGAAAAATGGCCACTGGGACAGTGAAGTTGTGCAGGTGCCACCTCACCCCATGTTAATAGTATTGGGAGAGAGAGAGAGAGGGAAAGAGAGAGAGAGAGGGAGAGAGAGAGAGAGGTGAGGGAGGGGGAGAGGAAGAGCATATTTTCCTATTTGTGAGCACAAAGAAAGCTAAATCAAAGATAATGGCTCTCTATGGAGGATAAACAAGTTTGAAAAATAGTAGCCAAGAAAGAAAGCCTAAACAGGAGACTTACTCTGTATGATGGTTCCCCCACCCAACTTTTGTGTTTCTAGTTTTAAGAGTTAGTGAAACTCTAATAGTGAAGGTCAGGCTGAGTAAGCTTGCTAATTGAAAGCATAATCCTGACGTAAAATTCCTAAATAATGAATTAAAATAAATTCTTGGTTTTTAAGATTCATTTCTTTATTTAACAACAAAAGAGAGAGAACCAGAGCATCACTCTGCCATACGCAGTGCTGGGAACTGGTGCTTGGGATCAAATTCTGGCTTTGATTCCTATAAATTCTGTACTTTACTTGCTATACCACCTTCCAGAACAATAGATACTGACTTTAAAGGGAAAAAAATGTTAGGCATCACCTTCCTGACTTGTCTGTTCATAACCACAAAAAAAATGTAATTCAATAATATTGAAAACTATCTGTGTTTTTTTAAATTTTTTATTTAAGAAAGGATTAATGAACAAAAACATAAGGTAGGAGGGGTACAACTCCACACAATTCCCACCACCCAATCTCCATAACCCACCCCCTCCCATGATAGCTTTCCCATTCTCTAGCCCTCTGGGAGCATGGACCCAGGGTCGTTGAGGGTTGCAGAAGGTAGAGGGTCTGGCTTCTGTAATTGCTTCCCCGCTGAACATGGGCGTTGACTGGTCGGTCCATACTCCCAGTCTGCCTCTCTCTTTCCCTAGTAAGGTGTGTCTCTGGGGAAGCTGAGCTCCAGGACACATTGGTGGGGTCTTTAATCCAGGGAAGCCTGGCCAGCATCCTGGTGGCATCTGGAACCTGGTGATTGAAAAGAGAGTTAACATACGAAGCCAAACAATTTGTTGAGCAATCATGGATCCCAAGCTTGGAATAGTGGAGAGGAAGTGTTAGGGAGGTACTCACTGCAAACTCTAGTGTACTTCTGCTTTCAGGTATATATTTTGCAGTAGCTTATGGGTACGTGTGAACATAAGCTCTCTCTCACAGAAACTGGTGTATATCTAGGTTATGGGACTTTGTTAGAAAGTGAACTACCTGAGATGAAATTAGAGTGTACTATAAAAGGAAAGGTCTCACCCGAGTAATGAAGCTGAAGGGTTGTCATTCCACTCGTGAAGTCTCTGGACACAGTCTGAGGTGAAGCATGTTGAGGTGGCAATCATTGTGTTGGTTAGGTTGTGATCGGCGGATGCAATATTATTTGGTTTGGATTGGGAGATGCATACGGGAAAGTGGGCCCTATCCAAGGGTTCCAGGACTGGGGGAAGTAGGGGCTCTATAGTGGAGATGTGAGGTTCCTGCTGTCTTAGGGTTCAAAAAGACAATCGATAGTTAATGTTATCATCACATTATTTGTTAATTGGGTTAACTTTGAAAAGTCCTTTTGTTATGGTTTGCTGTACAGTATCCAGTATCTTGTATATAGCTGTGCTATTGGATGCTTCTAATCTACTTGGTCTAGGCTTTTGAGAGAGTCCACATATCAAATATACAGCCTATATATTAAAAAGATTCAGTTTCCAATAGCACAGCTATATACAAGATACTGGGTACTGTACAGCAAACCATAACAAAGGGACTTTTCAAAGTTAACCCAATTAACAAATAATGTGATGATAATATTAACTATTGATTGTCTTTTTGAACCCTAAGACAGCAGGAACCTCACATCTTCACTATAGAGCCCCTACTTCCCCCAGTCCTGGCACCCTTGGATAGGGCTCACTTTCCCGTATGCATCTCCCAATCCAAACCAAATAATATTGCATCCGCCGATCACAACCTAACCAAAGCAACGATTGCCATCTCAACATGCTTCACCTCAGAGTGTATCCAGAGACTTCACGTGTGGAATGACAACCCTTCAGCTTCATTACTCGGGTGAGACCTTTCCTTTTATAGTACACTCTAATTTCATCTCAGGTAGTTCACTTTCTAACAAAGTCCCATAACCTAGACATACACCAGTTTCTGTGAGAGAGAGCGTATGTGCACACGTATCCATAAACTACTGCAAAATATATACCTGAAAGCAGGAGTACACTAGAGTTTGCAGTGAGTACCTCCCTAACACTTCCTCTCCACTATTCCAAGCTTGGGATCCATGATTGCTCAACAAATTGTTTGGCTTTGTATGTTAACTCTCTTTTCAATCACCAGGTTCCAGATGCCACCAGGATGCTGGATAGGCTTCCCTGGATTGAAGACCCCACCAATGTGTCCTGGAGCTCAGCTTCCCCAGAGACACACCTTACTAGGGAAAGAGAGAGGCAGACTGGGAGTATGGACCGACCAGTCAACGCCCATGTTCAGCGGGGAAGCAATTCCAGAAGCCAGACCCTCTACCTTCTGCAACCCTCAACGACCCTGGGTCCATGCTCCCAGAGGGCTAGAGAATGGGAAGGCTATCATGGGAGGGGGTGGGTTATGGGGATTGGGTGGTGGGAATTGTGTGGAGTTGTACCCCTCCTACCTTATGCTTTTGTTCACTAATCCTTTCTTAAATAAAAAATTAAAAAAAAAAAGATTCAGTTTGTGTTTTGAGAAACTTTGAGACATACAATTGATTTTCCCCCTCTCATATTAATTAACTACTGATTTATATGTCTACATTTTGCTAGGAGTGTACATAAACACCATTCCCACCACCAAAGGACTGTGACCCATCCCTCCCGCCCACTCCCACCCCCCACTGGCCCAGGAAGCTGCATGTCTACCCCTCACCACTGGGTTTTTACTTTGGTGCCCTACTGACAATTTGATCAGGTCCTGCTTTTAGGTTTCCCTTTCAGATCTTCTTAGTCAACTTCTGTTGATGAGTGGGATCTATCTGTTTTACAAGAAAATATTTTTAGTAGTTCAGATCAAATAACACCTTTGTGCAAATAATTCACTTTAATCACATCACAGGTAGAAACTCTGTCTGCTCTAGCATCTGTTTGACATCTTCAGAAGTTCATTTGTATTCCTTTCACAGAGGAAAAATTAGCAGAGAGTTTGCACTGTTTTTCTACTGAGTTTCTCTTGTTTTCAGACAGGTAGGTCATTATTACATGCTGCGGATTCTCATAGTTTATTATGACCTATCAGAACTTGCACAATTAGTGGAACTGGTTCCTGACATTTTGTTACATCATTAAGCAAAAGTCCTATTTTTCTTCTGTTTGAACAGACAGTTCTTTTTGTATTATAAGTAATTTTTAAGGAAGAAAAAGAAATTTTCAACTGTATGCTAAAGTAACTTGGATGAATGCCTTTCTGAGCAAAGCCTTACACTAAATGTGGATTGAGAGGTACACACAGCCACTTGTTGACATTCTCATGATTAGTTTTTTTTTTAATGATAAATTCAGGATTCTTATGTGAGTTTGAAGGTGGTTGGAGTTTATTTCATCAAGAAAATAAGAATAAGAATGTTTGTGCTAATTAATAGAGATTAAAATGGAGCTCACTGTCCTGTGAATGTGTGGCAGAGTTAATTACGTGTTTATTGTACCAAATTAACTCTGAGCTTCTTGTTCAAAGCAAAACCTAAGTAGCAGGAATTATATTTTTTTCTTATGTATGTAGAAGACATGACAGTTAAAGAGATGATTTTCCAAATTGTCATTTAAAAATATTTTTACTGAAATTCTTCTTCTTCTAGTGTTTGCCCTTCCGTAGCCAGTCAACAGCGTCAGGTTGAGCCTGATGTAAAGTTTTGAGACCTCATTTGAATCTGGAGAGGTGGCAGTCGTTGACTATGTGATAAAGAACAGTCATTTTTTTCTAAAACTGTTTTATTATGTCAGTGGCAGATTTACATATCTCCAAAATATGTATCACCTCAACTCACCCACTACATTCTCTCTTCATGATCAGTCTCTGGATCCCAATCTCTTCTTAGCTGCCTATCACTAAAGAAGAGTACAAAAACAGTATATGCAGCACTGCTTCCCGTCTCATGAAGCTTCCACCCTGTAAGTGGGAAGTGAGGGCTTGAACACGGGTCCTTGTACATTGCAATGTATATACTCAACCATGTGTGCTACCACCAGCCTATGACTTCAGGTTTTCATATGTTAAAAAAAAAGTGAAAGCAGGCTTTTTTTCCAATAGATATTCAAATTAAACTAACTACTCATAGATATTTATACTATAGTAAACATCAATAGTTAGTCACACTAGAATTCGATTCCCACCACTAATGTTAACAGGTGTAAATTAAAATCTTTCTTAAGACCAAAGTTTTTATCTTAACAATATGGTTTTTAACATTTCACTTTCCCCATGCTTGGTTATGCCACTTCCCCCTTAGTAGCCTCAGATATTTCAAAATAGACCAAAAGTTTACTTATCCTTCATACTGATTTTACCTTTGCTTCATTTCTTAAATACTACATATAAGTGAGATTTTTTGATGTTGTATTAAAGATTCCACCAATATTTATTGATATATATTCATCTAAATATATGACTACATTACACCTATTTTTTATTGTACATTTAATATATAGTATATGTATATACTATAAGTTAGTTTTTCAAATGAGTTACTGTTCCAATTACTTTTACTGAAGAGTTGACTTCAAAACTAATGGCTTAAAGCAGTCAAAAGCACCTGATCATTTTTCATAGTTTCTTGGGTGATCAGGAACTCAAGAGGCAGTGAAAGCATCACTCAGCTCCAAGTTTCTCTTGAATCTGCATTCAGGTGGTGTGTAGAGCTGGAATAGGTCCAGTAGCCACTGGAGAAGCCCTGGAAATACCATGTAATTTCAGAGTTTGCTTATGTGACTTCCCAGATGCTCTCATGTAGACATCCTCTTCGCAAGGTGTCCTAAAGGCATTCAGATGGCAAAAAAAAAAAAAACATATATTAATAAGAGGAATTTTTATCCAGATCAATACTTTTCTTTTTTAAATTCTTTTGTATTTTCTTTATATATTTATTGGATAAAGACAGCCAGAAATTGAGAGGGAAGGGGAAAATAGAATAGGAGAGAGACAGAGAGACACATGCAACACTGCTCCACCACTTGCAGAGCTTTCCACCTGCAGATGGGGACTGGGGGCTCAAACCGTGGTCCTTGTACATTGTTACATATGAGCTCAATCAGGTGTGCCACCACCCAGTCCCAATCCAGATCAATACTTTCCAGGTGGATCTTGTGTGGGTTATATGGTCAGTACTTACATCAATATTCCATAGAAGACATCTAGTTAATTGTAAATCTATGATGACATAGATAAGAAACCTAAAATAGGGAGTTGGGTGGTAGTGCAGCAGGTTAAGCACATGTGGCACAAAGTGAAAGGACTGGCGTAAGGATCCTGGTTCGAGCCTCCCCCCACCCCCCCGCGCTCCCCACCTGCAGGAGAGTCACTTCACAGGTGGTGAAGCAGGTCTGCAGGTGTCTTATCTTTCTCTCTTCCTCTCTGTCTTCCCCTCCTCTCTCCATTTCTCTCTGTCCTGTCCAACAACAATGACATTAGTAACTACAACAACAAGGGCAACACAAGGGAAAATAAATAAATATAAAAAAATTTTAAAAAAGAAAGCTAAAATAATGCCTTCCACATATGTTACTCTATTTATTTATTTATTTTTAATATTGGATATAGACAGAGAGAAATTGAGAAGGGGATAGAGAGAAGGATAAAGACAGAGAGAGATCTGCAGCTCTGCTTTACCACTCATGAAGCTTTCCCCCTGCAGATGAGGATCAGGGGCTTGAACATGCACTCTGTGTAATGTGTGTGCTTAACCAGGTGTGTTATTGCCTGACCCCTGTTAATCTCTTATAATCATATTTTTACAGGCAAGGAATCAAATTAGATTTTTTCCATAATAGACTACGCTACTCAAAGTTTAATTTGGTTTTTGATAATAGCTAGAGACAGATAATGTGAAAATAATACCCCTCACCAGGGTGTGAAGTACAGATAGTCTATGATGTTGAAATGGCATGAATAAATTATAAAAATCATACTCATGATGGAATTGTATTTAAGACAGAGTTGTTTCATCTATAAAGAAAAGGGGTGGAGTTTACATTTTCTCTAGATGGAGTTTTTGATACATAGTGATGATTTGATGAAGTGACTTCTATTATTCTTATTCCCTTAATGGTTAAAAACTCCAAATTACATTCCCATCAGCAGTGTAGGAGGGTTCCTTTGACCCCACAACCTATCCAGCATTTGCTGCTGCTACTTTTTCTGATGTGTGACATTCTCACAGGAGTGAAGTGGTATCTTGTTGTCTTTATTTGCATTTCTCTGACAATCAGAGACTTGGAGCGTTTTTTCATGTCTTTCTCGGCCTTTTGGATCTCTTCTGTGGTGAATATTCTGTCCATGTCCTCGCCCCATTTTTGGATGGGGTTATTTGTTGTCCTGTTGTTGAGTTTGGCAAGCTCTTTATATATGTTGGTTATTAAACTCTTGTCTGATGTATGGCATGTAAAGATCTTCTACCATTCTGTGAGGGGTCTCTTGGTTTGGGTAATGGTTTCTTTTGCTGTGAAGAAGCTTTTTAATTTGATGTAGTCCCATAGGTTTATACTTGCCTTAGTCTTCTTTGTAATTGGATTCGTTTCATTGAATATGTCTTTAAAATTTATGTGGAAAAGAGTTCTGCCAATATTTTATTCTAAGTATCTGATAGTTTGTCGTCTAACATCCAAGTCCTTGATCCACTTGGAATTTACTTTTGCATTTGGTGAAAAACAGTGGTTCAGTTTCATTCTTCTGCATGTTTCAACCCATTGTTTCCAACACCATTTGTTGAAGAGACTCTGCTTTCCTCATTTAATAGTCTGAGCCCCTTTGTCAAAGATTAGATGTCCATAGGTGTGGGGGCTCACTTCTGGGCTCTCACTTCTATTCCACTGGTCAGTGTGTCTATTCATGTTCCAGTACCAAGCAGTTTTGATGACAATGGCCCTATAATACAATTTGAGATCTGGGAGTGTGATGCCTCCGGTTCTGTTCTTTTTTCTCAAGATTGTTTTAGCAATTCTAGGTCTTTTCTGGTTCCAGATAAACATCTGTAGCATTTGTTCTATTCTCCTAAAAAATGTGCTTGGGATCTTGATGGGGATATCATTAAATTTGTATATGGCTCTGGGTAGCATATTCATTTTGATGATGTTAATTCTACCAACCCATGAACTTGGAATATCTTTCCACTTCTTTGTGTCTTTTTCAATTTCCTTAAGTAGTGACTCCTAATTTTCAGTATACAAGTCTTTCACTTCTTTGGTTAGGTTTACTCCTAGATATTTTACTGTTTTTGTTGCTATAGTAAAAGGAATTGATTTCTGGATTTCAATTTCTTCTAACTTAGTGTTTGCATAGAGGAATGCTACTGACATTTGTTATTTATTTATTTATTTATTTATTTTGCCTCCAAGGTTATCGCTGGAGCTGGTGCCTACACTATGAATCCACTGCTCCTGGTGGCCAACTTTTTCCATTTTTTTTTTTTTTAAGAAAGGATTAATTAACAAAACCATAGGGTAGGAGGGGTACAACTCCACACAATTCCCACCACTCAATCTCCATATCCCACCCCCTCCCCCGATAGCTTTCCCATTCTCTATCCCTCTGGGAGCATGGACCCAGGGTCATTGAGGGTTGCAGAAGGTAGAAGGTCTGGCTTCTGTAATTGCTTCCCTGCCGAACATGGGCGTTGACTGGTCGGTCCATACTCCCAGTCTGCCTCTCTCTTTCCCTAGTAAGGATGGGTCTCTGGGGAAGCTGAGCTCCAGGACACATTGGTGGTGTCTTCAATCCAGGGAAGTCTGGCCGGCATCCTGATGACACCTGGAACCTGGTGACTGAAAAGAGAGTTAACATACAAAGCCAAACAAATTGTTGAGCAATCATGGACCCAAAGCTTGGAAAAGTGGAGAGGAAGTATTAGGGAGGTACTCACTGCAAACTCTAGTATACTTCTGCTTTCTTACTTTGGTGCCATACTCCAAACTCAGTCAATTTCTGCTTTGCGGTACTTATACTGCTACTGACATTTGAATGCTAATATTGTAGCCTGACACCTTACTGTATTACCTGATGATTTCCAAAAGCTTCTTGCTGGATTCCTTAGGGTTTTCTGTGTATACTATCATGTCATCTGCAAATAAGGAGAGTTTGACTTTTTCTCTTCCAATCTGTATCCCTTTAACTCCTTGCTCTTGCCTGATTTCTATGAAAATTGGTCCAACCTCTGTGAAGAACAGTCTAGAGAACTCTCAGATGGCTAGAAATGGACCTACCCTATGGTCCTGCAATTCCTCTCCTGGGGATATATCCTAAGGAACCCAACATATGCATCCAAAAAGATCTGTGTACACATATGTTCTTAGCAGCACAATTTGTAATAGCCAAAACCTGGAAACAACCCTGGTGTCCAACAACAGATGAGTGGCTGAGCAAGTTGTGGTATATATACACAATGGAATACTACTCAGTTATTAAAAATGGTGATTTCACCATTTTCAGCCGATCTTGGATGGACCTTGAAAAAACCATGTTGAGTGAAATAAGTCAGAAACAGAAGGATGAATATGGGATGATCTCACTCTCAGGCAGAAGTTGAAAAACAAAATCAGAAAAGAAAACAGAAGTAGACCTGAAATGGAATTGGCATATTGCACCAAAGTAAAAGACTCTGGGGTGGGTGGGTGGGGAGAATACAGGTTCAGGAAGGATTCAGAGGACCTAGTGGGGGTTGTATTGTTAAATGGGAAACTGGGGAATGTTATGCATGTACAAACTATTGTACTTACTGTTGAATGTAAAACATTAATTCCCAAATTAAAAAAGTAATAAAACAAACAACAACAACAAAAAGCCAGACCCCCCCAAAAAAAAACCCACTGTGTAGAATATTAGCATTTTGCTTTCCTAAGATAGATAATAAAGTCTTGCTGCAAAGCTTGTACTGTGGGCTCAAGACCAGGCAGTAAATAAAACCAAATAAATAATGAATGCAGAACACAATGTGATAAGTGATCCATATGAAGAGCTGATGTCCAGAGTTAGAGCTTCATTGTTAGCTAGTAGTTCTATTCAGGGAGAAGCAATTTAGCAAGCGACTATTTCTGCTTGCCCTAGGTCTCCTTACAGATTGATGAAACCCTCTGTGTTGTTGCACTCTGACACAGCCTGGCATCACCCTTTTCTTAGCCATATAGGTTAGGTAGCATTGTCTCCATTCTCCTCCTTTCCCCTGCAAGAACCACACTTGACAGTGTCCACTCTTCTCCCTATGTCTTATGACCTCCAAATTTCCCTTATGTCTCAATTTGATTGCCCCTCTTATATTTCAATCTCTCTCCCCCTCTCTCTCTCTCCCTCTCTCTCTCTCTCTCCCTCTCTCTCTCTCTCTCTCTCTCTCTCTCTATATATATATATATATATATATATATATATATATATATAATCATTGCATTTGACTGTAGTAGACTTTCTACCATATAAACAAAACTGTTTAAGCATTTATTCTCTATCCTTTCTTTCATAACACTGCATTAAAAAGTAGTATTTGAACTCACTGCCCTTATTTCTTGTATTTCCAGACACATTCACCCAACCATTCGGTTTCTACTGCATTTTTTCCCAAATTCAGCCTCATCAAGGTCACCATGACCTCTGTGTTCTTTCTTAATATATATAACCTACTTTGTATTATTTATTATTCTCCTTTCTTGGCATGTATCTTTCTCTCTACTTGTCCTTCTAGTCACACTGAAGCTCCTTGATGGTTCCCTTTACCATTATCTTTGGCAGAGGAACTTCCTGGTCTTATATATAACAGTTGTCAGTCTCATCCCCTATTACTTTTATTAGACTCCATCCCCACCCTCCTGATTTCCGAATGGTGTGATTGGAGTAGTTCTATGGATATATCACTTTCCTGACCAAATTCCGTAAAAATTTATTTTCACTTGTCTACTGACAGCCTGATCTTTGTCTAACAAACTAAAATCTACTATAAGCACCTTTTTGTCCTACTGGCAGACACAAAACCTATACTGTGTTTTTAGTGTACTTTCGTGTGTGTGTGTGTGTGTGTGTGTGTGTGTGTGTGTGTGTGTGTGTGTTTCTAGCCTCCTTCATGTGGAGCACTCCTCCTTTGCTGTTTTCTGTTTCTTTTAAGTAGGATTCATCCACTTAAATGGGAATGAGTATTGTGCTATATCCTATAGATATAACTTGCACTCATACAAATATTACCTGAATTCATGTTCTTAATAATTAAGAATTTGTCCAAATCATACAATAATTCTAATCCCAATTAAATCCATTAATTATTTATTTTGTTTTCTTTACTGTCTGGTCTTGAATCCACAGAGAAGACACTTAAGATAATCTTCTCATTTAGAATCAAGATGAATTTCAGAGGCCATAAGATAGCTTACAGCATACCAACTTTCAAGTCTAAGGCCCCAGAAACCCCATGTTCACTTACATTTTTTTTTTTATTTTTATTATCTTTATTTATTGGATAGAGACAGCCAGAAACTGAGAAGGAAGTGGGAGATAGAGGGGGAGAAAGAAACCTGCAGGACTGCTTCACCACTTGCGAAGTTTTCCCACTGCAGGTGGGGACTGGAGGCTCGAACCCGGGTCCTTGCTCATTATAACGTGTACTCAACCAGTTGTGCCACCACCTGACCCCTTTACAATTGACTTTTGAACAACACATTTTTTAACTACACCAGTCCACTTACGCCCAGGATTTGTTTCAGTCTGTGGTTCTGCATTTATGGATTTAATCAACCAAAAAATGTTAGATGACAAACTTTTCCTGGAGCCCACATATATAAAAATCCAGTAAGTTACATGACAGTTTTTTTTTCTTCCAGGAAAATCAGCATCTCTAAACCCTGCATTTTCAAGGCATGTCATTTGGATATTTCTGTCTTGTTTTGTTTTAATCTGTTTAATTATATGCTAACCAAGGCTTAAGCTGGTCTACAGTAAAGAGACAAAGTAGAAAAATAAATCACAGGGCTGGGTGATGGCACACCCAGTTAAGCACATGTTGCCATATGCAAAGACCCTGGCTCAACCCACCACTCCCCACCTGCAGTGGGAACGCTTCAGAGTGGTGAGTTATGTTTGCAGGTGTCTACATTTCTCTCCCTCTCTCTATCTTTCCTCTCTATCTCTCCTCCCTATCTCTCCTCCCTTTTCTTCCTTTCTCTCCCTCTCTCTATCTCCCCCTCCTCTTTCAGTTTCTCTCTGGTCTATCATAAAAAATTAGGGAAAAAAAATAAAGGGAAAAAATGTCCACAGGGAGTGCTAGATTTGTAGTGCAGGTCTTGAGCCCTAGAGGTAACTCTGGTGGTAATAATAATAATAAATATCATTAGAGTATGATAAAAATGAATGGCTAGTATGGGAGACAACGTAATGGTTATGCAAATGGATTTCATGTTTGAGGCTCTAAAATCCTAGGTTCAGTTCCCCACATTACTATAAGGCAGAGCTGTGCAGTATGCTAGTTAAATATAATAAATTAACAAAAATGTAGCAGTTAAAAAGAAAAGAATGACAGACTTTATTACAGCTAGGGGATCAGATGTTGGTATGCTATATGCTCACAGAAAAATGATTATAATAAAATCAGGTATTGCTACTATATCTTGAATGTAGAATTTTTAAAAATTTTTTTTAAATTTATTTCTTTATTGGGGAATTAATGTTTTACATTCAACAGTAAATACAATAGTTTGTACATGCATAACATTCCCCAGTTTCCCATTTAACAATACAACCCCCACTATGTCATTCATCATCCTTCATGGACCTGTATTCTCCCCACCCACCCACCCCAGAGTCTTTTACTTGGGTGCAATATGCCAATTCTATTTCAGGTTCTACTTGTGTTTTCTTTTCTGATCTTGTTTTTCTTCTTTTTAATTATTTATTTATTTATTTATTCTTTTTGTTGCCCTTGTTGTTTTCTATTGTTGTAGTTATTATTGATGTCATAGTTGTTGGATAGGACAGAGAGAAATGGAGAGAGGAGGGGAAGACAGAGAGGGGGAGAGAAAGACAGACACCTGCAGACCTGCTTCACTGCCTGTGAAGTGACTCCCCTGCAGGTGGGGAGCCGGGGGCTTGAACCGGGATCCTTCTGCTGGTCCTTGTGCTTAGCGCCACCTGCGCTTAACCCGCTGCGCTACCGCCCAACTCCACTGATCTTGTTTTTCAACTTCTGCGTGAGAGTGAGATCATCCCATATTCATCCTTCTATTTCTGACTTATTTCACTCAACATAATTTTTTCAAGGTCCATCCAAGATCGGCTGAAAACAGTGAAGTCACCATTTTTTACAGCTGAGTAGTATTCCATTGTGTATATATACCACAACTTGCTCAGCCACTCGTCTGTTGTTGGACACCTGGGTTGCTTCCAGGTTTTGGCTATTACAAATTGTGCTGCCAAGAACATATGTGTACACAGATCTTTTTGGATGGATATGTTGAGTTCCTTAGGATATATCCCCAGGAGAGGAATTGCAGGATCATAGGGTAGTTCCATTTTTAGCCTTCTGAGAGTTCTCCAGACTGTTCTCCACAGAGGCTGGACCAATTTACATTCCCACCAGCAGTGCAGGAGGGTTCCTTTGACCCCACACCCTCTCCAGCATTTGCTGCTATTACCTTTTCTGATGTATGACATTCTCACAGGAGGGAAGTGATATCTCATTGTTGTCTTGATTTGCATTTCTCTGACAATCAGAGACTTGGAGCATGTTTTCATGTGTTTCTTGGCCTTTTGTGGTGAATATTCTGTCCAAGTCCTCCCCCCATTTTTGGATGGGGTTATTTGTTGTCTTGTTGTTGAGTTTGGCAAGCTCTTTATATATGTTGGTTATTAAACTCTTGTCTGATGTATGGCATGTAAAGATCTTCTACCATTCTGTGAGGGGTCTCTTGGTTTGGGTAGTGGTTTCTTTGCTGTGAAGAAGCTTTTTAATTTGAATGTAGAATTTTAAAGGTTTATGTGTCAGCAAATTAGTGTATCCTTTAAAGATTCCAAAAACTGTGAGAAAGAAAAATTTTCTGCCCGGCCCACCAGTAGTAAAGATAAGGTATGACCTACCACAGGCATATTTCCAGGTATTTCTTTGAATTAAAACTAGGGGAAGGTTGTACAAGACTGAGGGAAAAGGGCTAGGCATGACCCCGGAGTTCAGGAGTTTGACTTATCCCCTCTTCTGGGAAGTGAGACATACAAATGACTCAGTTATTGATCAAGATGCTAAGTGGAATTAAATAAACATTTTGGAAAGAAGTTTTATATGTTACATTCTCATTCTGTGGTGATTGTTTGCATGTGTAGATTTTTCTCTATGCTCTACGATGTTTTGTTTTCATAAAATGAGGTGAGAAAGCTGCAGAATAGAGAATCACATGCCTAATGCCAAAATTGGATTAGTACTTCTATTTCCTGACTTTTAATCCTAATCACTTTTCTGGTCCATTAATCATTTTATAAGTGCTTAGTTTTTCCTCTTTTTAATTGAAAATATCATTGTATGCCAGAAGATGATGCATAGATGGGTAAATAGTTATGACAAATGAGTCTAATTCAGTCACAGATATAAATGACCTTGACAGGTGAGTCAGAAATGTTTTGATAATCTACCACACTATTTTAACTGCTTTTTTGAAGTAGCCAATGTCCCCATACATCCCTTATTCCTTCATTAATTTCAAATATTTATTGAAAAATTATCTTATCCCAAGCCTGAATGTATCATAAATCTATTGTTTTACTTCATTCTCAAAAACCTTATGGCTTAATGACTGCTATGCTCCCTTTTGCAGAGGAAACAAAATAATATTATTGAATTTATCTGGGGGCATGCTAATATTAAATATCAGAATAAGGATTTAAATTAGAGATGATTCTGAATGTCACATTCAATTTGGAATTTCTAACTCCAAGCCTAGTGTCATGCTGTCTCAAATAAGGTAGAGACCAGTTTGCTCTCATTATAACAATTCTTTGCATTAGTATTACCCTCCCTAAGGAATTGACAAGTGCTCTGAAGAAATTGGCTAATTAACCATCATGTCAATTATATTGTATTATTCTTTTAATGGGAAAGGGTCTAGAGTTTTTAAAAGCTAGCTTAATGGGAGTGTCAGGAAATGTGGATCAAATTTCTCAGATGAAGACCTGCACATAGATTTAAGGAGTTAGATTGAAACTAATTATAAATCTATGACATTATGATTTATAAGAAATCATCCACTCTCCCTCCCCTATCCAATGTTATTTTACACAAATAATGAGTTAATTTAAGAAATGATGCTTCGTCTCAGACAGGGCAATCAAAGATATATAGGAATCATTGGTAGATGGCAGGTGTCTAAACAATGCCTGATTAGGTGAAATGTGTTTTCCTTCAAATATATTAACATAAGATGTCATATAGCTTTAGAAGTCAGGAAATAATGGACAGTTCTAAAAGCTAGTGAGAGAAGGACTCGCCCCTCCCACCCCCAGGCTTTCCTTGTTATAAGAATGAATGATTACTTAGTGTGGGGAGAATAAGCAGTTTTTGTTTCAAGCAAATTCTCACACTGAGCATAAAGACAATCACCTGATACATAAGCAGAGAGATTTACACAAAGCTTTTGGAGTTTTTTCTCTTTCTGAGGATAGTAAACCCACTAATCAAACTCGAGAGCAAACCATGGGTGAGGGTTACAGACTAAATGACTGAATTTCCCACAAATCTATAGGTTTAAGCCCTACCATTCTATTTGAGGGTTTTACCTTTTCAAAGAAATAACTTCCAGATTTGTTGATTTTTATGGTATTTTCCACTGTAATTTTTATTATTCTCACCAAGAAATTAATAAATGTGTTTCTCTGATATACAAACTCCATTTCTTCCTAGAATAAATTTCATATCTTCAAATTAAAATTACAAACATAAAATGGTAATTTTTTTACAGTTCTTAAAAATATGATATGCATATATGCATCTTTTGGCCTTTTATTGATAAGTATTGGTAATGAATATTTCCACTGAGTCTATGCTAGACACCTGAGATGACAAATTCAATGAAATTAACATGAAACATATCTGGAAATGAAATTAAATTCATTTATGTTATTCTAAAGGAGTTCAAAATTATACAGAAAGCATAAATTAAAACTATTTCTGTATCTTCATAACTTTGCTTGTTATGATGATTTTTTCCCAAAAATTATGATTTTTGGAAATCTGAAAATTTAAGGATTGTTTTATAGACAAACCACTTTCATTAAGTTGGTTTTAAGAACAGGAGTAAATATCAAGATGGAAAATACATAACCATAATTAATGCTGTATTTCAAGGAATGATGGGAGCTGCCAAGATAGCTCTTCTTGAAGGGTGCCTGTTTGTCATGTACATCTTGAGCTCCTGGATTCCACTTAGGAATACTATGACTCTGGAGAAACATTCACTGCTGTAATATCTTCCTCCCCTGCTCTTCCTTTCTCTCTTTTATATGAAGGAAGTCAGCCTGGAGCACTGAGAAGGCATTAATGACAAAACAGTGATGATGTGGTGATTAAACACACAATGTGTGGTCCTAAGACATACAGACAAAATAAATTTTGTACTTAAATATGTGCAAAATAGTTTTGTTTAAATATATAATCTTTCAAATGCAAATCAATCACCTACTTACTGGATTAGCTATTATGATAGTGGTTTTAAATATAATGTTCATATTTTGTAAGTTAACGATATTTAACAAGTTTACACAAAACCCTACCCCTATTAATATTTTATGCTTAAGGAGATGAGTGGTGATGCAATGGGTTAAGTGCACATAGTATGAAGCACAAGGATCCCAGTTTGAGCTCCCTAGCACCCCACCTGTGGGGGGAGGGGGTAGCTTTGCAGCAGATCTGCAGAAATCTCTCTCTCTCTCTCTCTCTCTCTATCTCCCCCTCCTCTCTCTCAATTTCTCTCTGTCATATCTAATAAAAAATTTTAAATGTCTACCAGGAGCAGTGGATTCATAGTGCTGGCACTGAGTCCCAGCGATAACCCTGGAGGGAAAAAACATATATATATATATCCCTTGTCAATTTGCTACTGTTATTTATGAAAACTTTGATTTTTTCTTATCTTTTAAGTTACTCAGAATTGATAATGACTTAAAGTTTCTATATAGTACATATTTCCGATTTTAAATAAAAAGAATTAAACATCTCTTGGATTTCTTTATTTTTTTTTTTCCTTAAAAAATCACAGGTCCCAGGGGTCAGGCAGCAGCGCAGCAGGTAAAGCGCATGTGGCGCAAAGCGCTAGGACTTGCCTAAGGATCCCGGTTCCAGCCCCAGCTCCCCATCTTCAGGGCAGTCGCTTCACAAGTGGTGAAGCAGGTCTGTAGGTGTCTATCTTTCTCCCCATCTATCTGTCTAAGCCCTGCTCTCTCTATTTCTCTCTGTCCTATCCAACAATGATGACATCAAAAATAACAACAATAATAACTACAACAACAGTAAAACAACAAGGGCAACAAAAGGGAAAATAAATAATAAAAAAAAAATTCACAAGTCCCATCAACAAAGAAAATACTCTGAGGAGATTTAGAGTAGTAAAGCCGAGTTTTAACTTTGTAGACTAGTTCCTAAGTTCCTTTCACCACGAAACCTTTTTACATAGGATGGTGGGGAATAGTATAACAACTATTGTGTAGATCATTATTTCCCTTAATAAAGTAGTTTTGAAAACAAAACAAAATAATCCTCAATAGTATCTTCTAGCCAATTCCCACTGAATGTCCTTGCCTTGGAGTTTAACAGTAAGTGATGATCATCTTTCATTGTCTCATAGACGGAGTCAGTAGCACCTGTCATGTTCTTCGAAATTTGGGAAAGCCTCTATCTGTCTTTCAGGTTCAGCAGAAGTCTGACCTCCTATTTAGCACATTGCTCATTATAAAGTAGTTGTCAGATAGCTCTCCCTTTAGCTCAGTATTTCTCACCATTTTTCACTGAACAGAATAAAGATGAAGAAGAATCAGCATAGACAAAGCAATATGCCATAAAATCAAGTAATGTGATCAGAACATCTTTCATATCCTAAAAAAAAAGTGATAGCTTATTTCAAAGGAGATTCTAGGGAAATATGAAATATTGTGCAATGTTTATAGGGAAATAGTTTAGGGTTTTGGATCTGGGGGTTCTTCTTTAAACAGAATTATATCTTTCAGCAAGATTTTTATTTTATGCTCAGTATGTTCTCAGGAGTGAACCATGCAAGTCAGTCTACACCTTCGATAGGAGGAAAGTGGATCCATTTTAAGATAAGCACACTCTGTATTAGAAGCAACTGGATGGCATGAAGGAAGCAATCTATGGAAAATTGTGTTTTTCCTTTCCTTCCCAAATGCTAACTATTAAGTACCCACATGGCTTCATTAGCACTGTGCATCCTGAGCTATAACCTGGCTCAATATTACTAATAAAAGTGACAGGCTGTGAGAAATTATAGGGGAAAGGTGAATTTTTGCATGTCATAAATAATTTCTGGGTGATGAATTTTAGTCCTAAGAATGTACAGAGCATTGAAGAAATAATCTTTGTATAAAAAGGACCTAGTAGTTTACTGATTAGTATAAAATTTTAAATAGATGTGATTGACAGCTAAAAAGGTTTCTTCTGCTGGAGAGAATAATGTTGTGTCAGGCTGGAAAGTATGGATTGACCTACCTATGCCTATGCCCAGCAGAGAAACAATTACAGAAGTCAGAACTCCCACCTTCTGCACCTCCAAAAGAAGTTTGGTCCATACTCCCAGAGTAGTCAGTGATAGGTCTCTTCTTTTTCTTAATCTTACTCCACTCAACTTCAATCTTTCTACTTCCTTAATATTTCAGTGTTAATGGAAGGTGAAAACTATAAGATATGTTGTATATTTCAAGAAATGAATTTATTACTAAAATATGCTAATAGTATACATATATACTGATGATTTACATTTATAGCCTGAGTTTTGACTTGGGTCTTACCAACCCCTCAATATCATATCTAATCCAGAATTTCAAATCCAAGTGACATGATCTACAGAACTGATTTCTTTTTTTTTTAATTAATTTATTTATTTAAGAAAGGAGACATTAACAAAACGGTAGGATAGGAGGGGTACAACTCCACACAATTCCCACCACCCGGTCTCCATATTCCATCCCCTTCCCTGATAGCTTTCCCATTCTCTATCCCTCTGGGAGTATGGACCCAGGGTCATTGTGGGTTGCAGAAGGTGGAAGGTCTGGCTTCTGTAATTGCTTCCCCGCTTCTTCTTCTTCTTGTAGCATTTGCCCTTCTTCCGTAGCCAGTCAACAGCATCAGGTTGAGCCTGATGTAAAGTTTCGAGACCTCCTTTGAATCTGGAGAGGTGGCAGTCATTGACTATGTGGGTCATAGTCTGTCTGTAGCCACAGGGGCAATTTGGGTCGTCTCTGGCTACCCAGCGATGGAACATAGCGGCGCACCGGCCATGGCCTGTTCGATAGCGATTGAGGAGTGCCCAATCATAACGTGCTAGGTCAAAGCCGGGTTGACGCTTGCAGGGGTCTGTGATAAGGTGTTTGTTCTTGACCTCAGCTGACTGCCAACTCTGTTTCCAAGAGTCTGGAACAGAGAAGTTCAGTGTAGGCGTAGGGGACCAGATTGGGTGACGAGACGTCAAGTGTTGGACAGGGTGGGCGAAGATATCCGCGTATATTGGCAGGTCTGGTCGAGCGTAGACGTGGGAAATGAACTTAGATGATGCCGTATCCCGACGAATATCTGGCGGGGCGATGTTGCTAAGAACTGGCAGCTATGGAATCGGGGTGGAACGGATGGTTCCAGAAATTATCCTCATGGAGGAATATAATTTGGAATCGACCAAGTGGACACGGGGGCTACGGAACCATACTGGGGCACAGTATTCTGCAGTGGAATAGCATAATGCCAGAGATGATGATCGTAGTGTGGAAGCGCTCGCGCCCCATGAGGAGCTGGCCAGTCTTGCAATGATGTGATTCCTCGCGCCCACCTTTGCTGCAGTTTTTATGAGATATTTGTGAAATGACAGGGTGCGATCGAGAGTAACGCCAAGATAGACTGGCTGGGCTTCATGCCGGATTCTCGTATCGTCAAGCTGCACATTAAGCTCACGTGAGGCCGAGGCATGGTGTAGATGGAAAACAGATGATACCGTTTTTGCAGTGCTAGGGATTAGTCGCCATTTTTTACAGTACTCAGATATCAGAGACATGTCTTTCGTGAGTGTTTCCTCGAGGATGTCGAACTTGGATGCCTGAGTTGCACAGATGTCATCGGCGTAGATGAACTTCCTTGAAGAAGTTTCTGGGAGGTCATTGATGTAAATATTAAATAGCGTAGGAGCCAGAACAGAGCCCTGGGGGAGGCCACTTGAGACAGGTCTCCATCTGCTAGACTTGTCACCCAGATGCACCCGGAATCTTCTGTTTTGGAGAAGAAACGATATAGTGTTGGCCACCCATGGAGGCAGGCATCTTGAGATCTTGACTAGGAGACAACGGTGCCAGACCATGTCATAGGCTGCTGTGAGATCAACAAAGACAGCACCCGTCTTTAAACATGGGCGTTGACTGGCTGATCCATACTCCCAGTCTGCCTCTCTTTTTCCCTAGTAGGGTGGGGCTCTGGGGAAGTGAAGCTCCAGGACATATTGGTGGGGTCGTCAGTCCAGGGAAGTCTGGTCGGCATCATGCTGGCATCCAGAACCTGGTGGCTGAAAAGAGAGTTAATATACAAAGCCAAACAAATTGTTGAACAATAATGGACCTAAAGGCTGGAATAGTGCAGATGAAGTGTTGGGGGGGGGGTTCTCTGCAGACTTTTGTGTACTTCTGCTTTCAGGTATATATTTTTCCCTGGTTTATGGACACATGTGAAAATATGCTCTATCTCAGGGAACCTGGTCTATATCTAGGTTTGGGGACTTTATTGGGGAGTGGACCACCTGGAATGGAATTAGAGAATACTATGAAAGTAAAGGTCTCACCCGAGTGATGAAACTGAAGGGTTGTCATTCCACACCTGAAGTCTCTGGACACAGTCTGAAGTGAAGCATGCTAGGGTGACACTCATTGCGTTGACTAGGTTGCGATCCGCAGATGCAACATTATTTTATTTGAATTCAGAGAAACATGCAGGAAAGTGGGTCCCACCCTAAGGTTCCAGGACTGGGGGAAATATAGGCTCTATAATGGAAATGTGAGGTTCCTGCTGTCTTAGGGTTCAAGAAGACAATGGATAGTTATTGTTATCATCTCATTATTTGGTAATTGGGTTAACTTTGAAAAGTCCCTTTGTGAGGGTTTGCTGTATAATACCCAGCATTTTGTATATAGCTGTGATTTCTAATCCATTTTCTGGTGGTACTACAGCTATTCTCCCTGGTTTCTCTATTACTTATAATGAACTTAACTTTTAAGACTCTCTGTGGCTCACTGCACTTCTCCAGATCAGACATTTCACCCTATTCTATCATTTGAGATCCATTTTAACCCCTTTATCCCATGGCCATATGGTGTATGTGTCTGCCTCCTGGCCTTGCCTATAGTCTTTTCTACTCTAGGGCATCGTGTCCATGTCTTCCAATTCATCACAATCTTAACTAGGCACTAAGATCTTAACCTCACAGCCACATCAATCTTGGATTTCTGTGAATTTCTACTGCTTTTTGAATTACTGTCATCCAGTTTAGGTCTTGATTTCACTTTGCCTTGTTTCCCTATTATATGCCTCTATTACTCATCTTTATGGTTATACTATTTTTATCTTGAAGACATTTTCATTATATTTCTCATATACTGCATAGTCCAGGTCACTTAAAGGGTACTCTGTAAATAAATTGGAGAGGACATAGAACCTTGGTGGGTGGTGTGGTGACTTACACAATTCATGGGTGGATATGAAATTTGATAGCTGTATAAAAATAATATTAAATCATGCAGGCAGCCCATGTTCAAACCCAGCTGCCAGAGCACTGGAAGAAGCGTCAGTACTGTGGTATTTTTCTATCACTTCATCTGAAATAGCTGCATCTGGTTGATGGAACCCTACCGGTGACAAAATATTAAAGGCAAAGACAGGACCTAGAGGAGGAAACTTGACGTGTACTAAGAAAAGCCTTGCATTCTTGATTTCTTTCCTGTGCTCGCTCTTCTTTCCTTAAGCTGCTTTGTTGAGATAGTTCACACACTGTAAAATTTCTTTTTTAATGTACAGTACAATGGTCTTAAGCATGTCTGCAATGTTGAAATTTTAGAGGGTCTTTAGAATAAATCCACTTGTACCTCCATTTTGCATGTTTTATCATTTTCACTTGACTACAGCATTCTCTCTCTCTCTCCCTCTCTCCCTCGCTCCCTCTCTCCCTTTCTCCCTCTCTCCCTTCCTCCCCAGATAATGCCTAATGTAATAATTTCTGCCTCTGTGAATTGCCTGTTATGGGTGTTTAATATAAATTGATTCAGACAATACCTGATGAAGTCCATCTCTTTCACATACTAAAATGTTATTTAAGTTTTATCCAGATGAAACTTGTATATGCACTTTAGTACTTCAGAACACATTTTGTTAGCTCATTCTTCAGATGATGGAGATGAGTATTTTCACTTTTTAGGTACTGTGAATAATGCTACTGAGAGTATCCCTGCACAGGTGTGTGTGTGTGTGTGTGTGTGTGTGTGTGTGTGTGTGTGTGTGTGTGTGTGTATGCATGTTTTGTTTCTCCTGGGTAGGTACCTAAGGAAAAAAAATTGAGGTCATGTGATAACTCTACATTTGTCTCTTTGAGGAACTCATAGCATTTTCGAGAGCTACTGGGTCATTTAAATTCTTGCCAGGAGTGCATAACAAATCCAATTTCACCATATCCTTGGCAACACTATTACCTCTCTTTTTATTATACCCAGTCCAGAGGATATGAAAGAGCATCTGTTTCCCTGTGCCTGTTATTTGAATTTCCCTGATGGTTGATGATGCTGACTACCTTTTGTACAGTACTGTGTTTTGTTTTTTTTTCTGTCCCTCCATCTGAAATAGCTGCATCTGGTTGATGGAACCCTACTGACTACCTTTTGTGCACTTTCTTTTAAAATTGGCTTTGTCTTGCTTGACTGTGTTAAAATTTGTATTTAATACCTTAGAATGAGTATATCCCTTGGGGGAGTTGCATGTGTGTCTTAGACCCCTGTGCCAAAGATGACAAAACAGCTTCCATCATTAACTGTTATGATCATTATTTGTTTGAGAAATTTGATTAGAGTGAAAAATCTTACACCAGAATTTAAAGAAAATCTCTTGCCCAAACATTAGCTTCAAATCATACATACTCAAAACTGTAGTTATTGGCAAGTGTGACTACTGTGGTTCTCTCTTACACTAGGTTTGAGCTAGAAGAATCCTTGGTCATTTTTTTAAATTTCCATCTAACACATGCTTAAATTTGTCTTTTATTTTATTCAGAACTGTGAGTGTCAAGTCCTTTTATTCTTAAATACTTATGTCCAAATATAGCTACGATATCATTCATGGCTAATGGGTGCTATGTTATGTTTCTGATGTGTCAAGTTGAATGGACATAGCTCAAATACAGTTTACTCTGTGAATAGTAGGTTTCCAAAGTGTAATATTTAATAAAATTCAAACCTGTCACCAATTGACTAGATCTGAAGATTTATTTATATTATAACCACAGATGTAATTATTTTTCAGGCATAAAAACCTAAGCACTTGATAGTATTCAAAGATTCCCCTGTGAAAGCACCACATTGGAAACTTATTACTTTGGAGGTGGCTGAGAGCTTCCACTGTATCTATATGATTTGATTTCAACTTGAGCACAGGCAGCAAAAATGACTTTGTCGAAGGTCTCTGAGGTAAATTTAGCTAGAAACAAGATTAATATTAAGTGGCGTTTCTGACTTTCTTTCAGAGGATTTTTTTCTTCTCACTGGAGGATCATCTGCTCTTTTGTAGCCTAAAGTATTATGATTTTCACAGGTTAGTCAAAAGAATTCCAGCATATTAAATTAGTGTTAACATAATTCATACATACTTATGTAAATAGAACATGTAATAAATATGTTGAGATAAAATGAACTCACATAGATTTGGAGGAGAAGGCAAACATACTTTCAAGTTAATAACATTTAAAATTGAAAGAATTATCACTTTGTGACACTCACTAAGCAAAAATTAAGAAAATCTTTATCTTTCACCAAGAAAAATATTCAAATACAAAATGCTTCCTTCCTATTCTATCTGCTCTTCTCTACAATGTGTCTAATCAGAATTTCCCAGCCTTCACTTGTCTCATTTGTAATGCCATTCTCATTCTTCCTTTCTTCCTTCCCTTTGTTATTTGGCCTTAAAAAAAAAAAAATGACAAGATCCACATCTCTGCCCAACTGCTGAACCTTCGTAAATTTAAAATGGCAGTGTTTTTATAGAGGAAGCGTGGCACTGTCACATTGATTTCAGGAAGCCCTGTTACCATTCTGTTTTCTCTGTCTTTAAGATGACAACTTGAACAGAATGTGATGCTACAGCTGCTCCCACTGTGTGTTGGCTACAGAATAGAGGACCTGGTTTAGCCTGTGGAGAGGAAGCTACATGGAACGAGGATAGTTGAAGGAAGGGAAAATAGCAAACCAAACAACCTTTGGGTTGGAGGGCAATTGCTCATTAGAGACAGTAGCCTCCAGGTCATTTGTGCTGGGAAAAAAATTAGAGGAAAGAATATCGTCTGTTTGTGGACAGGAGAGTATAGTAAAAAAAGGCATTCAGAGCTGGAGGGATAGCATAATGGTGATGTGAAAAAAAATTTCATACTTAAATAGCTGGAGATTTCAGGTTCAATCCCCAGCAACAGAGTTAGCTAAATGAATAAATAAATAAATGAAATCTCAGGCAAATTTGACTTAAAATTTGAGTTCACAGCAAAATTGTATATATACTATTGAGTCATCCTCACTTTGTATGTGTGTGTGTATTTGTGAGTGTGTCTGTGGGATTAATATTTGTTCAAACTTTTCCAGTTTGATGAAGTAATTATAGCATTATATTTGTTTTTAGGAAAGTATATGAATTTAACAAAAATGTAAATTACCATCTTTTTAGTAGCACCTTAACAGCATACCTATATCACTCTTGAAATTGTCAAAAAAAAGTTTTTTTTCTAAAGGCCTAAGTTTAGTATCGGTATTTTGTTTCTCATTAAAACCTAGTCATTGTCCTTGGGCCAAAAAAAAAAAAAAAAGTGCCTCCCAAGGTGATGTTTTCAATTATGCTATGCCTTATCTACTGTGTGGAACAAGGTCCTAGGAGGAAAAACAGAGAAGAAAATTATTTTTCTGCACCCAAATAATAGAGGAAGAGAAAGATATAAAATGCTAACATTAGCGATAGTGATAATATTAGTCACAAAGACATTAATCACTAATATCTCTTGAATACATATTTTGTACCAGACACAATGCTAAGTTGCCTATGAATATTAGTTATATTCTTGTTCTCATAATAGCATGATATGGTGGGTAATGTTATCAGCTGTATGTTACAGATGAGAAAGTGAAGGGAAAGAAATGCCAACAAATGCTACCAAAGTGCACAGTAGTCTGCACACCCTAAAAATAGACCTGGATAGTATGACCTAGAACACATTCAGCCTGGAAAATATATTGCACTAGGATGGGTAGAGACTTGGCGTAGTGACTGGCAAGGAATCATCAAGAAGAGAATAATGTGCATATTCCCTTTGCAGTTTCATCAAGTTATATTCAGAATGTAGCAAGAATAGCGTTCTTCATAGCAGAAAGTGGGGAGTGAGTGTAGTATGTTCCTGAGGTAATGGAGAACCCAGGCTGATAAAGCAGGTTATTAATGCTGAGTGGGAACATGTAACATTGCAATTTCTTGTTGACAACCTTATTGTAAAATTGAAGAGCAAGGAGATGGAAACAAAATTCAGAGTTAGTATTTGCCTTCTTACTCCTTCAAACAGATGTAAAATATTGAGTTTGTTCACTTGCCTCAAACATGTATTGTCCATGAACTCTTGACTCTAAAATTGCTTGGACATACAGTAAGTGATATGAGAAATCCTTTTAGACTATTGCAAGTTGCTTTGACAATGTTGGTCTGCATATTTTAATAAAGACTGCCCAGTTGCAAACTTTTGTCATTCTTTGCTTTTTTGCATTTGGGAAAGGAGAAAATTGCTAATAATTTTCATGTAAGTGTGGTACATTAAAAATCATCTTTGGGGGGTTGGGCGGTAGCTCAGTGGGTTAAGTGCACAAATCACAAGGACGGGCGTAAGGATCCCAGTTCAAACCCCTAGCTTCCTACCTGAAGAGGGTCACTTTATAAATGGTGAAACAGGTCTGCAGGTGTCTACCTTTCTCTCCCCCTCTTCTATCCATTTCTCTCTGTCCTATCCAACAACGACGCCAATAACAACAATAGTAGTAACCACAACAATGATTAAAAAATTGTCTAAAACAAATTATGCATGACAGTCAGAATCCTGGAATTTAAAAGAGTCTTACAATTAAGATGTCTGTTTTGAAGGCTTTTTTAAAAAGGTGATTGTCAAACTGTTTCCTGAGATTCATATACTGGGAATGTTTACCCTAAAATGAGAAGAAGAGAAAAAATTGAAATAAAAGACTCACTACTTCTTAAATTTTTCTCTCTACCTCATGATACAGAAAATATAATTAGCTCCAAAATATCATATTGATATCTGGTGATTTTTTTACAGGGCCCTATGGTAATGCATCTAATTGAACTCATGTTTTACTATACATAAGAACTGGGGTTCAAACCCCCAGCTTCCACCTGCAGTGGGGAAGGTTTATGAGTGGTGAAGTGGTATTGCAAGTGTCCTCTTCCTCTCTCCCTCTCTATGTTCCCTTCCCTTCTCAATTTTGTCTTGTCAAATAAAAGAAATATCTATTAAAAAATTGGGGGGTGGAGAGTCCGGCGGTAGTGCACGTGGTGCATAGCACAAGAATCCAGATTAGAGCCCCCCCCCCCGGCTTCCCACCTGCAGGGGGATTGCTTCACAAGAGGTGAAGCAGGTCTGCAGGTGTCTATCTTTCTCTCCCCCTCTCTGTCTCCCCCTCCTCTCTCCATTTCTCTCTGTCCTAGCCAACAACATCAATAACAACAATAACTACAACAGCAATGAAAAACAACAAGGGCAACAAAAGGGAAAATAAATAAATACTAAATTTTTTTTTTATCCTAAGCCCTACAAATCTGAACTCTGCAGAGTTATTCAAAGTTCTTAAGCTTATTATATGTATCTTCTAAGATTTGACATTTATTATTCCAATGGATTATTAAGAGACAACTTTTCTGAATAATTTTACAGTATAATCAGGAAATACTCATATAATGCTGACTATGTTCCAGGCACTAATATGAGTACATTGGTTTTACTGATTTCTTTGATTCTGTTTTCTGTCATTACTGGGGTTTCTTCACTCCAGGGGAACTTTTTCAGATAGAGAGTGACAGGAGGGGGGAGAGAGAGAGAAGAACAAGAAAAGAGAGAGGGGAAGTACACTACCAATGTGGTATAAAACTGTCTCAAATCTTCTTTGGATATATAGGAAAGCAAGTATACCATCTATGTGAGATATTAATAATACTACATTATATTGGGGAAAATAATGATTTACAAGGCATTTTTTCACATGAGTACAATTTTTTAGATGTCTACACACCACTGTCACCATAAAATCTTCCTTTTTTTTTTTTTACCAGATCATTTCTTACATTGTGCACATATAGCACAACTTTCTAGGAGCATAGGTATACATAGATCTCTTCAGATACGTACCTCCTTGATTCTTAACAATGCCCTGTGAGGTAGGTTCTATTTACATTGATATGAAAGTTGAAGGAGAAAAGTTTAATAGCACAATATAGCATAGATTTTATTTACCAGTGTTGAGCCCAGGCATTTTGGCTAAAGAGTGTTACTAATCACTCTACTATTCTCTGGAGGAGAGGGGGAAGAATAACTCTCTAAGTCAGTCAAGCTTCATACTAGAGTACATTGCTTGGTACCTTTGGATTACTTGCTTTTCTACAATCTACATAAGTGATACTGAAAGCAGATTTCCTTAGCCTGCTATCACAAATACAGATAAGCTGTCTGGAGGATATTTTTGTTATAGATCACTCTCTAAAGAGTGAAAGACACAATGTGTCAGAGTCATGTATTGCTACAGAATATTATTCCAAAACTTTGTGATTTTAAGAACAAACATGTTGTCTTTCAGTTTCTGAAAGTCAAAAACTAATTAACCAATCTATTATTTTATTGTCACAAAGAGCTCAGTGCCTATATAACACCACTGCTTTTGGCAGCCTCTTTTAGAGTGAGAGGCAAGAAGAGATAGAGAGAAGAGAGAGAAAGAGATGGAGAAAGAGAAAGATACCTGCAGTATAGCTTTACTGCTTGTGAACTTCCCCCCATCAGTTTGGGATCTTGAGCCTCAAACCTGGGTCCTCATGCACAGTGTGTGTGCACTCTAATTAGTTGACCACCATGCAGTCTTTACTTACATATGTACTTACTTATTTTGCATTGCTGACACCTGACATAAGTTCATGCCCCCCCCAAATAGTTTTTCACGTAGATATGCAGATACAGAGAAGAAGAAACACCCAAACAATGGTATCTCTTTCAATATCATCGCTCCTCCCATGTGATGTGAGGACTCAAAACTGGGGCATGCTCATCGCAAGGTAGAAGACCTCTTCTGTGAGTTGAGTTGTTGGTCCTCATTCTCTTTCTCCCTTTTATTATTTCTTATCCTTGCTGCTGTATTACTCTGGATGACTTTTTCAGATATATATATATGGAGAGACAGAGACAGGGAGAGAGAGAGAGAGAGAAACAGAGAGAGAAGTATTGAAGGTTCTCCAGTGCAGTGGGATCCAGATACAAACCTGAGTCACACACTTGGCAAATAAAACTGACACTTTAGTAGGTAATCCATCTGGATGCCCCCCCCCCTTTTCTTTATTTTTAAACAGTCACGTGTTTATTAGCAATACAGAGTGAACATTACTCTGGCATATGTGGATTTGGGACTTGAACTCACACCCTCAAGCTTGCAAGTGCTGTGCTTTAGCTCTATGCAGCTTCCCAGGCTTGAAATCTTGACATAGCTGAGCTAAGTAAGAACTACACAGGATATCACAAGACTTGTCATCAAGAGGGTGAACTGGAGCAGTGTTCTTTCTTACCCTGAAGGGAGAGAATATGCTTCAGTGTTTAAATAAAACTTAGTTGCCAGTACCCAGCTACAAGTGATACAGACTAGGGAAATGTTGGTTTCTAGCTATTTGGAACTTCCCATAGAGCAGTTTTTCTGCAGAGAATGCTAACAGGATAAGTCAACTCAAGACAAAAGCCTCGTCTTTTTCGTAGCCATCACTTTTAATATTTCCCAATATGATGTCAGTAAGTCCAGTACAGACTCGAAAAAAAGGGCATACATATTACCAAACTGGGTTCCATACATGATGTTGTTCTACAATTGATGCATTTCTTTTTGACAGTCTAAGTTAGAAATTACAGTGGTATAATGAAGAGCAATGGATCTGTTGTTTACTTGCCTATTATTTTATTTTATTTTAATTAATTTATTTATAAAATGGAAATACTGGCAAGAATATAGGATAAAAGGGGTACAATTCCTACCACCAGAGCTCTATATCCCATCCCCCATCCCCGATAGCTTTCCTATTCTTTAACCCTGTGGGAATATGGACTCAGGATCATTATGGGTTGCAGAAGGTGGAAGATCTGGTTTCTGTAATTGTTCCCCGCTGAACATGGGTGTTGACAGGTCAATCCATACTCCCAGCTATTTCTCTTTCCCTAGTGGAACGGGGCTCTGAAGAAGCAAAGCTCCAGACACATTGGTGGGGTTGTCTGTCCAAGGAAGTCCAGTTGGTATCGTGTTAGCTTCTGGAACCTGGTGGCTGAAAAAGAGTTAACATATAAAGCCAAACAACTTGATGACTAATCATGAACCTAAAGCCAAGAATATTACAGGTGAAGATTTGGGGTCTCCGTTTTGGAAATAGCTAGTAGGTCTATTTTAGGTATATTTCAAAGGGCCCATGGCTATTCTAGTTATTGCCTGAACCTGACATTTAATATGCAGGTGGACCCAGGTTATTGTCTGGGGAGATGATGTCATGCCTGGAAAAAGGGCTAAAAAGGTGGATCAGGGAAGAGAGTAGCTCCCAAATATGGGAAAAGTGAATAAATATTGTTGACTGTAAACCCCATCGTAGTTTATGGGAACAGCAACCTATGTTCTATTTAAAGCTTTTTTTTTTTTTTTTTTGAAAAGGTCACTTATGCATCTTCCATTAGTTTTGCACAATTTTTACCCAGTTTGCTATTGACTATGTTGTGATAAAATGTTTTAATTATTTGTCCTTTGTTTCAAAGTGATGGGTTCTTCATTACAGGGGTAGGAGACTCAATACCTTGGCAAAATTGACTGGTTAGTTTGTTTAAAAAGTAGCTAATTCAGGCGAGTAACTTACTTGACAAAGCTGAGCCCATTCAATTCATGCCTTTTTAGCTGAGTTAATCAGATGTAGTGTTCATTTGGTTTTAGGTTGAAAAGGTCTGTACTGTAGAGTGATATTCCATTTCCTATTTTTTTCAGATCCCAAATGAACCAGTATTTCAGGAAGATGGTAAATTATAAAGTATAGTTTTTTAAAAATATTTATTTATTCACTTTTCTTGCTCTTGTTTTTTTTATTATTTTTATTTTTTTAATTTTTTTATTTAAGAAAGGATTAATGAACAAAAACATAAGGTAGGAGGGGTACAACTCCACACAATTCCCACCACCCAATCTCCATAACCCACCCCCTCCATGATAGCTTTCCCATTCTCTAGCCCTCTGGGAGCATGGACCCAGGGTCGTTGAGGGTTGCAGAAGGTAGATGGTCTGGCTTCTGTAATTGCTTCCCCGCTGAACATGGGCACTCTTGTTTTTTTATTGTTGTAGTTATTATTGTTGTTTTTGATGTCGTCATTGTTGGATAGAACAGAGAGAAATGGAGAGAGGAGGGGAAGACAGAGAGGGAGAGAGAAAGACACCTGCAGACCTGCTTCACCGTTTGTGAGGCGACCTCCTGCATATGGGGAGCCTGGGGCTTGAACCAGGATCCTTGCACTTTGCGCCACCTGTGTTTAACCCACAGCACTACAGCCCAACTCCCAACATATAGTTTTCTATGTAAAATTGTTTAGTGAGTGATTCTATCAGATAATGATAACAGGTTTGAATTTTGAAACCAATACCTCCTCAAGAAGCTATCAATTATAGTCTTTGCCAAGTTTTCCTTTCAGAAAATTTTTTTCTAGTTACATTACAAAGTGATCCTTTTATCATAATGGCAATGGATCTACTTCTGCTATGTTAGCTCATATCTCAGGCCGTTTTAATTTCCTCATGGACTTCTGTTGGTCATTCAATCACTGGGTCATGTATTCATTCAGATTTTTCTTTTCTATTTTTTTTTTTGATTTCCCACTTTGAGCCAGATAGAATTCTAAGTCCTTCAGTTTAGTCATTGTATATTTTTCAATATACCATTGTAACTATAAGAGCATCTAGTATCACACTTTGGATTGAAGTAGTTATCCTTCATATTCTCTTAAAAAAAAAAAAAAAACTTTACCACACACAATATGTTGTAAGGACCTAAATTAAATCTGCCTACTTCTACCTACAGGGGAAAGTCTCAAGAAAAGTAAGTCAGGTGTCTCTTTCTCCCTCTTTAAATCCTGTTTCCTTCTTAATTTCTCTTTGTCTCTATATAAAGGTTTCAGATGATTGTTATCTTGTCATAGCTTTAGATCTATTTTCTTAAGCACTATTTAAATGCTACTAAAATTGATATATAGTTCTTTCTAAAAATGATGTTTCATATGGAAATAAAAAGCTTCACATAGCTATAGAAATATGAAAATAAAACAGTAAGAAAGAACACACTTAGTGATTGGATTTGAATTTTGACTGTGTGTCAGGACTAACAGTGAAAGAGAGATAATTATCCATTACTAAATGAAAATAATTTAGCTTGATTATTCCTGCTTTTTCAAGAGCAGCAAGATCAGCCACATGCAGACAAATTCTGTGGAACTATAAATAAAATATAGTGATTTTTTAAAATTAAATTTAAGTTGTCATACTCTCATTTCGTTTCTAAGGCTCAAAAGTATGAGTTCATATGAATAATAATAACATTATGATTTATTTTATTTATAACAATAAATTATGCCATTAAATGTATACATATATGTATGTATGCATAGCTATATATGTATCTCATATGTTTTATATAATCATATTAATTCATATTAATAAGTCATGCTATATTAAGATATCACCATAAGTCAGAGCTGAGCAGTGCTCTTTTAGAAACATAAACAACAACAACAGAATAGTAAATTGTTAGTTTTCTAAGTGTTTCCTATGTGTTATCTATTTCTAAATAATTTTGGTTTTGCTTTACTGAGTTCTGAAAATATTGTTCTCCTACACATTTTATTTCCCTAGCAAGTTATATCATTGGCTTATACCTATTTATACTACTCCCCCCACTTACTTTAATATGAATCTTCATTTCAACTCAGAAAACTGTAGGGTCTCCTTCCTCTTGTCTAAATGATTTACCCAAATTGAGTCCACACATTTGTAAGGCACAAGCTCAAATATTCTATAGCCATCAAAAAGCAACTCTTTCCCCTTCTTATAATGTGTAGGAGAAAGAAATTGATAGCGCCTCAAGCAAGCCTAAGGAAAAGAGTCAATTAAGGGATGTAGAAAAGACAAGCACCATTGACAAGCTGTGAGATTAATTTGAAAGGAAACTACTGGATGTATTTAAAGTATAAAGGGGGTAGGGTTAGAGATAGGGCACACACACACAAAAAAACTGTGCTATGAATTTTCAATGATACTATCATTGCATGTTTGCTTTTACAGCAAATTATGAAATATGAAAATCTATATTATTAAATGAAATACCCCCTTGTAATTCATTGCAGGCAATGTGTACTAGGGTTTGTGTTAATGTAACAGAAGAATCATGTGTTATATCAATCATAAATTGTATGCAAGGACTGAATTAAAGGGATCGTGATTACCCTACATCATTCATAATCCCATAGTCAAGTTACAATTTTACATGTTAGAAGTTCTTCTATCATCCTGATTGGAACTAGTTTCCTTTAATATCCAGTGACACTTTGGTAGAATATTCTATCTAGAATAGATTGCAATATGCCATGGCTCCATGGAATGTCTAGATAGGTAGTATGAGCAGGACACTGAGGATGTAAGGACATTATATAATGCAAGTCCTTATGGTTACCCGTGTCTCATGATTCTAGTGGGATAGGGAGTTGTATGTTGTACTACCAGAAATTTCAGTGTTCAAAAGTTGCTACCACTGATATCATATCTCAATCACTACTTGAAGGAGACTGAAACCGTGTTGTACCTTTAATTTCAGGAGAAATATATAAACTCAAGTTGGCCTTTAAAGCCAAGTGTCACACTTTTAAAGAAATATGATATTGATAGATTGTCAAAGTAGATTTGTTGTGTTTTTATGCTAGATGAGACTTTTATTATTATCTTACTTTTATGTTTTATTATGGAAGTGTTGGTTTACAACATAGTTGTTATTATATAGGTACAGTTTCTCATCTTTCACAACAGTAGTCTGCACACCAATCCTACTACTAACTTGTCTTCCTCCTTCATTGTGCATTAAGTCTCCAGTACTCTCTCCTCCACTTCTCCCTACCCCTCTCCCTATGTCCTTGACCTTGTGCAGCAGACTATACCTAGTCCAAGTTCCACCTTGTATATTGCTTTCTGTCCCTTGCTTTATCTCACCTATAAGTGAGAATCTCTGATATCCATTATTTTCCTTCTGACTAAACTCATTTAATATGGGACTTTCAAGTTGAATACCTGGTTAAGAAAGCTGTGGTATAAATTCACAATAAAATACTATTCAGCTATTGAAAATGACAAAATTATCTCTTTTGACTTATGTTGTATTGAACCTGCCAAGCAGACTTTTAAAGGAATTTGTACTTAAGTATTTGTCTTTATTGTCAGTGGTATAGAGGGATAGGTAAGAAGAATCTTTAAACTTTTGGTGTGACAATTATTGATTGTGAGTCTTGTTGGCAGTGACAGCGTTATTTGTTTCTGGTTTTCTACTCCTCTTTTGCCTACTACATTTTCACCAATGTCTTACATTTCAGTGATCAAATATATATTGGTATATATATATATATATATATATGTTTATATTTTATATTCCTAAATATCTTTGCATTTTCTGTCCCTTCAGCTTGCTCATCATTCTCCAAACCTTCATGTATCCTCTTTTTTATATTTTATTTACTGTTATTTTGTATTTTGTTTATTTTAGGAGATAGACAAAGAGAGAGGCAGATGGAGACAGAGAAATCTGCAGCACTACTTCACCATTAGTGAACATTTCCTCTTGCTGGTGGGATCTGGGAGCCTGAACCTGTGTCCTTGCACATAGTAACATGTGCACCCAACAGGTGTCACCACCCAACTCCAACCCTCTTCTGTCTTATCATTCACTTCTCAAATAATATACATAGAATTTCCTAAGAAAGATAGAACATTATCTCCACTTTCCTACCATTGTTCTCAATCACATTACCCCCAATCTATCTTCTCCACAGACCATAGTAATAGTTGAGATTGTCTTTTGTATGTGTTCATCTTCTCATGCCTGAATGGGAAATCTTTGAGATAAGGAAATCTGTTGTTTTATAACCTTGATAGCCCCTGGAATTTAACTAATTGTCTAAGTGAATGTGTATCTATCTCCATAGACCTAGTATTAACTATAATGTTTATTTCTTTGGTGTAACTGTGTATACAATTCAAACATCTGTAGGATCATGGAGAGAGGAGCAGTTATAGCTACATAGAAATTTGAGGGAATGGGGTTAAGGAATTTTTTAAGTAGGATGTGATTTTTGAAGGAACTGAAGGAATGAATTGGTGGGGTAATAATAGAAGCACTGCTAAAACCATTAAAGAGTAAATACTAACAAATTGCTACATTTGGTAAGTGTATAAGGGCATCTAATGAGTGGAGAAAGAAGAGAGATAATTGGAATATAGTTTAGATAACATTTACAAAGAGCTTTAAATGCAAACTAAGAACACCAAATTTTTTTTTATGGACAAAAATCATTTCAAGATGTGTCGAAGACTAGATAGAGCTAGTCCTAAAATTAGTTAGGATTATCAGAAATGTAATACTCTCATTGAGTATCTCATTGAGGGTTTATATTTGAAGGAAAAAAAGTTTAACTTCTAGTTATGTACCAGATGGATATTGTTTCTAATTTCTTTTTCCAGAAATTAGTATTCTAAGATTTATTTCCATTTACTTTTTGGATAAAAGTACCCAAGTTTTTGGTACATTGTGAAGTCTGGTCAGCAATGTTATCTATATATAAGCATTACCCAGGATATTCTTTGAAAAGCAGTCTGGGACTTCAGATTCATCTAACTGAATGCCAGTCTACCTTTAACAAGATACCCCCAGGTGATTCTTTTGCACATTAATATGTACAATTCACAGAGTCTCAGACAGTTGTATTTTGGGTAGGGAGTATTATAAAAGGTGGAGGAGAATCATTCCTACAGCAAGACTGCAACTCCCAAGCCTTGTCTCCTTGCTATAAGCCCAACTGTACTGAAAATTTCAAGTTGACAATCAACGTAAATAAAGATAATTAGTATTTTATCCCTGTGGTGCATACTTAGGACAGTGAAAAATGGACAGAAAGTAAAGATTTCAGCTTTGCAGAATAGTGAAGTTCAGAGTATGATTGCTTTCCCATTAGAGGAGATAAAACATGCATTCCAAAACTCATTAAAGAACGATATAAGCCCATATTTAGTAAAGTGTTAGAACCTAGGCTTAAGGCTATCACTGCTGTAGAATCCTGAAAAGGCAAAAATAATTGTCCAATAAAATTAGAGTAGAGTTGGCTATATTCTTTTCTTAGTCACCACTGAATTACTACAAAATTGTACTGACCTTTGGAAAATTTTCCACTATATGACCTCCCTCTGCCCTATACTCCACAGTTTGACTAAGCATCACAGAAAAAGAACTCTTTTTAATTAGTTTTCAACTGGTAGTCTTTTCATTCAGATATTTTTTTCTTTCTGATTTTTCTTGGATCACTGCATTACAATGCAACATGGGATAATTGCAGTAAAAAGCTTTTGCCAAGGACTACACCATTGTAGTCAAGTAAGAACATGATTGCTTTAAGAAACTGATCATGACAGTGTAGCTGAGCAACAATGGACATCTAGAAAAAAACATAACACTAGTGAAAGTTTCCTGTTTAACAATTTATCTTGGTTTTACCTTTCAGATGTGTCTAGAATTTCTAGAGTTAAAATTATCTTAAGTAGAAGAAGGTAGCCACCGGTAATGTATGCGATCAAATTTTGTTGAAACAAAAATACTTATATGATAAATACTTTATCAAGCATCTCTCTCTCTCTCTCCATATATATATATATATATATATATATATATATATATATATATGTATGTATGTATACATATATATATGTATCTCTAGTGCTTTGCCCGTTACAGGCAAAAACTCAAGGTCTGAACCCAGGCATTTATTCATGGTAATATTTGCTCTATACTCAGTGTGCTACCATCTGTCCCACCAATTATAAATATTTTAAAAATATTTTTCTTTATTATTGGGTAGAGACAGAGAGAAATTGAGATGGGAGGAGGAAGCAGAGAAGGAGAGAGACAGAGATACCTGCAGCCATGCTTTACCATTCGTGAAGCTATCTATCCCCTTGCAGGTAGGGACCAGGGACTTGAACCTGGGTCTTTGCTCACTGAAATGTGCGCATTTAACCAGGTGCACCACCACCTGGCACCAATTTTAAATATTTTTAACATCACTATTTGTGTCTATAAAGGTTACAAATAAAATCCAGTTCATCTTCTATTGACTTGGCTTCATATTGATTAATGCCACTTCCCAGAAGTTTGTTCTTTTCTTATTAAAGAACAATGCCACACTCATCTAAATGCTGTCCTTTGAGTGATATGTCTTGATATCACATAACTTGATGAAATTATGAACATAGAGGGTTTATTCGCATGGCCAAAATAGTAGATGGTCAAAATCTGCAACATCAGTAATTGTGCAGATGGGAAGAAAGTGATAGGTCTGGGTTCTCCTAATATATAATGACCAGTAGGACTTCATTTTCTGCTTGGAGTACAGAGTTTCTAGGAGATGTAAAACCCACAATTGATGGTAGAAATGACACTAGAAACAATTATGAGTTCTGCCTTTGTGAGTTTAGAGCTACTAGTGAGACAGTGAGATTTAAATTTCATAAGATAATTCAAACTGATTCTGGGACTTGGGTCAATATTAGGTCCAGACCATAAATATTTGAGGTACACACTGAAAATGATTTTTAAAACCGTGGAAACTTACTTAATAGTAGCCAAGAAGGTACGGTAGATAAGAGTGTTGGAAGCAAAGGAACTAGGACCAATACCAATTTATCAGTTCAAGAAAAAAGTCAGATCTAAAGAGAATCAGAGTGTGGCAATATGAATCTGTGTAAACTATTTCAAGGTTACTAAGAAAGAAAGGCAGTATTTTCAATATATACACAGAAATTAATTTTAATTTTCAAGATATTAACATTTTGTTCTGTCTTAATTATTGCAGTACATTAATCTGTATTAGCATTGTTGGCTGGCCTATGGATATATTAGAGTAGATGAATTAAACATATCTCTAATGTTCCTTAAAATACAGAGCCACTAGTGAGTCAGGCGGTAGTGCAGCGGGTTAAGCGCATATGGTGCAAAGCACAAGGACCAGTGTAAGGATCCCGGTTTGAGCGCCCGGCTCCCACCTGCAGGAGAGTAGCCTCACAAGTGATGAAGCAGGTCTGCAGGTGTCTATCTTTCTCTCCTCTTCTCTGTCTTCTCCTCCTCCTCCACATTTCTCTCTGTCCTATCCAATAATGACAACATCAATAACTACAACAATAAAACAACAAGGGCAACAAAAGGGAATAAATAAATAAATAAAAGGTATAATTAAAAAATAAAAAATAAATCACTTAAAAATATAGAGCCACTGTAATTTATAAATCTGAGAAAGTTAGTAAACAAAATTAAAGAGACTATTTCAGGGATACAGATGGCCATAGATTCAACCACCAGCCAGCCTATTAGGGATTTGAGCTATTAAAATTGACTATTGATAACTTTGGAATCTTTAGATGGATCTCTGTTTTACCAGGTATATTTCTTTATAGACAGCAGTCAAACCAACTGTAAAACTTATTTACTGTCTGTTTTAAATGGCAGCAGTAAATGGAGTAAATAGTACAAATGAGGGGCCTAGAGCTAGGGCTCCCTGGATAGAGTTAGGACTTTCATGCCTCCTGGCCTAGGCTCAGCCACCTAATCCACACATTCTGGATAAAAGCAGTGCTCTGCTTTTTCCTCCTGCCTATGAAGTACATTACTAAAACTTTCATCAATTTAAACACTCGAAAAATTGATTTTGAACCTATTTTCCCTCCAGTCTCCTAGAGATGCACCAGTCTATATCTTTGTAGGCTGGGAACCCCAGCCAGTCTCTTCCTCAGCAGTCTTCCAGTATTTCATCTGCTTCACCTTTGGGCTGAGGGAGGATGATCCTGCGTTGCTTGTTATTCCATTCACTCACCACATTTGCTTGCCAAATGCTAACACAGTCCGAGTATTCATCCAACACTGTCAATTTTACTAGAGCTTCAACATTCCAATAGTTGACTTGACAGCACATATAATTTTGACAAAATTGGAAAATCTCATGGAATAGGTTTGTCTCATTCAGTTTCAGACAGAGATGTTAAAGAATTATTTCTCTGCCCCCAACTCTCTTCCCCTTTGCAACCCTAGGCTAGGCTTTCACTGAAAATTCTCCTCTTTAAACAGACTATGTCCAAGTGATCCTTTGATTAGATCACTTGGAGAAACAGAGGCTTCACTCTCCAGAAAAATCTTAGCACTACAAGACCTCAGCCCACAGATCAGATCGGTAGCCATGCTGACACATTTAGAGTCAATGGGACTCCAGTTGCTTCACATAGTTATAAAGCCACCAGTTAAAAAATAATGGTATCTTCCAGAAACTTGCCTGTAATGTTTTTGCTTTTTTTTTCTTTAGTGACTGGTTTTCTATATCAAAGTCAATCTTTTGTACTTACATAAATAATTCAGCAATGGATAGTTTATTTTTCTTTAAAAGAACAGAGAATAATATAATATTTTCCTATGTGGATTCATTTTAATAAATAGCAAAAAATACAAAACTACTGGATAGATAATATAAATGTAAATATGAATTAATAATTAAATGTAAATACAAAGTGTGGGCATCTGATATTGCATATCATGAAACAGCTGAATAACTACTCCATTGTCCTTTCACTCACATTTTTGGGAACTATATGCCCCTAGGCTGCAGTAACCTGTGCTTTGTTAAAGTCAAGAAAAGACTAAAAATTAACATGGAAGGAAAAATATTCTTTACAGATCAAAGTCAATATTCACCTTGTGGAGTAGCACTGCCATAGCAAGGGGTTCAGTCTCCCTTTCAGGCATGTGAAATGTGATCTTCAACCCAGCACACCAACTGGCTCTGTTCTGGACCACTGCAGACTTAGAGACAGCCATATTCGCTGTCTTCATGGAGACTGAGTTCATGTTTTCTATTTCTGCGTTAATGTGGTAGAACTAAAGCAAGTTTTCGTTCCTGTATTTTCTTCTCTTTCTATTGTTTTTTGTTTCAAATTCTGGGTTAAAAAATCGACCAGCAACTATCAGATTCTTAGAGGGAAATATTGGCAGAACTCTTTTCCGCATAAATTTTAAAGACATATTCAATGAAACAAATCCAGTTACAAAGAAGACTAAGGCAGGCATAAACCTGTGGGATTATATCAAATTAAAAAGCTTCTGCACAGCAAAAGAAACCACTACCTAAACCAAGAGACCCCTCACAGAATGGGAGAAGATCTTTATATACCATACATCAGACAAGAGGCTAATAACCAGAATAAATAAAGAGCTTGCCAAACTCAACAACAAGAAAACAAATAACTCCATCCAAAAATGGGGAGAAGACATGGACAGAAGAGATCCAAAAGGCTGAGAAACACATGAAAAAATGCTCCAAGTCTCTGATTGTCAGAGAAATGCAAATCAAGACAACAATGATATACCACTTCAGTCCTGTGAGAATATCATACATCAGAAAAGGTAACAGCAGCAAATGCTGGAGAGATTGTGGGGTCAAAGGAACCCTCCTGCACTGCTGGTGGGAATGTAAATTGGTCCCACCTCTGTGGAGAACAGTCTGGAGAACTCTCAGAAGGCTGGAAATGGACCTGCCCTATGATCCTGCAATTCCTCTCCTGGGGGTATATCTTAAGGAACTCAACACACCCATCCAAAAAGATCTGTGTACACATATGTTCTTAGCAGCACAATTTGTAATAGCCAAAACCTGGAAGCAACCCAGGTGTCCAACAACAGATGAGTGGCTGAGCAAGTTGTGATATATATATATATATATATATATATATTACTCAGCTATAAAAAATGGTGACTTCACCATTTTCAGCCGATCTTGGATGGACCTTGAAAAATTCATGTTAAGTGAAATAAGTCAGAAACAGAAGGATGAATATGGGATGATCTCACTCTCAGGCAGAAGTTGAAAGACAAGATCAGAAGAGAAAAGACAAGTAGAACCTGAACTGGAATTGGAATATTGCACCAAAGTAAAAGACTCTGGGGTGGGTTGGAAGGGGGGGAGAAAATAATGGTCCAAGAAGGATGACAGAGAACCTAGTGGGGTTGTATTATATGGAAAACTGAGGAATGTTATGCATGTACAAACTATTGTATTTACTGTTGAATGTAAAACATTAATTCCCCAATAAAGAAATTTAAAAAATTAATAACTGCCTAGTGATGTGACTCTCACCTATTTTGTTAACATGCTTAATATGTACCTCTTTCTACAAAGTTTTTTTCAAAGAGGTAAAGTATTAGACATTTTATTCCCCAAAGAAAGCTCCAAAAAGTGTAATATTATAAAAGAAACAGAGACATTGCAAGACATCTGCTTCTTCAGTTCTTGTTAAAACTGGTGCTCAGATGTAAAACAACAATATGCCAAATATTATTACAATTTCCAAGTACACTGCAACATAATGTGAAGACATGCTTCTTTCATTTATTTTCTTTTGGATAATACTCCTTGGGATAGCTTTTCTACTGACCACTATCAGTGACAGTACAATTTTAAGAATTAGGGAAGAATTATACTCCTCTTGATTATTATTTGCAACAGACCACTTGAAGTTGTTTCCTGCACTCTGAAAAATATAAAATAGCCTGTGTAATCCTACCATAATCTGAAGAAAAACACATTGGGTGTGTCATCACATGCAATACAAAGAGGACACCTTTTTTTACAAAGTTAGTTTTCATATGTATTTACCTAATGAGAGAAAGAGAACCAGAACATCACGATGGAATATGTATTGCCAGTGCTCAAAGTCTGGACCACGTGCATTCTAGTTCTGCACTCTACTACTGTGTCACCTCCTTCAAATTGAATAGTTCTGCGCTGACAAGACTTCAATAAAGTTCATGCTCATGGCAAGACAATGACTTAGTCAGCTCTGTCTCTTTCCCAAGAACTTGTTTTTTGACCTAAAATTTAGACTTATACAGCATTAAGAATAGTTTATTCGGGGCCGGGTGGTGGTGCACCTAGTTGAGCGCACATGTTGCAGTACACAAGGACCCGGTTCGAGCCCCCGGTCCCCACCTGCAGATGGAAAGCTTTGCAAGTGGTGAGGTAGGGCTGCAGGTGTCTCTCTGTCTCTCTCCCTCTCTATCTGCCCTACCCTCTCGATTTCTGACTGTCTCTATCCAATAAATAAAGATAATTAAAAAAAAGAATAGTTTATTCATAGTACTTTATTTCACTGCTTCATGTAATTGTCACAATAACACAACTAAGTCGTTGTTGTAGTCCCCACTGTGTAGATGGTGAAAGTGCAGCACGGAGAGGATAAGTAACTTATACTCAAGAACTCACAGCTGCTAACTGTTAAAGCTGACTGTATATTCCTTTTCTAATATGGGTTGGGGAGCCAGCTGAAACTAGTTCATGAGAGCCAATTGTAAAATATTCTGGAATGTTGTAAGGTGGTTGTTAAACTACTATGAGCTTGTGGTACTAAGCAAATGCACCCTATGGACAATTGTTTTTTCTTAGATTTACCAACAGATATTTGAATTCAGAAATTTGGCAGTTATAGCAGAGTTAACAGCAGGCTTCATTTCTGATTATTACACATAGACACTTAATTTAAAAACATAACTAGAATTTGAAGCTGTAAAAAAAAGGAGTCGGGGTAGAATAAAGAGAAATTGGAGAATTGTAATTTGATAAACACTTTCAAAATGAAAATAAACATAACTCACGTTAGAGATTTATTTACATTTTTCTTTGCCTCTGTTTTTAGGAACAACAACAACTCTGTAGGGGAAAGAGAATGGCTTTATTCATCACCTAAAACAAGTTTTCTCTTTGATAAATATCATCATATGTTAATTCTCTCCAAGATCCTGAAGGTTACTATTTTATACTTTCCCCGTTATGTTTATGTGATCCCACTCATAAAACAAAGTTAAAAGCAGAAATGTGCCACATGGTTAGTTCATGACATGAATACTGTTTAAACTGAGCCCTGCTGATTTCAAATATGTGTCCTCTCTATCTCACTTTAAAAAAGCACACTAGGCAGGTAGAAACACTAATTTGAGTGTAGCCTCTCTTATACCTTAACATATTTCCCCCCAAAGAAGCTGATAGACACTGACTAGTAAGACAAAATTTCTTGTAGAAAACAATAGACACTTAGAAAATTAATTGTTTGCATACTCCATATGTAAGAACCAAAAATAACTGCACTATATTTTGCACAATACCTACAAAAAATCTGAGTAGAAAAAATGACTTGCCATCTTTAGGTTCATTGTGCTCATGTGTTACATAATTGTGGGACATTACAGTTTAATTATTTCTGCAAGTTAACATCTTTCCACATCTTTCTTCCTATCCCCTACTTCCAGGCCAAATTTAAACTGTGTATGATTTTTATTAGTGATTTAATATTGAGTTACAAAATTATAAGACAACAGGGTTATAATTCCCCACCGTTCCCAACACCAGAGTCTGATATCCCCATTTCCTCCATTGGATACTATAGTAGTGAATTCAAGAGCACAGATATGGCTTGACTATTATTTATATTCCATTTTTTTTCTATGGCCCTACCTCTTCTTCCTTTTTAAGTCACACCTATGCCTCTTACTATTTCCAAGTGCCCGACCTTTTGTTTCTCTTCTTTCTCAGGATCTTAATGGGATAGGGTTCTGAGTCTTCTAATCATGTTTCCCTATCACCTCTCCTTCTTTATAGGTATGGGCCAAAATTGTTTTTGGGGAGTAGAAGGTGGGAGTTCTGACTTCTATAGTGGCTTCTCTGCTGGAAATGGATGTTGGCAGATTGATCCAAACCCCAAGTCTGTTTGTATCTTTCCATAGTTGGGAAGGGCTCTGGAGAGGTGAAGTTCCAGCACACACTGGTGAGGTCATCTGCCCGGGAAGTTCAGAATGGAATCATAGTAGCATTTGCAATTTGGTGGCTTTGGCTTAGGAGTTTCTGAAGAAATCTTGATTGTGTTTTGTTGAGTATTCAAGTGATTTTTCGTTGTTTCTTGTTAGTTTGTTTTTATAGTTTATCAGAAGAGCAGTCTCTATTCATGTTTTTTGAGGAGGTAAACATCAAAGTGAAATAGGGACCCTATGTCAACTCCTAAGTGAGGATATAGGATACACAGGCAAGTGTATGTGGCTTCTGTTGTTGAATATGCACAGGAAGCAAAATGACTTCTAGTTTAACAAATGCCACTAAATATTCAATTTAAAGACCTTCACTGAATAACCCTAGTCATTAACCCCCCCAATAAAATCAATGTTCAGGGAATGCTATCTGGTAAATTCTGCTTATTTATCATTCCCAGTAATATTCAATGACTGCATGATGTAATCTTTTCTAACGTGCTAATGAAGAGGAGAATGAAAGGAAACATCAAAGATGTTATCAGTAAGTTAGCACTGACCTGCAGTTCACCTAATTATTAAAAGTAAGTGTTTTCACAACTGACCTGCAGAAACCTCAGGAGTGGGAAATAATTTTATTCAAGTATTTAATATGAGCCACAAGGCTTAGAGCAAAATAAGAAGAATTCAGCCAGAATTCACGAATAAGACAAACCTAGAGTTGAAAGACTAGGAATGTTTACATGTAGGTTGGATGTAACACATAAATTGAGATAGACAAGATGAAGGTTGACATCTGTTTGACTATCAAGATTTTTTCTGATTTAATCCAGGGAGAAACTTACTTGCTACTGTTTCTCTTTCTCTCATTCCTTCCAGTTCAGAAACTTCAACTGAGAAATTAATTTAGGGAAGAAATGTTTAATGATTTTATCCATATTAGTTTAAAGTCATCTTCATCATATTTAATATATTTTTAAAAGCAACACTTATTGCGTACAGGTAAAAGATTAAAGGTAGAATATCAAGAGATAGCCCTTTGGTTACTTATTTATTTTTTATTGTTTTTCTAGATTTCCTTCAGGCCATAATAAAGAAACTTTTAGTTCTTAGGAATCTGTGGTAACAAATTATAGTAAAGTTCATGAGCTTTCTATATTGTTAAATATACATTAATAAAGTAATAAAACTAATAAATGAAACATAGAACTGAAATACACATCAGGAAAAATACTTGAAAATTCTATATGTAGATTCTCATGCCATCTTTTTCTAAAACATATAAATAAGTATATATTTGCTGACATTTTTCTTTTCTTATTTTAAAGTTTTTATCTTTATTTATTGGATAAAGATAGCCAGATATAAAGAAGGAAAGGGGTGACAGAGAAGAAGTGAGACAGACAGACACTTGGAGCACTGCTTTACCACTCGCAAAGCTTTCCCCCTGCAGGTGGGGAGTGGAGGCTCGAACCCCGGTCCTTGAGCATTGTAATACGTGCAGTTCTGTCACAAAGATTTGTCTATTGTCCTCATTTCAAAAGTTAGAATTAGATACCATGCAATTTCTTATATTGGTTTATTTCAAAAATGTAATATTCTCAAGTTTCGTCTATGCTATGAAATATTTCCTTTTTATTTCCAAATAATGTTCCATTTTATGGGGATAGTATGTTTTCTGTACCCATTCAGTTCATTCATCAGATGTTAGGTATTTGGCTTGAATAATACCGCTGTGCACATTTTTCTATGAGTTTTTGAGTGGACTTATACTCTAAATTTACTTAGATATGTAACTAAAATGAAATTTCTGGACCACATATACTGCTTTGTTCAGACACGTGAAGAACTACCAAACTGTTTCTCAATACAACTGCACCAATTTACATTCCCACCAGCATAGTGTGAAAGCTTCACATTTTTCTCATTATCATTATCCCCCCTTTTTTGTGTGCCTCTAGGGTTATTGCTGGGGCTTGGTGCCTGCACCAAGAATTCTCTGCTCCTGGAGGCCATTTTTCCCATTGTTATACTTTATTATTATTGTTATTGTTGTTATAGCTATTGTTGGATAGGACAGAGAAAAATCGAGAAACAAGGGGAAGACAGAGAGGGAGAGAGACAGACACCTGCAGAACTGCATCACCACATGTGAAGAGACCCCCCCCTGCAGGTGGGGAACCGGGGGTTTGAACTGGGATCCTTCTGTGCCATGTGTGCTTAACCGGTTGCACTACCACCTGACCCCCATTAACTATCCTTTTAATCTTGATCATCCTGATGACTGTGTTGTTCTAATTTGTTTATTCATTTATTTTTATTTGTAGAAGGCAAATGATAGAGGAGAAAGAGAGAACCAGAGAATTGCTCGACTCTGGCAGAAAATGGCAGAAAAAGGTACTTGGGATTGAACCTACAACCTCTGGAGTTCAGGCATGAAAGTTAGTGCACTGACAGGCTGTACTATCCCCTGACTCTATGAAAGTTTTCAAAATGAAGCTAATAAAACAAAATAAATATCAAATGGTGAATATGATTAGAACAGTCATTGAACATATATTTATCTATTACAGAAAGATTATATAAAATTACTGTGTCTCCTACCTCCATTTATTTAGGTTCTCAATCCTAAAGAAAATGTAATATTGATAGTTGAAAATTGTGCGGAAGTTTGTTTTTTTTTTAAACTTTGGATTTGTTATTTGTTCTAATATGAGTCCATAACCTACTTCAAGTTCTGTCTCAGACTATCAAAATGAAAGTACATTGTAACTTATACACTAGAATACCTTGCTATTATTAGTCTTTTTATTTTCTTCCTTAAAATATTTTGGGAGATTTTCATGTCCTGGTACATGATGATGGATCTAACTTGGGCATGAAAATGGGTGCAGACACTTATCTTGGTGAGGTAAGACATTGTATCTATGTGCCAACAACTGTACTCTAAAGCATCAATCTCCCAACAAAAATAATGAAAACAAAGAAAAAAAATTTGACTTTGTATTTTTAGAAAACTCCTAGAGCAAATAATTATTTAAGTTCTTGTTAAGCCTAAAAATGTTTTTCAATATCTCATTTAAAGATGACTCTTGACTGACCCTTCACATCTGTATTCATTATAAAAGATCAATAAACCGTTCAATTTATAATGAGATTAAATATGGGTCTCTTTGGTTACATATTGTTACCTACAGACTTTCTTGTGCAAGATTTTTGTTCTGATTAAATCATATAGAACTGTTTAGTTCTGGCTTATGGTGGTGCTTGGAATTGTTGAATGCCTTATTTAGAACTATTTCCATGTCCTGGAAAATAGCAGATTACTATAAGATAATAATAACCTAGCTGCTTCCCTTCATAATGTATAACTTAAAGAAAATCCATTACCATTGTTTAAACTAATTTTTTTTCAAAATATTTTATTGAACGTGTTTTAATTTCAATTGTAGTGGACTATTTACTCCAAAACTGTTTCATTATTTTACTTATGATCCAGTAGTGCTCACATAGATATTATTTGAAGTAATCAACAATAATATCATCAGTAATTAAAATTATGGCTAACTACAGGTGTTGCTAATTGCTAATCAATTAGATGCATGACTATTGCTTATCTAATTGAAATTCTGATTGGATTATTGATTGTTACCCACTTTTTTTCTTTAGAAATAGTGTTGGAATGAATTTATAAGGAATATGTTCTCAACTACTCTATGAGTAGCTTCTCTGAACTTTAGTAGGAAATAGAACTGCTCTTCCTGTAGGTATAAATAAAATTGGTACAGTGGATCAGAACTGACCTGACTGACTGTTGAATGAGTCTGTGAATTTTAATTGGTATATTTGCATATTAACAGGCAGCATTCTGCAGATGGTCCTATGGGCCCTGAGTATCTGGATTTGGCAAATTCTGGGACCTTTACATAAAAATGTAACTGTCATCAAAGCCTGATAGAATCAATCCCATTTTGCCAGGAGGCTACATTTGGTATCAGTGTCAACCTGCTGATCAGTCTTTGCAGGCATTAATTAGTTCACTTATTTTTAGCAATGTGGTGGTGAGAATATCTGCTTCACAAAGACTTGACATTCATTCCTTTGGAAAAATTATTGTGGAAGTCTACAAGGCAAGCTCAAGCTTAGAAAGCAATACTTGTTCAACACCCTCATTACTAAAAATTAGTTTGTACTTTATAATTATTGAATCACATGGGATGGCAGGCAACTTGGCAAGACTAAGCAAAAGCTGGATTTTTATTATGTATAGCTCATGACTTGACAAATAGTAACTTATAATTTAAAAGTCTAAACTCTGAATATACAGTTAGAATTTATTTGAGCAAAAGGCTTACTTAGTCTGGTGTATCAAGTTAGATATATTACTTAGTAAAGTCAGCAGCATTAGCAACATAGATCTATTATTAGAAAGGATCATAGTTTCCAGATAGGATATTTCTGATGAAACATGCCTGCTAGGACACTATGCATGAATAAACCGGTGATCAGGAAGCTTATTGAATTAATAAAGCAATTATGTAACTAGTAGCAATATTTGTTTTCAACATTAACAAGTCAGTCTTTAAACATTTGTAATCAAAATGTAATTATGAGATCACCAATCCCCTTTAATGATTTATATGCCAGGATGTTTCAGATGTAACAAGCACAAAATCCTTTTGCTTGTCAACTGCCAAACCCCAATATTGACCTAAGTAAGGCTTTCCAAATATAGACAGGACTGAAGGGATGGCACTTTGGAAATAAAACACATTTGAAAAATTGACTTGAAAGACTCTTGTCCTTTTTTAGAAAATGAGATTTGGTTTAGGCTATGTCTTTGAAAAGAAGGGCTCTAAAAACCTGAGCAAATGCCATTTTTTTCAATAGCAGAAGGGAACAGCATAAGAATTTCCAGTTTACTTTCTATCTAGTTGTATATTGTAGCATTATGAAAACATCACATAAGCATTATTTTTTTAATCCAGCAACTCTATCAACAACTGGACATTTATATTTTGGAAAAAATATTAAAAATAAAATATATTATTGTTCTGTCTTCTGGCATTATCTGAAGATCACAGTTGAGGAAAATAATTTCACTTTTTCCTTCAAAGGAGTATTCATTCTCAAGCCTTCGCTTCCAATAGGAGAGCATCGCAAAACATTTGTGATTCTGGAGGCAGATGGCTGTTAGTATGAGTTATGTGAATCTGACCTATAATCTCACCTGACATTTGAAACTCAAATATTTTTCCTTATTTCTCTAACACAATTAAAATATTTGGTCTCACTTCATTTTACCAGACATAAATAGCTATGTAAGTACTCTGTAATTACTGTACATTGTAACAAATGACCTCATAAATACATTGTAATGTCCCATGTAATTACATGGTAAGTCTTGTCTTTGAGATGGTTGCTCTGAGATTGAAAGCCTGCTAGTTTCAGAGATTAATTATTTACGGCCTAATTTGACAGTTTGAAGATATGCCTTTGTTAAATAGCTTCTGCATTAAAAAAAAAAAAGCTACTTATAGTAAGATTTTATTTTCTTATTTAATATAAGCCCAGCAGTATGTTTCTTTTATATATATAAATATCTGAATATTGGTCTTCCCTAAATCTTGATGTATTTAGAACCTAAAAGGGAGTTGTCTACTTAGGATAAGGCTAATTATTAACAATCATATTTTTTCCACCAAACATTAGATAGAAATTGTTTTCTGTGATAATAATTTTAAGTTATTCTGGTTTCATTACTCTAAAATACCTCATTATAACAAAGTGATGGTATTATTATGTTGTGCACTATACAACATTTAAATTAAAGCTGTACTTTTAAACAAACTGTGTTGGCATATCTAAATTATTTTACCATGATTCCTTTACAGCAATACCCTGAGTTCTTACTGATTATTCTAAATATATGTCTGTAATCCCATATATGAAATGGTTTTCATATATACAGAATGAATCAGCACTTAAACTCTTATCCCTTTGTCTCAGGATTCTGTTGAAATCAATTATTCTGAAGTTATGTTATTCACCTTACTGTTAAAATAGCATCTTGTTTCCTATTTTCTATAACAAAAAGGAAATGGGAAATATGTGGGCACTGTATTTTATACCTTGAATTATATACTAGTCTATTTCCTTGTGCCTTTCAAGGACATAATTTTACATATAACTCCACTGATGTATTTCTGTTATGACTTTCTTAACTCTAGTCCCAGCATCAAGACTATTTTGTTGCTTTTAGTAGTTATTTTGTAGAAAAGAATAGTCTGAGGAAGGACTGAATGATAAGAAAGAGTTAATAAGTATCCCTAAACATCAAGCTTATTTCTAGAGAATGACTTAGGAACTGGAGAATAAAGTCTATTGATACTGACAAATTCTAAAATGTATTACTCATAAGATCGCTTTATCATGAACTCTAGGGAACAACCAAATTGCTTTATTGTAATGGAATTTTGTCAAGATGTGAGTACCTCCAGAAATTACATTCCCACTTTTCAGGACTAGAAACAGTCCTGGACGCTAGGCTCTATATGGTAAGATACCACATGAGGAAGAAAAAAAAAAAAAAAAAAAAAAAATATATATATATATATATATATATATATATATATATATATATATACATATATATATATACTATTTTAAATCTAGGAGTTTGCAAAAAGAAGGTCCTAGATACACACACACATTTTCTTTCTCCTCTCTTTCTCTCTCCCCTTTCTCTCCTTTAAGCTGCACTACATTAAGCATTTGGGAGGTGATTTTCTTGGTTGAAGAACTATTAAGTTAATTTTATTTAGTAGGCTAAGTAATAAAATATACATAAATTTTATTATAGAACCCATACACAATTGCATATATTAAAAGCAACTCCAAGGTGTTAATAAGCATTGGAGAAAGTTTGGTTCTATGAACCACTCCTCATACTATAGAAAGACACATTGCACTGAATGTTTTTGGGATAGTAAAGAAAGTTGTTACTCAAGGAAATAAAATTAAAATTAGACCAATGCTTTGTGTGCAACGGTGTTTTCAAGTGTCTATTTTTTATTTTTATTTATTTATTTTTTTTGCTGACCACCTTTCAATAACTAGGTGTCAGAGAAAAGTTATTTTGTGGTAGATAACTAGCTAAAGATTTCCTCAAGTTACATAGCAGATTAATGAAAATTTCAGTTGAACTATTTTCTGCCATCTATTTAATTATATTTCTAAATATTCATCCCTTTTTTTAAAATTAATAATTTAATAATGATCAACAAGGTTGTGGGATAAGAGGGGTACAATTCCATACAATTCCCACCACCAGAGTTCCACATCTCATCTTCTCATTTCCATTGGAAACTTCCGTATTCTTTATCCTCGGGGAGTATGAATCAAAGAAGGTGGGAGGTCTGGCTTCTGTAATTGCTTCTTCACCAGACGTGGTTGTTAACAGGTCAATCCGTACTCCTGTTTTATCTTTCCCTAGTGAGGTAGGTCTTGGGGAATGTCATGTTGGAGGACTCATTGGTGAGGTTGTCTGCCCTGAGAAGTCAGATTGATGCCCCGACCTGCGGGGTTATCGACGGAAACCTAGGGTAGGGGGCGAGAGAATGGAGGGGACAAGAGACATGAAGAACGAGAGCAAGACAGGTTTATGATCAAGCTCTGAAAATTTTATTTTACAGCCGCATTTTAAGCACACACCATGAGGAAGTTCTGCTAAGGTAGTGGGGGGAGGGAGGTGGGTGAGCAACTTTCCAAACAGTTAGATGGTAATCGCAGTTACAATGATCGGAATGTCAGTTCACCGGTTATGTGAGAGACTTAGCTAAGGTTTTGGCTCCCGGCAGATTGACATCATGGTAACATCAGCAACTTGGCGGATGAAAGCATTAAGGTATAAAGCAGAACAACTTGTTTAATAAGCAGGAACCTAGGGATAAGAATATCACAGATGAGATTTGGGGTCTTCATGTTGGGGTCCTTCAAGCTAGGAGGTCTATTTTAGGTATATTCCAAGGGGCCCATGACTTTTGTAATTTTTGCTTGAGTCCAATAGCTAACATACAGGTGGGCTGAAAGTATTGTCTGGGAAGATGCTGTCAAGAGTTGGAAACAGGACTAGAAAGCTGTATCAGAACAGAGAGTAGCTCCCAAATATGGAAAAAGTATATAAATACCATTAACTAACTGTAAACCCCATCGATCTGAGCTGGGGTTCCTCTCTTTTATCTGGAGGACGATGCTATCTCTCTAAGATTTCTGAGGCTGGCCAGTGGCATGCCCAACAGAGCATAAATGTTGCACCTGTAGGGGAAAAGCTTCAGGAGTTCTACAGGCATCACTCTTTCTCCTAACTTTCTTCTCCTTCTCAGTTTCTCTCATCTCTATTCAATAAATAAACACATATATTTTGAAAAGAAAACTATAAAATAAATAATAATTCTGAACTGTACACTAGACACAACACCTCGTAAGTTATTCTAAGCACCAAGTTGAATATCTTAGGATGTCTCAATATACTTCCATGTAGTTGTGACTGTATATATATTTGTGAGCTATATTTAATATTTGGAATTCATTCTTATGTGGATAGCTAGCTTCTATTATACGAAATAAGCTAAAACATTTGGGAACAGTGTTGAATCAGCCACAGTACCAGAGGTGTTATTAAGGGTATCCCTTCACAAAGATTAAGGGTATTCTTTCATAAAGATTAGTCGGAAGTATCTAGAGAAAACCAAAGTGTTATATAGCATTAGGGCCAGGTGGATGGTATCAGAAGAACTGATAAAACACTTTTGTTGGATAATCAGGTCAGTGGATATGAAGGTTCACAGCCTGAAGGTTCAAAGTCTAAAAGGTAGTAAGCATTGTCTTTATAACAGCCTACATTAGATTCACAAAGATCAGAGCTGCCTAAGGTCTTAGTCTTGGGCACCCTGGAGCCACTGAGATTAACAAGACAAAAGAACAAATAAAAGATGTATGGCAACAATCTAGTAGTTGAAATTTGAACCCAAATCAAAGTGTATTTGTAGCATTTACATGAAAGTGCAACATGAGAAATTGTTCCAGTGAGTGACATTGTTTTGCGTAATTAGGGATAGAAATTTCCGTAGTTGGTCAAATAGAGCTTAATTTGTAGTTAGGAATCCCACTGAGGCAATGTGAGGAATAGAAAGTTCCCAAGGCAGGGAAAAAGGGAAGTTTCTTTTACAACTAAACAAACCTATGGATGAAGAAATGTTTGTATTCTTTTGAAGTAACCCAATAAGATCATAACAGAATAGCTTTCTTAAATTTTTTTTTTTTAAAAAAGAGTATTTCTTGTCTGCCTTTAAGATACGTTGATACGGTTTTGCTCAAAATGAAGTATTAGTCAATTTGCTTATTACCATACTTTTATTATAGTATAAATATTTAACTCAAACTTTCTGTGATACTAATAGACTTCTTTCTGGGAATGTGTCATACACAGTATTTGTTAACATGACTTTATGTCATTTTAAATAACATTTGTCTACATGAATGCTAAGTTTAATATGCTTCCCAAATTTCTAACTTAGTTTACAACTGTACTGCATATTTTTAATAGTGAAGAAAAAAGTAAAATATGCAAGAATAGTATATTAATGTAGGCTCTTTGGCTTTATAATATCTTACTGACATTTTATCAAACACATACTTGTTCAGTACCATAAAGGATATAGGTCAGACAAACAAACAACAACAACAAAGCAAAACAAATGAGAGACAAGATAGCTCACTTGCTTTATCATGGGCATGGCCTTGATTAGAGCCTGGCCCCCATAGCATTGAAAGAAGCTTTGGTGCTCTGGTGTCTTTATCTAGTTTCTGTATCTCTATCTCTCTCTATCTTTACCTTTTTTGAAAAAGGCAGCCTAAAATGGTGTAGCCCCAATGACAGTAAAATAACAATAAAGGCAAAGGTAAAACAATGTTGTAAATTGTTCACACAAATGTAATAATGTTTATGATGTCATTTCACTAATAGATTAATTCTATTCCAGTTTGAAATCCATCCTTGCATTAATAGAATATCTACCAAGTATTTAGATAAATATCAGAAACTAAATAGTAAATACCATTGTAAAATTTGGGTAGTATTAAGGTAGCATTTATTCTAAATAATGATGTTAGAAAATACCCTTCTGAACATTTACTAGCTATTATCAATGTGGATAGCCTTTATTTCTACATCCTTTGTAAATTATAATTTACTGATGTTTCCAAAAATTCTAGTGAACTTTTATGAAGGTGTATTATTTTACAGTTACCCTTATCTCAGTTAATGAACTATCATATTCTGAATTGCCTTTACCAGAAACCTAAGTTATTTTTGATAACATTTCCCCTTTTTAAGCCTGACGTTCAGTAAATCACCAAGTCTTCTCAACTCTACTTCCAGAATTATATGTAGCCTCTCTTTATTGTTTGTATTCCCCTGAACTCAACTCTACTCTAAAGTTTCCTCTTTACTTCCCATGCTTGAAGGTTTTATTAGCTACATTAGAAAAGTGGCTAGTCCACCAGGTTCCAGATGCTACCATAATGCCAACTGGACTTCCCTAGACAGATGACCCCACCAATATGTCCTGGAGCTCTACTTCCTCAGAGCCCTGCCCCACTTGGGAAAGAGAGAGACAGCCTGGGAGTATGGATCAACTTGCCAATGCCCATGTTCAACGGGGAAGCAGTTGCAGAAGCCAGACCTTCCACCTTCTGCACCTCATAATGATCCTGGGTCCATACTCCCAGGGGGTTAAAGAATAGGAAAGCTATCAGGGGAGGGGATGGGATAAGGAGCTTTGGTGGTGGGAATTGTACCCCTCTAATCCTATGGTCTTGTCTATGTTTCCATTTTATAAATAAATTAATTAAATATAAAAAGAAAAGTGAAAATAACAAGGGTAACAAAAGGGAATAAATAAATAAATATTTTTTAAAGTGGCTAGTCTATCAGCAAATTTTTCAGTAAATATTCATAGAAGAAAGTCATTTAAAAGTGTTAGTAGCGTATTACCACCTGTATTTCTGTCAGTTTACAAAAGAAAAATAGTTAATACACAAAGATATTCTTTTAAAAAATTATTAGTGGTTTATTTATGATTACCAAAATTGTAACGCAACAACGGTATAATTCCATACAGTTCCTACTACCAGATATCCCTGTCCCATCCCCTCCATTGGAAGATATTCCCTCTGGGAGTATGGACCAAAAATCTTTATGGGGTATAGAAGATGGAAGGTCTGGCTTCTGTAATTGCTTCTCCTCTGGATATGGACATTGGCAGGTTGATCCATACCCCCAGCCTGTTCCTATCTTTCTCTAAAGGGGTAAAGCTCTGGAGAGGTGAGACTTCTGGACACACTGACAAGATTGTCTGCCCATGAAATCCTAGTGGTGTCTGCAACTTAGTGGCTGAAAGGCAGTAAGATATAAAGCAGGAAAAAAAAAAAGTTTAATAAACAGGAACCCAAAGTTAGGAATAGAACAGATGAAATTAGGGGTCTTCCTGTGGGAAGAAGCTAGGAAGTCTATTTTAGGTATATTCCTAGAGGCCCATAACTTTTTATTTATTTATTTATTTATAAAAAGGAAACACTGACAAAAACATGGGATAAGAGGGGTACAACTCCACACAATTCCCACCACCAGAACTCCGAATCCCACCCCCTCCCCTGATAGCTTTCTTATTCTTTATCCTTCTGAAAGTATGGATCCAGGGTCATTATGGAGTACAGAAGGTGGAAGGTGTGGCTTCTGCAGTTGCTTCTCTGCTGAATATGGGTGTTGATAGGTCCATCCATACTCCCAGCCTGTGCCTCTCTCTTTCCCCAGTGGAGCAGGGTTCTGGGCAAGCAGGGCTCCAGGACAGGTTGGTGGGATCGTCTGCCCAGAGAAGTCTGGCTGGCATCATGTTACCATCTGGAACCTAGTAGCTGAAAAAAAGAGTTAACATATAGAGCCAAAAAATTGGTTAAGTAATCATTAACCTAAAGCCTGGAAAAGTTCATATGAAGAGTTGGGGGGGGGGGGTCTCAGTCTCTGTTTTGTAGTTAGTAATTCTATTTTAGTTATATTCCAAAAAGCCCATGACTATACTAGGTTTTTTTTCTTTTTCTTTTTTCCTGAGACTGACATCTGATATGCAGGTGGATCTAAGTTATTGTCTGGGGAGATGATGTCATGGCTGGAAAAAAGGACCAGAAATCTGGATCAGGGAAGAGAGTAGCTCCCAAATATGGGAAAGTTGTATAAATATCGCTGACTGTAAACCCCATCGATTTGATCTGATCCGGGGCCTACATTTAGCTTTGGAGCCTATGTGGGGCCCCATAACTTTAGTGATTTTTTGCCTGAGCCTGATAGCCAACATGAAGGTAGACTAAAAATATTATCTGGGGAGATAATATTTTTAGTCTATATTCTGACTGTTGTTAACTTTGAGTGATCTCGCTTGTATTCTGCTTCCAACACAGGTCTACGTTTTTCTTTTCTTTTTCTTCTCATTTTCCGCTCACTTTTCTATTAACCATTCATATTTACCTCTTTCTTTTTCTCTTTTCCCTCTTCTTCCTTTAAATTATTTTACAATCTGTTGCTTAATTATTGTGCACCACCACACTGATGGAACTTCCTAGTTTGTTCCCACTGTCTGCTTTAATTCACACCATAATCCTTTGAGGTAGGTACTGTGATTATCTCATATTGCAGATGAGACAGTGTTGGCTCAGAGAGCTTAAGTGGATCGTTCACTGATAAGTAAAAGTTGATGTGGGGGTGAGTAGTGTGACTCTAGCTAAGGCAATATTCGGGACAATGACAAAGTAAGATCTCCTTTAGGACAGTGACAGGCAGAGGTAATTGAAGTAAGACATGGGATGGAGGATAGATATATAAGAGGTTCTTTAGAAGTGATGATGAGCACTTCTTTTTAAGATCCCATAGGACCTCATGAGTACTGAAAGTGTATTTCTTTTCTCTCATTCTTCTCCTTCTTCTCCTTCTTCTTCTTCTTCTTCTTCTTCTTCTTCTTCTTCTTCTTCTTCTTCTTCTTCTTCTTCTTCTTCTTCTTCTTCTCCTCCTCCTCCTCCTCCTCCTCCTCCTCCTCCTCCTCCTCCTCCTCCTCCTCCTCCTCCTCCTCCTTCTTTCTTCTCCTTCTCCTCCTCCTCCTTCCTCTTTCCCCTCCCCTTCTCCCTCTCCTTCCCCTTTCCCTTTCCCTTCTCCTTCTCTTCCTCCTCCTCTTCCCCCTCCTCCTCTTCCTCCTCCTCCTCCCCTTCCTTCTCCTCCTCCTCCTCCTTCTTCTTCTTCCTCTCCTCTTCCTTCTTCTTTTTTTTTTCCCGAGCAAGGCTCAACTCTGGTTTATGGTGGTGCAGCGGATTGTACCTGGGACTTCAGAATCTCAAACATGAAAGTCTCTTTGCATAACCATTATGCTATCCACACTGCCCTCTGAAAACATATGTTGAAACATCATATAAAATTCAACAAGTCACCTAGTATAAGAGACAGAGTCTAATATGATTCTTAGTTAAGGTTCACGATCCTTAGAAGCCTATGTGTTTCATCTAAAACTTTCTTAATTGGTTATAAGGATCTCCTTTCAATTATATTCAAATGTTACCTGGCTAAAACTGCTTGAAAAAATAAGTGTGTGCTTGGAGAGAGGCTTGTATTCATTTGTATTTTACTCTAGGGTTAAGGCAAATGTGAGTGGGCAGTGGGATATATGAAAGGTTTTGGATGCTGTACTAGTATTTTTTTTTCTTTTCTTCTTATTCTTTTATTCATGAGCATAAAGGAAAGAAAAAGAAATATAGTAGTGGAGCAAAAAAAAAAATGATAATACCTTATCGTTGAGTGGGACAGCATTAACCCACATAGATATGAAACAATGTTCAATATAATGACTTCTTTAAAAACAATAATGCAAACTGATCTCCACCATGCTTTTTGTAAATCACTAAATTTTACAGTGAACAATTAGTGAATAGAGGAATTTGGAGAAGCTGAATTTTTACAAAATCTGAAAAAAAAAGTGAAACTAATTCTTGATTCAAGAGAGAAAACTCACTACACCAGTTAAAAGGATCATTTTTCACCTCTCAAAGTAGTGAAAAGACTAAAAGTCAAGTCACAACCACTAGAATTGATTTTTCAAATGTCAAAGGTTGTGTGTTAAGTACTTTTAATACAAATCATTACAGGCTTACCCCCTAAGCCAGGTGGTACTCCCACAATATTCCCCCAACAGAGACAGATGTAGGTTGGCTTAGTAGGAGAATGAATAATAAAATCAGAACTTCCGAGCAGAACAGGTCTCAGATAGAAAACAAACCAGATTGTATCAATAAAGAAGAAAAAGATTCTCAACCCTTTCACTTGTCTTCCCACAACAGTTGCTGAGATATCAATGAGAAGGTATCAAACATGCTAATTATCCATAGATGAGGAAGAGTAAGAAATGCGAAATTATTCCCAAGAATGAGTAATAAGCATTGAAGAGTTTCACCTTCTGGCATGTAGTTTCTAACTGGTCTTTGTAATTATGGACACTAGAAATTGATATTAAGATATTGGATACTTGGAAATAATTTATGCAATCACAGAAAATATGAAACATCCTCAAATGTGATAAAGAAAAATTATTATCTGTCAAAAAGGAAGTATTGCTTATGTAATAATTAGATGATTAAGTTCTCTTGGTTTATCAAGAGACTTACAGTCATTTGATAGACAGACTAAGCACAATTATCCTTCCTTTTCCAATGTTTGTAGTGAGATATAGATAATTTTTAAGACTTAAGAGAGGTCACTCAGAAAAGCAACTGCTTAACAGGAAATCATAACATTCTACCTATTTATGTAAGGTTTAATATCTTCATTTTTATTTCTACTTTCTATTTGAATTTAATTTTGACTTTAAAAACAAGCTTGCCATTCTAGGAAAATTACTCTTGTTGATTTGCCAAAGGCTATTTTTGTTTTTTAATTGCTTACAAGGTTATCACTGGGCTTCTATGCTGGCACTATGAATCCACTGCTCCCATTGACCCTCCCCCCTTTTTTTCTTCCTATTATATTTTGATAGGACAAAGAGAAATAGAGAAGAGAGGGGAAGAAAAAGATAGAAACTTGCAGATCTTCACTTCTTGCGAAGAAGGGTTCCTCCCCATTACTGCCTTCTGCAGATGGGGATTGGGGGTTGAACCTGGTTTTTCTGCATGGTAATGTGTGCTCTCAACTGGGTGTACCACTGCCTCCCCCATGGCTATTTATGAAATATCTATTATATGTATTTAAAATATTTACTTGTTTATTACCAATTTTGTTTGTTTCAATTCTATACATCTTTAAATATGAGTGAAACTATCTGGTACTTATCTTTCAGTAAGTATATCACTTCTAGTTTTGTCCATTTGATCCTAAAGGATACCAAATAATCTTTTTGAATTGTTACCTAGTACTGCATTTAGTATATGCCAAGTTCTACTTTGTGTTTCCCCTTCTGTTCTTATTTCTCAACTTCTGTCTATGAGATCATCCCATATTCATCGTCTTTTTCTGACTTACTTTACTGAACATGATTACTTCAAACTCCATCCAGAATGAGGTGAAGAAGGCAAATTCATCATTTTTAATACCTGGGTAGTATTCCTTAAGTGTAAGAAGATTATGTTCTGCCTTATGGAGAAAATACACATTATTATCTATGTTCAGACATAAGTTATAGTGCTGTTGGTCATGAGCTCAATGTCAATGAGTTAAAAAAATAATATCAAATAAGAGGCTGTCGATGGAAAAACATAAAAAACAAGGTGATATATTGATGAATATATATATATATATCCAAAAGCTTAAGGAATCTTAAATGACTATTTTCTGTAGGAGCAGTATTTCAATATTTCTTATTCAACTGTTTGCTGAAACTTCATAGACTAAAACTACCAAGACTGATGAGAAGTGATTGTGGTTAGCACATTCTTTGAAGCTGTTTATATGTTTAGCAAACAACTGTGATTGATTTTTTTTTCCTTTTACAGAGGAAATTAATTTTATGTGTGCATTGGTTTGTTATGCATCTAGGAGGTGAGACTTATGCTTTTGTCTCCTTCAAAAAAGCATGTGTTGCCTCTACTGTGTTGTCACATCATTGATACAAGATCAAAGTGCCTGTGAAATTTTGGGTCAGGAGGCTCAGAAAAACATTCCTTGCTTTTGTTTGGCTTCTTTGTAATTGCCAGTCATTTCTAAAGCTTCAAAAGGACAAATATATATTCATTTTACATACTGATTAAAAAATAATTACTTACATATTCTTTTTAAGAGTTAATTTGCACTAACAGGTTTACCCTGTTCCCATTTGCTGTACTCTCCATGTTCAATACCTTTAACTACTAGTTATCCTTTTATTAGGGAGTTAACAGTATACAGTCCAGTTGTAGAAACAGGTTCAATTACTCATCACCTCATGCATCATGCAGTAGGACTTTGAGATGTTCTCTGCCTCCTCCCTCCCTCTTCTTTCCCACAGTTCTTTGCTTGTTCTTATTACTTAACTTTCACATAACATAATATTATCAAGTTCCAACCAAGATGAAGCAAAGGAGATCATTTCATAATTTTTAATCACTGAGTAGTGTATCTATACTGTTGTATGCTTTACATTGGGTTGTTCTAGCTCTCCCCCGCCAAGAGAATTGGATCAGTCCAGCTAGTTTCGCGGGCCCGCTGGGCCCCGCCCCTAGGAACCCCAAGAGGGTTCCAGGGTTCCAGAGTTCCAGAGTTCCAGAGTTGGAGAGTTGCAGAGTTAGAGAGTGCTTGTGCCGCTGCGGGGGGGAAAGAGGCAGCAGAGTTCTGTTTGGTGATTAGTTTGTCTTAGTTTATGAATCGTTGTTTCTAAATAAAGAAATACAGCTTCCCTGCCCAGCCGTATGTCTCTGGTCGTCTCTGTTACCTGCCAGTGAAGCTAGCCCGGCCAGCTGGAGCTGCTGAATTTTAACAACACTATATCACAATTTTCTTATCCATGCACCTGTTGTTGGACATCTGGGTGGCTTTCAAGTTTCCACTATTAAAAACTGTGCTTCTGTTAACATAGGTACACATAGGTCTCTTTTGACAAGAATTTTTGTTTACTTAGAGTAAATCCACAGGAGAGAGATTACTGGGTCATAAAGTAGGTCCATTTCTAATGATCTGAGACATCTCCAAGATATTTTTCACAAAGGTCAGGCCAATTTATAAACCCACCAATAGTGCAAAAGTGTCCCTTTTCCCATATCCTCTCCAAAACTTGCCTTTTCTTTCCTTTCTGCTGTATGACATTCTCATGGGTGTAAAGTGGTATCTTATGGTTTTCTTTATTTGCATTCCTCTGATAATTAGTGACTTTGAGCACATTGTCATGTGTCTGTTGTCTCTGTTTCTCTTTTTCAGTGAAGTTTCTGTCCATGTTATTGATTCATTTTCTAATGGACTTATTTGTTTGTTCTGAGCTAAGTTTATTGAGTTGACTCTGTGTTTTGGTTATTAGTCCTTTATTTGAAATCTGTTGTACAAAGATCTTCTCTCATTCTGCAAGATGACCTCCTCTTTGGGTGATGGCAGTTTTCATTGTGCAGAAGTTTTTCTAACTGCCATTTACCTTTATGTTATCAGTAATGTGCTCATGTAGCTTTTCATTCATTCTGATTTTTCCTCCCTCAGGTTATTTTCTCATCCTCTGATCTTTCTTCTCTCACTCCCTCGTGCTTTGCTGAGGTATAATTGCAACAAAGTAAAATGCACAAATTTAATTGCTCAGTTTCATGAGCTTGTTAGTGCTTTATGGCAGTCACAATAAATGACAAAGACAGGGCATTAAAGCAGCAAATATTTACTTTATTATAGTTCTGGAGACTAGAAGTTCAAGATCAAGTTGTTAGGTGTTAGCAAAGTTTGTTTCTTCTGAGGTCTCTCTACTTGGCTTATATTTTTTCCCAATCTCTTCACACAGTCATATTGCATGCATCTATATTTTATCCCACACACACAATTCTCCCTCTCTCTCCCTCTCTCTCCCTCTCTCTCTCTCTTTCTCTCTCTCTCTCTCTCTCCACTCATCATACTGGATTAGATCTCCTACACTAATGACCTTATTAAAACTTAATTACTATTGATTTTGTAAAGGCCCTCTCTACAAACACAGGCACATTATTCTGTGTTGATTAGGACTTCAACATATAAAGAAGCAGAGGAGGAAGGCACAACTTAGCCCATAAAAAGTGAATTCATTTTTTGTCACTAAAATGAAATAAAGATTCAGTATGTTTCCAGAACCCCTCCCACACAGAGTATCATATAATTATATCCAGTCACTCCCCAATGCAACTGCCATAGGCAACTACTGTTCTGATTTGTATTTTACAACGTAAGTTTTCCTTTTCTTGAACTGCACTGGACTTTAGCAGCAAACATGCTTTTGTGTCTGATCTCTGTCATATCGCCATTTTCTTCATTGTCTTCCTGAAAGTTGTACATTATTCCTTTGGCTTTGGATTCTTTCTTTTGTGCATTCTTTAAAAATGCTTCCTTTCTAAATTGGTACACTGTTTATTTCCTTTGAGCATATTAATCTCTAGATAAAGAAACTACAAAAGGTGATCTTTGGAACTGTGCATACCTGAAATATCTATAGTATCCATTTATGGGATTGTGTTATACTTTCTTTATACTTCACAATTTACTTGACTAGACATTAGAATTAAAATCCTCTAAATAAAACTAAAATAAAATAAATAAAATCCTCTAAATAAAAATAAAATTAAAAAATCCTCTAATAAAAATCCTCATTTTATAACTATTCCATTGTTTATTTCTATAATGATTTCTTTTTTAATAGTTTATCTATTGAATATAAGAGAAATCCAATGGAAAGGGGGATATAGAGAAAGAGAGAGAGATAGTGATCCAGGAGATAGTGCAATGGATTGAGCATTGGCTCTCAAGTATGAGGTTCTGAGTTCAACCCCTGGCAGCACATGTACCAGAGTGATATCTGGATCTTTCTCTCCCTCCTCCTATCTTTCTCATGAATAAATAAATTATTTAAAAGAGAGAGAGTAAAAGAGAGAGAGAGAGAGAGAGACCCACAGTACTGCTTCACTGCTTTTGCAGCTCTCTCTTCCTCTTCCCCACACAGGTAATATTAAAATGATATTAAATCCTTGCCTTTGTGAATGGAAACATGCACTCAACCAGTTTTGTCACTGCCTGCCTTATATTCCATTGTTTTCTAACTGCAACTGTTGTTCAGAATTTTGGTGTTTCTCATATTACTGATAATCTTTTCATGTGAGTTCTGGAAAAGTTTGAGTCTGGAGGCCGGGTGGTAGCACAGCGGGTTAAGTGCACGTGGCACAAAGCACAAGGACCAGCATAAGGATCCTGGTTCGAGCCCGGCTCCCCACCAGCAGGGGAGTCGCTTCACAAGCAGTAAAGCAGGTCTGCTGGTGTCTATCTTTCTCTCCCCCTCTCTGTCTTCCCCTCCTCTCTCCATTTCTCTCTGTCCTGTCCAACAACGATGACATCAAGAAAATAGCAAGGGCAGCAAAAGGGAATAAATAAATAAATAAATAGTTTGAATCTTCCTTGTCTTAAAAGACTATTGTATTTCACAGTAATCTTCCTTGACATGGCCCTTAAACTTTTTTTTTTTTTTTTGTATTTGACATTTCATAATTTCTTTTATATCAAAGCTTCAAGAGTTCCAAAAGTGTAAGGTTTCTTGGGAAGTAGAATCACATATATATTTGCTTTAGGGGATGGACATTATGGAAAAACTTCTAATTATCTTCATTCTCTGATTTTCAATGATTGTCTTCTTACAACATTTATTTTGGGTGGTATCTTTTACCTTAGAATACTATTGCATAGTTAGTTCGTGCATCTGAATTATATGTATTATAGAAACTTCAAAAAATCTCATCATTTCTATCCACTCATGGATGCAATCAATATCTTCTCTTCAGTTACCAGAATACTGATGACAGATTTCAGGAGTCCTTTTCTTGCTTTAAGCATTACTGTTGTTTCTTTCAGGCGTCCATTAGACTCCTCTGTGCCTCTCTCCTCTGCCTTTTGTGCTAAAGGTATTTTTCAAATGCCTGGCAGTCTCGTATTCTTAGTTTAGATAGCAATGAAGTACTAAAATGCTGATTGCATAGTTTAAATTCTGGTGTAGGAGTGAATGTAATTAAGGGATCACACCTTGGGGATTAATCAGGGTCCTAGTGGTTGTTTTCTCTAGGGTCAAGCTATTTTCTCTAGAAAAAATTACATGATGTAGAGTAGATCAGGTTGCCACTGTCTTAAGTTTCAGATGAAGTAATAAGATGTGGGTGGGGATCTTCATGAATGCGAATAGGATTTCGTATCTGTCCCCTGGGTGCTGCAAGATGGTTTAGCTATTGAGATGCACATATTACCAAGTGGGCAGACCCTGGTTCCAGCCCTGGGCCATCACATGGGAGCAGTTGCAGAGAGGAAGCTTCATAAAAGTAGAGTGATAATATGGTGTCTTCCTTCTTTTCCCCTCTCCATCTCTATTTATCTCTTTTACTCTCTTTCTAGAGGGGAAAAAAATGGCTTAAGCAATAATTCTGGTGGCAAATAAATAAATAAGTGGGTTAGGAAGACAGCATAATGATTATGCAAAAGACTCTTATGCCTGAAGCTCTGAGGTCCCAAATTCAATCCCCAGCACCACCATTAGCCAGAGATGATCTGTGCTTTAGTCCCTCTGTCTCTCTCCCTCCCTCTCTCTTTCTCCCCCTGTGTTTGTGTATATCTTTCAATCTGTATCTCTATTTCCTTCAGATAAATAAATATATAAAAATAAAATAAATATAGAGGACAAATAGGTAAATCTAGGACCAGGTGGTGGTTCACCATGTAGAGTGCAGTCCCCCAATGAAGAAGCAAGGCTTCATAAGCAGTGAAACAGTACTGTGTCTCCCCTTCTTTCTGTCTTTCTCTCATCTCTACTTCAGTCTTTCACATCTTATCAAAAACAAGTGACCACTGGGAGCATTGGAGTGGTACAGTCCCCAAACCCCAGTGATAATCCTGATCGCAAAAACAAAAGTTAAGATAATTAAACAATAAATCCATCCCTTGTATCTGCCCCATGTGTCAGCCCTCCTGCCTTCTAGTTTATTTAGGAGGCAGTCCTCTCCAAATGTTCTTATATCTTTGTCATCTAAAGAGCATTGTTTTTCATTACTGTCTCTTAAAGATAAATTTTTGATTTATCCTCCTCTCTTGGATAACTCCCTGAATTTCCTTCCAGTTTGCCACCTCCTGTTTATTGTCATGTCTCATCACTCCACTACAATTCTGTTTATTTATGAACAAGTTTTATAATATCTTACTGTCACTTTGGCGGTATTGCACAGAAGGGTCAGTGATTCATAGGATCAATTAAATGAATTATGTATTTTTGTCCAAGTCAGACAAATAGAAAAAAACTATCAAACTATAAAATTGGATTTAATGTGATTGCAATGGACAATCTCTAATTCTTCTTGTCTCTCTGCTTTATTCTCACTTAGGTTCATGTCCTTTCTTTGACCCTGTCCTATTGTCTTTTCTTTTTCCAATGTTTTAATTTACATCTGCTATTTTACAGAGTATCAAAGTGAGCTGGTTGCCTCCTCCATCAGGAACACAAAATGGATTTATAACTGGCTATAAAATTCGACACAGGAAGACGACCCGCAGAGGTGAAATGGAAACACTGGAACCGAACAACCTCTGGTACCTGTTCACAGGTCAGTAATCATGTAGTGTCTTCTTGCAAGGTTCTGGTAAATTCAGTGCTTTAGGAATAAGATACACTCTCACTTCAAGGAGGCATTCATCTTTTTTCCTAGTAGGGAAGATTTATTGGTGTGAACAAGAATAGTCTTTATATTTGTATCTTGAAATTCTTGGTAATGTCCCCCTTACATTATTTCTGGTTCATCATATTAATGAAAGTGCATACACGATCTCTTCATATTAGTTTCTCAGCATTGCTGCTTCAGTCATAACTCCAATTACCAAATAACTTCTCATTGTTTAACAAATAGCTTTTAAAAGGCATTCCATTAAAATAGAATCCTTAGTGCATGTCAGTTCAGGTTACTGAAAAATAGAGATGTAGACATTCAAAATAATCCCTTTAGGGTCCAAGACCAGGGAAGCAACAGTGAATAGACAATGAAAATGAAGCAGAGAGAGAGAAAAAAAAAGTGATGACATATTATAAGTTTACTTTATTATTTATTGACACCAGGGTTAGTGATGGGGCCATATTTTTCATAGTTTCTTTTTGTTGTTTGTTTATAGAGACAGAAATTGAGAGGGAAGGGGGAGATAGGAAGAGAGACACTTGCACCACAGCTTCACAGCTCATGAAGCTTCTCCCTAGCAAGTGGGGATTAGGGGCTTGAATATGTGTGCTTATACATGGTAACATGAACATGCTAGCAGGTGCTTCACCACCTGGTCCCTGGCCATAAGTCTAGAATCAGCAAAGGTTGTGCTTGACTTCTTAGGGTGTCTTGAAAGGTTATGTGAACTCCTATGTCTCACAGTGAATGGATAGCTATTAGGAAGTGGTGGGCAATTTCTCTTTGTCATTGGTCAAAGTTCACAATTCATTAAGCTGACCTTCAGACAGCCTACAAGGGAGCCAAAGATTTTGGTGAGTGTGAAGACATAGGCTTCTCTCCTTGTCAGAACCTTATTTGATGTAAGTTTGGCCTAGGCTAACGTAAATGCCCAATATAAGTTCTGAGAGCATAAGCTCTTGCAAAGGACATGGAATGCAAAACACATATACATAGCAAGAACTTATGACAAGGATTTATGAGTGAAGTTGAACAAATTTGGAATGACACATAAATTATATCTAGAGTCATATACACACTACCAAGGTAGGTTGCAAGAATCATATCACTTATTTTTTTATTTATAGCTAGAATCCTACATAAGGATTCTTGAATTTAAGTGGAAGTTAGGGTGCTATACTGCTTAAAAAACTGAAGTGAAGCCAAAGACCTGTACATTTCTCTGTTAAAGTAATGGAAAGAACATAAAAATAAGTGGAGTTGAAGTAAGACATATATGCTCATTAGGATATTTATTATAGCATATAGTTAACTTTGAAAGAAATCATCAAACTTGAAAAATTTTAACTTAAAAAATCTAATAATTTTTATAAATAAATAAATAAAATCTAAATATTTAGGAAATGTTCAGTCTGATTCTTAAGATTTACTATTAAACTAAGAGAGACTCTGAATGTAATAGAAAATCTAAAGAATATACAAATCTTAACTTATAATAGATAAGACTTTAAATCCTAAAATATTTTATCATCACTTTTCTTTCTTAATTTCATACGATTAAACAATAAAGTAAAAGTTAATTTTAGAAAATAATTAAAAGACTGGAGAGATAGTACACTGGGTAGGATGTGTGCCTTGTCACATTTGCAACTCAGGTTTGGGCCCTAGACAATTAGAACTTCTAATGAGCACTGCACAATCCATCACTAAGCTGATTTAATATTTTGCCAGTCAGGGTTTGGATAGTAGGTCACCTGGTAGGTCAGATGTTATCGTGTGTGGGGAACCAGCTTCAAGCTCCAGGTCCCTAAAGGTAGGGCAAAAGCTTTGCAAGCAGTGGATTAGTGCTGCTGCAGGTATTTCTCTCTCTCTCTCTGTCTCTGTCTCTCTCTTTCTCCTTATCCTTTTCTATTTCTCTCAGTTTATCACCCTTTATAAAAATAAATAATTGCTGAAAATGTTGTCCCCTGTATTTCACTATTCCCAATCAATATTTTCAGATAGAGGGAGTCAGAGGGAATAAATAGTCATATAGGCACTGCTGAGTTCCACCTGCCCCCCACACTTCATTAAATACAAAGAAATGAGATTAATCAACTAGCTTCCAGTTGGTATATCTCAGAAATGTTCATTTGTCTTATAAAAGATTTATAGGACTATGGACACCAAAATTTTAACCTTAATTCATATTGATCCTTATTCATTTCAATAGTTATAAAATGTATTTGGGAATGCAAATATAATCTGAGCAGTTATATTTGTAACTATACCTGATATCAATTGTAAAAAAAAAACAATCAAATTCAATTTATATTTGAACTAGAGTAATAAAGACAACCAAAGAATAGCCTCATATCTTGAAAATTTTCAGAACGTGTTTTGCAAAGCCACCACCTTCTTTAGTTCTATTTTATGACCAGTTTTGGTAATGCCCATTGGAATTCTGAATATTGTATCTTCAATGTTACAAAGTTTTAAGAAACCAGGAAGCAGGCTACGATCCAGGACTGTCTCCAGGATATGTTAGTAATTTATACACTTTGTAGTAAGCAAAATCAATTGATTTTCTATATGAATCTGCAGTACTTTATGAGTTGCTTGATTTGACCTCATGTTGTCAGTGAATATAGGATACATGGAAATATTGACTTGGCTGTTAGACAATTGAAAATTCCAGAATGCTTCATTTGCTTAACATAAATATTCAGGTACAGGGGCTGGAAATTCTTTTTATAATCCTCTGTCTTTGCTAGACAGGTGTTTTTTGTTTGTGTGTGTGTGTGTGTGTGTGCTTTCCTGAGGATAATGAGACATCTGCAATAACAAAGTAAATAAAAAATGTAACAAGGATTTTAAATCACTGCTCTCTGTTTTATTGTGGGAACTCACATTGACTAAACTTTAAACTACTGTTTTTAATTTTTAAGTGCTCTTCAGTGAAGGGTTTTTATTTGCATTTAAGTGTTTTCTTGTGTTTCCTGGACAATACAGAATAAACATAATGCCAAACATGCATTTCTATTTTATGGACTGCAAAAGTGAAGCAATATCATAACAATTTTATAGTAAAGTTAACATTTAAGGTGATAAAGAGAAATTATTTTCTTCAAATAATGCACTGTCTCTAACTATGAGTTCTAAGAAATTAGAAATAAAATAGAAGAGCCACAGAGCTTGAAGACTAACTATTGGGGTTAGAAACAGACAGAAACAGAAAATAAATTAATATATCATATTTGCATTAATGAGAGAGAAATGCTGAGAGGAAGATATGGAAAGAGTGGAGCACTACTCGGCTTGGGTTGTGGTGTTGGGGTTTGAACCTGGAGCCTTCGAAGCCTCAGACATCAAAGTCTTTTATTTTGCTATCCCCTCCTTCTTTTTTTGCCACCAGAGTTATTGATGGCACTCAGTGCCTGTACTATGATTCTACTGCTCCTGACAGCCATTTTTTCCCTTTTCTTTCTTTATGTTAGAAAGGACAGAGTAATGAGAGACACAGGGAGAGAGAGAAACCAACAGCCCTGTTCCATTGCTCCTGAAGCCCCCCACCCCCCCCAGGCTTGAATCTGGGCCCTCACTATGGCTATTTGTGTAGTCTACCAGAAGAGTCACCATCAGGCTATTCTTAACAGTAGAATTTCTGTTGTAATTGTTGTTGGCTGGACTTCACTATTCCCAATCAACATTTTCAGATAGAGGGAGACAGGGAAAAACACCAGAATACATTGCACTGAATACATTGCATTCCAGGCAGGAGTGTGGCAGTGGGAGTAGTAAGTTTGAAGCTTGGATGTGTGCATGGCAAAGTTGGCAACCCCAGGGTAAACTATCTTGCCAATCCACAACAGATTCATTCTCTCCCTCTCTCTCTCCCTCTCCCTCTCCCTCTCCCTCTCCCTCTCCCTCTCCCTCTCCCTCTCCCTCTCCCTCTCCCTCTCCCTCTCCCTCTCTCTCCTGTTCTTTCCCTATAATAAGTTATACTCAGGAGGTTGGGCAGTAGGTAGCACAGTGGGGTAAGCACACATGGCACATGAGGCACAAGGATCTGGATTCGAGTCCCCAGCACCCCCCCCTACTGGGGGGGTGCTTCACAGGCTATGAAGCAGGTCTGCAGATATCTATTTTTGTTTCCCCTCCTCTCTCTATTTCTCCCTGTCCTATCCTATCCAACAACAACAGCAGTAACAACAACAATAAAAATAACAACAAGGGCAACAAAGATAACCTCTAGTAGAAGTGGATTCTTAGTGTAAGAACAGTGATAATCCTGGAGGCAAAGAAAAGAAAAGAAAAATAAGTTATACTCAGAACTCTAGGTATTATACACACACTAAATCTCAATAATTATTATGAGAAGGCTCAATGAAAAAAATTAGCTTCGCTATTTTCTTTCTTTTTTTAGTAATGCAGTGATGAATTTACAGTAAACCTAATAACAATGCAATTCTTAACATTGTTCCTGACTAAGAGGGAAATCAATGGGTTGACTATAGTAAATGAGTTTTGAGATATATATTTATTTATCTGTCACTTGATTCTCCAAAGAATACAATGAGATGGAAGAGCAGGTATTATTGCTTAACTACTTTATATGAAAATTGAGACTCAGTTTCAGGGACATCAGCAACCTTCCCAGAAAGCACCCTTCATAACAGGGAAGAAGAATATATTCAGCCTAGAGTTCTGAGGGTAATTTCCAAACATTCTTTTTGTGAGAAAAAAAAGGGGGGGGGGTCTGGTTCTCTTTATGATTGTATCCTACACTAACGTAAATAGAGAAGAGGTTCAGTGGTTTAATTCTATTGAGAGAGAAAGCATAGACCATAGACTCGTGAGACTTGACTAATGATATTTTGAAAAAGAAATCTAAGCTTTTTTTCCATTTTAAAAAAAATTTCACTGTGCTGTAAGCATTTGTGTATACACACCACTGTAAAGTAGATTCAGTGCACTGTAAGGAAGAAATATTTTGTTAATTTATTTTTTACTTATATATGAGAAAGGGAGAGAGAAGTCTAATTTTTCTAACAAGCAAAAATGTTGGTTAACAATGTGCACTCTACCTGGTGTGCTACCAACCGGCACCAAGCAAAAATGTTAGAATGTGCCACCTCCTCTGAGACATTTCTCTTTCAAATGTATTACTGTTTCATTTACAGGACTAGTTTGTTAAGTCTACCACTAGGTAACTTTATATAGGCTATGTGACTAGGCATTGGTTAAAATCTCCATGAGGCCTCTTGGGCATGGAAGATGGCTCATTCATATGTGAGGCTCTAGTTTTGATTCCTAGCACAGTATAAATAATCCTTGAGCCATATTCTCTTCTCTTTAGCACTCTCTAATCAAAACAATAAATAAAATCTATGGTGCTAGGCAGGAATGTATCTTACAGAGTATGGAGCACACACATTACTATGTGCAAGGATGTAGGTTCAAGCTCCTGGTCTTCAACTACAGGGGAAGACGCTTCATTTGGTTAAGCAGTGCTGCAATATCTCTATTTCTCTCTTGTTCTCTCTTCTCCTTTCCCCTTTCCCCTTCCCCCTTCCCTCTCAGTTTCTCTCCCTAACCAAAAAATAAATAAATAAAAATAAAGGAGGAAAGAAAGAAAGAAAGAGGGAAAGAAAGGAAGGAAGAGGAAAAAGAAGGGGAAAAGTGCAGGTACTAAACAATTATAACAACTCTAGTGGCAATAACGTAAGTAATAATATATGTTTAGTGTTGTATTATGTATTTAATAATGTATTTATCATCAATATATAGTCTATATATTAGTATAGAACTGTTGGTATGCTTCTAAGACCCCTTCTGTTTCACTGGTTTAATCCCCCCTGCTTGGCACTGTATTCTATTTACATAACCATTGTTAACTAAGCACCCCCCTGCCCCCGGGACATTGGTTTAATCCTCACTGGTCCTTGCTTTTTCCTTCTCCCCACCCCCTATCATACGTACTTCCTTTTCCCTGACTCTTCCACCTCAGGAGAGAGGCAGGAGAGAGTTGTGTTGTGATTAGAAGAGATTAGATTGTTGAACCGCATCCCCGCTGGTCAATAAAGAGATACTGCTTCCCAGCTCAGCCATGAGTCCCTGGTCCTCTCTCCCGCCGGCGAGGCTATCCCGGCATAGAACTAGCACAGAATATGCAATCTTTTCAGTCCCCAGCCAACATAAGCCAAAGCTGAGCAGTGCTCAGATATTTTTCTCTCATTAAAATAAATAATATATAATATTCATTTAAATAATTTAATAAATTAAAAACTTAATGTATATAGGTATAAATTATATATTGTAACAACATTAACGTTATTATGTGTTATATAACACGTTATTATCTATTATATCTTTGTACATAAATGCATGATAGCTATATTTAATATAAAATTCACAATTTTCATGTTGAAATGTGAAAACTGTACTCGAGAATATAATGAAAAAGTAAGAATTAATCTTAGTAACAAAACATAATTCTCCTACATAAAATCTACAAATACATAACATTGTGTATGATAGATACATCATTTCTCCAATCACTTATTTTCCTTAACATATACTGTTTGTGTCATTTCACAGCATGGGGGGAAAGGCAGGGCTAGATAGCATATTTATGCAAAGAGACTCTCATGCCTGAAGCTCTGAAATCCCAGGATCAATCCCCTGAACTACCCAAAGCTTGAGCTGAACAGCACTCTGATAAACACACACACACACACACACACACACACACACACACACACAACACAACAAAGACATTACATTTTCATCTTTACGAAGGTTATTCAACTTATTGAGGCTTTAAGGACTTGATTTAAGGTAAATCTTCAACATTTCAAAAAAAGTGTTTGGTCTTTTGACAAGTGTCATTTCTTTTACAGAAATTCATAGTGTTAGTGAACTACTTTGAGAATTTGCTAAAAGGAGAGTAATTTACATAAAATGTAAATATATTATAAAAATATGCATGGAGCATCTCTGGTCTGCTTGTGCTCTGTACGCTCAGAAATAAGTTCTAATTTCATGAATGTACCCAATATCATATGTCCAAATTATCACAAAGCCATATTTTTTTCTTGTTCTATTAGTGACTCAGTCTAGAACTGTGTATGTTTTGTAATAGTTTGAGCGATCAAAGTCCTAGTGCTTTCTCCTGAATTGGTAACTTTGGGTTCTTCTTTCTCAGCCCAAAGAAAAAATAATCAGTGACCTTGAAGGAATGATGGAGACATAAAATTTTAAACTGACTGTTTTTGATTTATAGGCAGGCCTCTTCTGGGCTGTGAGGAAAAATGATCCTTGCTGTTTTTTATTATTTCTTCATCTTTCATATTTCATATTCTGCATCTGCCCTGAGGATATTTGCAGGGATACATTTTTGTATATACTGAAAAATAAATGAGAATAGATGAAAAATAATTTGATTTCTGGATGTAATAGTTCTGCCCTTTTGGCCAAAATAACAATAATTACCACAACAATCACAAAGTAAGTCTGTCATTATTAAAATTACACTAAAACTTTTGAAGCCCAGTCTGAAATACTTGATATTAAATAACTCTCCCTCCCCCTTTTGTGAAAAAATTCTTTAATAGGACTGGAGAAAGGAAGCCAGTACAGTTTTCAAGTGTCAGCCATGACTGTCAATGGCACTGGACCTCCTTCCAATTGGTACACTGCGGAGACTCCAGAGAATGATCTAGATGGTAAGTCCTATCCCCAATCAGCATCACACTGATTTCATATGTTACTTCAACTTCAAATGGTGCCTTTGAAAAGTCATTGATGAAGTCCAACTGAGGTAGCATTTATCATGTATCTTTACTGTAAAAAACAAAAGCAAACAAACAAAACACACCCTGAATGAAGAAAATTCAATGTCACATCATATAAATTGATTGTGCATTAATAACAATTTTATAAGCTTCTTTTTATGATAATATAAAAATGATTTATTTATCTGTTTCTTTTATGTTAAATAATTGATCTTACATATCCCTTTATAGGAACTGGCACAATTTCTGATAATCTTGAAGTTTAACTACTTAATGTAACTTCTTTTGCTCTTTTCTGATGCTTCTGCCAAATAGCAGTATGTACTTTTAACTTCCTTATGATATAGTCATTAATATTTGACATTCTGTTTTTATACTTCTATTGAAAAATATAATCTTATTTGTTAATTGATAGTCATAATATATATCAATATTCACTTAAAAGTAACCTATCAACAAATTAAATATAAGCAGGACCTTTAAAATTAGCAGGTGGGTTGGAAAATAGGCCTTGAAACAGAAACATGGTGACTGGCCTTGTTGAAATAGCTCACCTGAATAGTGCACCTGCTTTGTCATGCAAATAACCCTGGCTTGAACTTGACCCCCCCCCACAGCATTGGAGACAGCATAAGTGTTGTATCTCTGTGTGTTTCTCTTTAATTGAAAAAGTCATCCCAGAGCATTGAAGTCTAGTGATATCAAAAGAAAAAATAAAATGATTGCATAGTAAAATAAAAAAACAAAAGGACTTATTATGGCATCAATAGAATATGTCAGAATAGTAAAACATAAATGCACCACATAAAATTAAAGTGATAAGTGAGGTAGAAATTTATGAAAATAATATATTCTTTGAAAAATGTTTTTAATATTGGTTTGAAAATTTTAAGATTTTTGGATATAGTTTGATACTTCCATCTGTGTTTGTACAAATCTTGCCTTGTATAAATTGTACACCGAATTCCCTGTGCCTCTTCTCTCATCCCTTCCCTCATTTTCATAGTATAATAGACTATTTGGTTACTTATATTTTGAAAGTCTTTTCCTTAGTCTGTATTTCATATATAAGATAACCCTCCAGGAGTTGTCCTTCACCTCTTCACTTCATTGACCTTAGTCACTTCCAGCTCCATCCATTTTATCCTAAAAGATTCTTCGTTCACTGCATAGCCGTATGCCACTGAATATATATTACACAAATTCTTTGCTTAGTTGTCTATCATTGAGAGTTTAGGCTGAGTTTTATCTTGTAAAGGAAATGCTATTTATGGTCAGCAAGCCACAACAAAGCCAGGCGATGAAAACTGAGACCAAGAAAAGGGCTAAAAGAATGAACACGTGCATTGAAAATGTGCTGGCCCACTGATGGCTGTCTAAAGAACTGAAATGAGATTCCTGTAGTTTTGAACTGATACCCTTGAAAGTTTTCAAGATACTGAAAGGTAAAAATCACACTTACTGCTTTTTTTATTCCCTCTTCTCTCTCTCTTCCTTCTTCTTCTTCTTCTTCTTCTTCTTCTTCTTCTTCTTCTTCTTCTTCTTCTTCTTCTTCTTCTTCTTCTTCTTCTTCTTCTCCTTCTCCTTCTCCTTCTCCTTCTCCTTCTCCTTCTCCTTCTCCTTCTCCTTCTCCTTCTCCTTCTCCTTCTCCTTCTCCTCCTCCTCCTTCTTCTTCTTCTTCTTCTTCTTCTTCTTCTTCTTTGTTTTTTTGCCTCCAGGGTTATCACTGGAGGTTGGGTGCCAGCACTACACTATGAATCCACTGCTCCCGGAGGCTATTTTCCCCGTTTTGTTGCTTTTGTTGTTGCCCTTGTTGTGGTTGTTATTGTTGTTATAGCTGTTGTTGTTGGATAGGACAGAGAGAAATCGAGAAAGGATGGGAAGACAGAGAGGAGAGAAAAATAGACACCTGCAGACCTGCTTCACCACCACTTGTAGGGCAACCCCCCTTCCTGCAGGTGGGGAGCTGGGGCTCGAACCCGGATTCTTCTCGAACCGGGTACTTGCACTTTGCGCCATGTGTGCTTCACCCGCTGCGCTACCACACAGCCTCCCCCCCATTTTTATAGCCATTCTACTTCTTTTCTGTTATCCTTTCTCAAGGCACTTCCTTCTTCCTTTATCAAGTATTCCTTCTTGTTTTCCTTCCCTTTGATTGGTTCAACCTTCTCTAAATGATTAACCATCTTTCATGATGTTTATACAGTCACAGATTCTCTTTTGCAAAATAAGTTGGTAGACCTAAAGCTGTCTGCAAATGCTACTTTCATCATGATGATAATCATCACCATGTGACAGTACATTTATTAAAAATGCTACTAAGGTCATAAAATGTAAATAAATGCAGATGTGAACATCTGAAAACACAGTCTGAAATAAATTCCCTCAGGGTCCCACATATGCCCAGAACCCGCTATGAAGGTTAGAACACCTTTAGATTTTCTATTACATTCAGAGTCTCTCTTAAGATGATGACATGTTTTGTGGTTTTTTGTTTGTTTGTTGTTTATTTGTTTGTCGAACATTTATTATTTGAAAAAAATCTCTTTGTTCTCTTCACTTTTAAAGCTTATGACACTAGAGGGGGAATAAAGACCCATGGCGTAAAGGACTGCAAGGACTGGCATAAGGATCAAGGCCCCAGCTCCCCACCTGCAGGGGAGTCACTTCACAGGCGGTGAAGCAAGTCTGCAGGTGTCTGTCCTCTTCCCCTCTCTGTCTTCCCCTCCTCTCTCCATTTCTCTCTGTTCTATCCAACAACAACATCAACAATAATAACTACAACAAGAATAAAAACAAGGGCAACAAAAAGGAAATAAATAAATAAATATTTTTTAAAAAAGACATAACAGAGGAAATGAATGGAGAGTGGGGTAAAGTAATAGGCTCTCTGACAATCAATAACTCAAAAAAAAAAAAAACCTTTTTATTGTTTGTTTGTTTTTTCCTTCTATCAGGATTGTTACTGGAGTTCCATACTTGAAAATGACACCATGCCAAGTGGCTTTTTTTTTTCATTTACTTCCTTTTGATAGATGGTGAGAGACAGAGACACCTGTAGCAATGCGAGACATCGCTCCATTGCTTGCAAAGCTTTTCCCCTGCAGGTGGGACACTGGGACTTGAACCTGTGTCTTTGTGTTCTGTTTCTCAACCAGCTGCACCAACATCTGCACCTCCAACTTTTCACCCTACCATAGCTATTTTAAATAGTGTATTGGCCATTGACTTCAGAAATTCTTCCTCTAAATTATGTACATGACATTATTTGTTCTATTCTTTTGTTTCATTGGAGGGATTAATGATTTTACTCAACAGTAAATATAGTTGTTGTTACATGTGTAAAATCTCTCAGTTTTCTGCAAAACACTCTCACTCACCACCTAAGTCTTCGTCCACCATTGTGCACCAGGACCTGAAAGCACCCCTCTCCCCTTGTCTATTACTTTGGTGCAATACACCAAATGAAACCCAAATTCTGCTTTGTGTTTCTGCTCTCTGTCCTTACTTCTCAACTTCTGTCTTTGAGTGAGATCATCCCATATTCACTATTCTCTTTCTGGCTTATCTCACTTAACATAATTCCTTCTAGCTCCATCCAAAATGAGGTAAAGAAGGTGAATTCACCATTTTTTATAGCTAAGTAGTATTCGACCATATATAGATACAACAACTTACTCAGCCACTCATTTGTTGTTGGAAACCTGGGTGGCTTTCAGATTTTGGCTATTAAAAATTGTTCCCTTTATTTGAATTCCTCTGACAATCAATGACTTAGACCATTTTTTCATATGTTTATTGGCCTTTTGGACCTCTTAATTGGTTCATATCCTTTCTCTGTTTTGGGATGATGTCTTTGGATTTTTTTTCATTGCTGAGTTTGGTGAGCTGTTTTTATTTTGTGGTCATTAGTCTTTTGTTTTTGTTGCTATAGCAATGGCACTGATTTCTGGAATTCTTCTGCTACCACAGTGTTTGCATAAAGGAATGCTACTGACTTTTGTATGTTAATTTTGTAGCCTGATACCCTTCTATATGCCTGATAAATTTCTGGGGCTTCCTGCTGGATTCTTAAAATTTTTCTATCATATCATCTGCAAATAGTAACAATTTGACTTGTTATCCTTACCTTAATTCCTTGCTGTTGCCTGATTGCTATGACAAGAACTTCCAAAACTATGTTGAATAACAGTGGTAATGGTGGGTAGCCCTATCTAGTGCATGATCTAAGTGGGAGTACTTTGTTTCTCACCATTGAATATACTATTGGCTATAGGTTTGCTGTAGATGGACTCCACTAGGTTAAGAAAATTTCCAACCAATCCCATTTTTTGTAATGTTTTGATCATGAAACGATGTTGGATTTAGTCAAAGGCTTTCTCTGTATCTTTGCAATTAATCATGCGGGTTTTGTTTGTTCTTTAATTGATGTGGTGGATCATATTTTTTGATTTATGTATATTGAACCAGCCTTGCATCCCTTGGAAAAATCCCAGTTGGTTGTAATATAATTTTTTTAAATATACTACTGTGTCAAGGTGGTAAGAGTTTTGTTCAGTATTTTAGCATATATGTTCATCAGAAATATTGGTCTGTAGTTTTCTTTTGTTTTGTGTCCCTGTCTGATTTTGGTTATCAGGGTGATGTTGCTTTCACAGAAGGTCGAAGGGAGTATTTCTGTGTCTTCAATATTTTGGAAGAGCTTAAAAAATTCAGGTATTGTGGTCCGGGAGGTGGCACAGAGGCTAAAAGCATTGGATTCTCAACTATGAGGCCCTGAGTTCGATCCCTGGCAGCACATGTACCAGAGTGATGGCTGGTTCTTTCTCTCCTCCTATATTTCTCATGAATAAATAAATAAATTCTAAAAAGTTCAAGTATTAACCCTTCCTTGAATGTTTTATAGAATTCATCAGTAAAACCATCTGGTCCTAGGCTTTTGTTGTTGGGAAGTTTCTTGATAACTATTTTAATTTACTGGACTGTGATCGGCCTATTCATGCTGTCTAGTTCATCCTGGTTCAGTTTGGAAGGTTATATATTTCTAGGAACTCTTTTGTTTCTTCTAGGTTCTCTATCTTGGTGGCATGTATTTGTAAATAGAAACCTTTCATGATATGTTGAATTTCTGTGGTTTATATTATGATATATTTCCTCTTTCATTTACAGTACTATTTATTTGAGTCTTCTCCCCTCCACTCCCTTTTTTAGAGAATCTGATCAGAGGTTTGTTTACCCTTTAAAAGAACCGACATAACTTCATTGATCTTTTGTGTGGTTCTCTTATTTTTGATGTTACTTATTTCTTCCCTAATTTTAGTTATTTCTGGTTGTGTTAGGATTCATTGTTCTTCTTCTTCTAAGTCCTTAATGTGTGTATTCAGGCTATTTATCTGAGCTTTAGTCTTGTCTGTATGGCTATGAATTTCCCTCTTAGTGCTGCTTTAGCTGTGACCCAAATAGTTTGATAGATCTTTTCTTTATTTTAATTCCATCCTCTGAAAATTATGATTTCTTTTTTTTTTAATATTTATTTATTACCTTTTGTTGCCCTGGTTGTTCTATTGTTGTTGTTGTTGTTGGATAGGACAGAGAGAAATGGAAAGAGGAGGGGAAGAAAGAGAGGTGGGAGAAATATAGACACCTACAGACCTGCTTCACTGCTTGAGAAGGGACTTCCCTGCAGGTGTTGAGCCAGGGGCTCGAACCGCAATCCTTATGCCAGTCTTTGAGCTTTGTGCCACCTGCGATTAACCCATTGCACTACTGCTTGACTCCCTGATTTCTTCTTTAATTTCTTCTTTGATCAAATATTTTTTGAGTATTATACTGTTGAGTTTCTATATTTTGGGATTTTACTAACTTCCTTTTTGTTTTTAAGTGTTAATTTAATTCTGTTGTGGTCTGAGGAGATGCTCAAGATCATTTCAATGCTTTTGAATTTGCTGAAACTGTCTTTGTGGCTTAACATATTGGCTCTCCTTGCAAATGTCCAATGTGGACTTGAAAAGAATGTTTATTAAAGTTTCTTGGGGTGGAGGACTCTGAAAAATGCCCATTAGGTCTATTCTATATATCTGTTCATTTAATTATCTTTTTTTTAAATAAATTAGCTCTTTATATACTGCTTTTTTAAAATTTATTTTTATTTTATTTTATTTATTTTATTTTGTTGCCCTTGTTGTTTTATTGTTGTAGTTATTATTGTTGTTGCCGTCGTTGTTGGTTAGGACAGAGATAAATGGAGAGAGGAGGGGAAAACAGAGAGGAGGAGATACCTGCAGACCTGCTTCACCGCCTGTGAAGTGACTCCCCTGCAGGTGGGGAGCCGGGGCTCGAACCAGGATCCTTCTGCCGGTCCTTGTGCTTTGTGCCACCTGCGCTTAACCCGCTGCGCTACAGCCCGACTCCCTTAATTATCTTATATATTTGAGCTGTCAATTTGAGAGAGTGTGGTGTTAAAATCTCCTACTATTACTGTGTTGTTATATATGTACTTTTGTAACTCTTTCAATAGTTGTTTCACTTATTTAGATGGCCTCTCATTGGTTGCATAGATGTTAATAGATATTACATCCTCTTGGTTGACTGATACTATCAGCATTATATACTGCCCATCCAAATCATTTATTACTTTTTTAATTTTAAAGTCTATTGTGTCAGATATGAGAATAGCTGTTCCTCCCCTTTTTTGTGTTCTCTTAGCTTGTATGGTAGTTTTCCATCCTTTAACTTTGAGTCTGTTTTTGTCCTATTGAGTTAGGTGGGGTTCCTATAGACAACATGAGGTTGGGTTGTGTTTTCTGATCTATCTTCCTAGCCTGTGCCTTTTGGTCAATGGATTTAGACTGCTGATATTTATTAATATTATGGATTCAAGATATTTCAGTGCCATTATTCTAAACTTTTCTGAGTGTTCTGGTATACTGCATGTTTATGGTGATGCTATTATTGTTTACAGGAAACCTTTCAGAACTTCTTGCATGGAAGGTTTGGTGGTGGTTGATTCCTTTAACTGGTGCTTGTTTGAGAAGGTTTTTTTTTTTAAGATATTTATTTATTCCCTTTTTTTTGCTCTTATTACTTTATTATTGTTGTTGTTATTGATGTCATCATTGTTGGATAGGACAGAGAGAAATGGAGAGAGGAGGGGAAGACAGAGAGGGGGAGAGAAAGGCAGACACCTGTAGACCTGCTTCACAGGCAGTGAAGCGACTTCCCTGCAGGTGGGGAGCCGGGGGCTCAAACTGGGATCCTTACTCCAGTCCTTGCACTTTGTGCCATGGGGCTTCTGTCCTGTATCATTGCTGCAGTGGTTATTTTTTGGCTTACAAATTCTACTTGGTGTCTTTTGAAATTTGTGTCCTGCGTGTTGTTGTTCTGGTATGGTATTATTTGGTCTCTGGTCTGTTGGTTCCTGTATGCCTAAAGACAGTCAACTTCTGGTGTGTCTTAGGAGTGCATGTAGTTATTGTTCTAATGGTGACACTACTGCCTATTAAAAATGAGTGGTAGGATATCTTATGTTCACATTGAAGAGAGAAATAGAAGACTGGAACAGTGCTCATCTTGCCTTAGTTTTTTCCAGCACCCATTTGCCAATTCGTAAATGGGTTATAATTTTTTCTTTGCCCCTTCCTCTGTCGTTTCTCTCCTACTAGCCTGGAAATAATCCTTTCATTCAGAGATGCTAGGATCTGAGGAAATTTCTTGAGGACAGTCAGCATAGGCTTTGTCTTCATAAAGCCATCTTGAGTCCTATTTTTTTTTAAACCAACACATCATTCATCTTTGTTAACTATTTTAGTTTTAAAGGGTAGAGCAATAAATAAAGTCCTAGTTCTCAAGGACCACACTTTTTATTGGGATAGAAATGGTGGTGGTAAATTCTCTAAAGTAAAATAAATAATGACATGGGAATAACAAATTCTTGGAGACATGGGGAGATACCTCAGTTTGTTAAAGTACCAATTTGTGCACCTGAGACTCCAGAGCTCCCAGGTTCAACCAACAACTCTCTCTGTTTCTCTCTCAGTCCCTTTCTCCTCTCTCTCTCTCTCTCTCTCTCTCTCTCTCTCTCTCTCTCCCCTCTCTCTCTCTCAATATGTCTTTAAGAATAAATAAATAGTGTTGGCTATTATCTTACATTATAGGTGACTGAGAAGATCTTACAGATCTTGAGAAAATGAAGGAAGCAGTCCAATGAATAGCTCACACAAAATCTCTTTAGGAAACAATACATCAAGAATAGATATGTAGGAATTGGAGGCTACTTGGTGACTGAAGTATCACGAGTGAGATTAAAGCACAAGAATTTGATCTGTCCTATCTGGACATAAACTATAAAAATCATTTTTCTATTTTACTTGAGAAATAACATTTAAATATTTATCATTTAGTCTCTCATCTATCATCATGGGGTTTAGTCTTTTAACCTTATTGTTAAAGAAGAGAAATTTAAACTAAGAAGAAGTTACTTGTTAAACTTATTCAATAGTGACCAAGTTGATGAAACTTAAGTCTAGATTTGTAAGCCAATTTTCAGTGCAGGTTACCAAGCAAAGCCTCTTTTCATCTCCTGGATCTGACCTCTCACAATAAAAGACAGTGATTCAGGGCAAAAGATTCTAAGAAATGAAGTCATTTATCCAAACTTAAGAGAGTATATCTCTTACTGGAAGGAATGAAAATAAATGATGCAGGAGTGCATAAGGTCCTATAAAATATCCACAACGAATGGGACTCTCCGTTTGACTTTTGTGCTCTTTCTCCTCATTCTTAATGATTCACTGTGTAAGTAGAACCAAAATGTAAAATTCCAGCTATACGAATGGCACAAAACTTCCATTTAATTTCAGGTTTTCCATACCCATGTAATCAAAATATAAATTAATTCACATATCTATTCTAATCAAGAATCGGTGTGTCATCCCCATGAGTAGAACCTTAGATAATGCTGCTTAATTGGATTGATTAGGCCTTTTCCATGCTCTTTGCTTAATAGGCCCCTCTTTTGATTGCAGAATTTCTTCATACTTTTTATTTATTTGAGTGTCAATGCATTTTTTATGAAATATAATCAATGTTGATAGGGTATTCTGTCATGAGAATATAATCATGAAAAGGGTGAGTATCTTGCCATTTGTGAGCTGAACTAATGTATCAGCTGTACTGGTTGAAGAAACTTCATGAAAATAATTCTTGAACTAGAAATGTAAGGAAAAGTGAGTTGGCAATCAGGATTATAGGAGATGGTATATAGGACAATGTCTTCAAAAAGAATACCTTTAGGGAAACTATTGCTCCTAATCGTAGGACTAATTTTACTCCCAATTTACATTTTTAATTACTTTTTACCAATCAAGTATTTACACATTTCAAGTATTTCTTCATTTTGCAACTTCTCCATTTCAATTGTAATTTTTTAAGAAAAGTCTTGTCCTTTACCATCATGTACATTAGCAATCTGAAAATAAATATATTATTAAATAGAATAAATTATTATTAATAATAATTTAATAGAAGAAATGTAATAGATTGATGCTTCTTGCAAATGGTACTATTGTGATTGTAACTTGAAACTGCCCATCTTTTAAACTTAAGTTGAAAAAAAATAGTCATTTCAGTAAACTTCACTATATGGATATGTTTAACTTGCTTTGCAAACAATGTTTTTTTAATATTTATTTATTCTGTCTCCCTTGTTTTTTCATTATTATTGTTGTAGTTATTATTGTTGTCATCGTTGTTGGATAGGACAGAGAAAAATGGAGAGAGTACGGGAAGACAGAGAGGAGAGAGATAGATACCTGCAGTACTGCTTCACTGCCTGTGAATCCACGCCCTTGCAGGTGGTGAGCTGGGGGCTGGAACCGGGATCCTTATGCTGGTCCCTGTGCTTTGTGTCACCTGAGCTTAACCCACTGCACTACCACCTGACTCCCTGCAAACAATGTTTTTCCTTTCCTAAGAAATTAAGGATACTAAGTATACTGGTCATATGGCATTTTCAGTTTATTAATACTTAACCTCTCTTCACTGAGACACTGCTCAAAGCAGACTGAATTTCTTTCTTCCTCCTATTTTTATTCCACTTTGCACAGCATAATTCAGGTCTAAAGAAATATTGCCCATATAAGATTAATATTTTGGAAAAATGAACTGAATCAGAAGTGGCCACAAATAGTTCCACAAGAATACTCACTCTGTAGGCTTATGGTGTTTCCAAATACAGATGTACATGTGTATGTAGATATGTATGCTGAGTAATGTTCTTTAAATATTAATTTCATTTAAACTTATCCATGTGTTTATATCATAAATTAAGATGTAAATAAATGAGTTCTTCCAAAGCATTCATAGTTAATGTTTGAAAGGTTTAAATCCTAAATATTTCAAAGTCAAAAATTTTCATATAAAATTGTTTTGATAGCTCTTAAATTAGTGGTAAGTAGGAAACAGTCATTTTGCAAACCAAGTGAAATGGGAGATATTCTTTGCTGTAGTCAGAGAAATAGGCTTTGAGAAGCAACTGCAGTGTGGTACTTCCCAAGGTGCCTTGCATAGAATAACTTTCCCTCTTGAATTTCAGTCTACTAACTCCAAGGAAGCAATCTACTTATTAGGGTAATGACTCAAAACCATCCAAAGATGGTGGTGGTAGGTACAAATAGCTGAAAGCAGTATTCTACTCTATGGTTTCTATATTTCCTCCTGCCTTCTCTGCTGGACTTGCAGTGGAAAACTCAACAGTACTTGGGAAAATGCCACAGTTCATGATAGGTCCCCCCCTTTTTAAAAAATAATTTTGTTTATTATTTTTATTTATTTCCTTTTGTTGCCCTTGTTTATTGTTGTAGTTATTGTTATTGTTATTGATGTCATTGTTGTTGGATAGGACAGAGAGAAATGGAGGGAGGAGGGGGAAGATGAGGAAGACAGAGGGGGGTGAGAAAGATAGACACCTGCAGACCTGCTTCACCGCTTATGAAGCGACTCCCCTACAGGTGGGGAGCTGGGGGTTCAAACTAGGATCCTTGTGCCAGTCCTTGTGCTTCATGCCACATGAGCTTATCACACTGCGCTACTGCCCAACTCCAGGTTGCCCTTTTAATTAGGATTTTATGTTAAGGTAATTCTAAAGCCAAATTCACTGTTTGTTAAGGGTTCCCTGAAAGCATATTTGCTATTACCAATAGCTGGGAAGTTTTGTTTTGTTTTTTAATTTTTATATTTATTTATTTTCCATTTTGTTGCCCTTGTTGTTTTTTATTGTTGTTGTAGTTATTATTGTTACTTATGTCATTGTTAGATAGGACAGAGAGAAATGGAGAGAGGAGGGGAAGACAGAGAGGGGGAGAGATAGACACCTGGAGACCTACTTAACCACTTGTGAAGAGACTCCCCTGCAGGTGGGGAGCCAGGGGCTCAAACCAGGATCCTTACTTGCGCTTTGAGCCACCTGAGCTTAACCCACTGCGCTACCACCCGACTCCCCAGCTGGGAAGTTTTAAAAATATTTATTTTGGGCCTCCAAATTTCAGCTCAAAAAAAAAAAAAAAAACATCCTAGATCATTAGAATTCCCTAAAGTTCTTATGCAAATATTTCGCATAAAGTGCAAAATATGAGTCCTCCAAGAAATTGAGCTTGGGGATATGTTTGTGCTGCTTTTTATTTTATTTGCACTGAACAGGTAAAATTTTGCTAAGCTCAATCAATAATGATGAATTTTAAAATAAAACTTCATTCTAAAATGAAAGAGCTCAACTAGCATAAATTTTCAGTGCAGAAACTTAAGTGCAACAATGATGGAGCAAATGCTGGGAGCCTGAGAGTATTGTCTGATTTACTGCCCTCAGGAGATGGATAATTAGCCCTATTATTTGCAAAATGGGGCTACTGCAAATTTATCTCATTTGAAAGGCCACCCACTAAGAGGAATCTACTTCTGCATTTAGAAAACCATGTTACATATTTTGTTATGTATATTTTTTCTATGACAAAAGAGCTTTGTGAAGGAACATGTTAATACTTTAAAAAGTAATGACAAAAATCTAAGAAAATGAGGCCACTCAAAATGAAATAACAATGCTACCTGTCAAATTTGTCATATTCAGGGACAGAGGGATACCTCAGTAGATAGGGCATGTACCTTGTCATCTGTGGTCACAGATTCAAATCCAAGAAACACAAGAGATTTGCTACAGCCCTACTGGGAAGCTCTGGTGTTATAGTGTCTTTCCTTTCACTGTCTTCCTTTATATTTTTGTCTGAATGAAAATTGCTGCCTATAATTGGTGAAATGACCTAAGAAAGAGGTCTGGAATCTGAAAAAAAAAAAATCCATGTGCTTTTTAAGAATGGAGTCTCCCATCCAAGTACTAACCAGGCCCGACCCTGCTTAGCTTCCGAGATCAGACGAGATCGGGCGTGTTCAGGGTGGCATGGCCGTAGACAGAATGGAGTCTGAAAGCTACCAAATCTCTTAGTGGCAGAATGAGAAATGAGAAAATAATTTTGATAATTGCAAGAAATTTAGGATGGGGGAAGATAAAATAAAGAATAATGAAATACAAAAGAAAGAAGAGTAAAATTTATATAGCAACTGTGGGAAGTTGAAAAAGCTCCCAAACATACATGTCTAATTGATAGAATTTATTCATGTTACTTACATCGAAAAAGAAACATTTCAAGCTTGATTATATTCAGGATTATAATAAGGTTGTGACAACCACAACTTTGAGTGTGATCCAAGAAATGACTAGCGTCTGTAAGGAAAGGAGGGAGGGAGGGAGAAAGGGAGGGGGTAGAGAGGAAAGAAGGGATTTACTGTCAAGAAAACAACTTAAGTTGGGACACATGTATAGGCTATAGAATTAAGTTTTAAAAACAAAGTAGTAAAGGAATAGGGTAAAAATGTTATGTTTTCCTATGGCAAATTTAAGGACTAAAAAACTTATACACAGACCAGCACAATTTAATAATAGAAGGATTATCTTAAATTATGTAAATTGCTATATGAATAGCAATATGAACTGTATGGCACAGTTTCTATAACAAACATATGCTTATAACTTTTAAGCAATTCCTTTCTTTCTTTCTCTCTCCCTTCTTTCTTTCCTTCCTTCCTTCTTTCCTTCCTTCCTTCCTTCCTTCCTTCCTTCCTTTCATTCTTTCTTCCTTCCTTCCTTTTGTCTACCAGAACTATTTGATCTAGTGTTCCTGGTGGACATTTTTTAAATTTGATAAACAGAAATTGAAGGGAGAGAGAGAGTGAGAAAGAGAGATAACTGCAGTCCTGCTTCAGTGATTTTTGAAGACCCCCCCCCACGTCCATAGGTGGGGATAGAAGGTTCTTCATTGGGAGTGTTGCGGTAGTGCAGTGGGTTAAGCGCATGTGGCACAAAGCACAAGGACTGGCATAAGGATCCCGGTTCAAGCCCCCAGCTCCTCACCTGCAGGGGAGTTGCTTCACTGCCTGTGAAGCAGGTCTGCAGGTGTCTGTCTTTCTCTCCCCCTCTCTGTCTTCCCCTTCTCTCTCCATTTCTCTCTGTCCTATCCAACAATGACAACAATAATAACTACAACAAGAAAACATCTAGGGCAACAAAAGGGAATAAATAAATAAATATTTCTTGAAAAGTTCATTACTTAGTGCAGTACCAGGGGATGAATTTGGAACACCAAACATATGCAATAGTGTTTAGTGAGCTCCAATGTCTGATTTTTTTCTTTCTTTCTTTTTTTTTTTTTTCCTTAGAGGAAGAGGGAAAGACAACACAGCATTGTTGCACCATTCATGGACCTGTCCCAGTACATTCATGGTGCTCCCATGTCATAATGGAGCTCCAACCCAGGGTGTCAGTCATAGAAGTCACTTACATAATATTTGAGCTACCTTTTATCCCTATTTAAGCATTTCTGACAGATATTGTGATTTTAGAATAGTTCTCTTAAAATCAGCATGCAGAAGAAAGCTATAGATTTGCTTGGCATTATTAATACCTGAGCACAAACAGTTCTTTTTTCTTGTCTTTTCTTTTTTATGTTTACTTTACAGTTTTTATTTTTGCTTTACACTGTAGTCATTGACATCAGAGTCCAATTTAATTATGCACGGGACCCCACATTTCTCCTTCACCCCCACCCCCTCCTTACCTAGAGTCCTTAGCTTTGGTGTAATACACTATGCCCAGCCCACAATTCACTTTGTGTTCTCCCTTCCTGTCCCAATTTATTAAGTCTCGCTTATAAATGAGATCATTTGTTATTTGTCATCTTCCTGGCTTACCTCACTTACCATGATGTCTAGGTGAGTTACTTTTCATCATATACCCAAAATGTATTCAGCTCTTGGCTATATTAAACATAGTCATTGATCACAGTGTAACTAGTGAATAACAATATAGCCAGAATGTTCTGAAATTAAAGATAACACATTTCTACATAACCCAGTAATTCAAACGGAATCACATTACAGCTGGGGTTTAATTTTTAGCACCTGGTAGCTGCAGGATGAGATTTACTTATTTATGGGGAGTCAGACGGTAGCGCAGCAGGTTAAGCGCACGTGGTGCAAAGCACAAGGACCGGCTTAAGGATCCCAGTTCGAGCCCCCGGCTCCCCACCTGCAGGGGAGTCACTTCACAGGTGATGAAGCAGATCTGCAGGTGTCTGTCTTTCTCTCCTCCTCTCTGTCTTCCTCTCCTCTCTCCATTTCTCTCTGTCCTATCCAACAACAATGGACATCAATAACAATGGACAATCAACAACAATGGACATCAATAACAACAATAATAGTAACTACAACAATAAAAAACAAGGGCAACAAAAGGGAATATATAAATAAATATGAAAAAAAGTTTTACTTATTTACATATTTGATTTAAAATACTACACAAGTTTTTATTTTAGTACAATACATTAGGAAAGAATTTTTTAATACAGGAGTTATTTTCACTTGGTGAAACTTGACAGCATGTATTAAAATGAATCAAATAAATGATGTAAGGGCTAGAAATGAAGATTATATCAATAATTCACAAGTGTGTTATTTCAACATTATAAGTTGATGTTTGGATTATATTTTATGGGTAGAAAAGAGTAGACAGAATGTGGAAAAGGATTTATTTTATGTGGACTTTTTTTCAGAGCCATCCATGATATTCGAGGCTGCTAATGAACAAATAGATTTTCTTGATCATAATAAAATTCATGATATAGTGACTAATCTTTCATGAAATTAAAAAAACCTATACACTTATTCCTTATATATGAGTAATATTACAGGTAAAATCAAACCCAAGTTTTGAAATTAATGAAAATTCTGATTTTGTTCTTAATAAGTCATGATTTATATTCTTGAAAATTCTTTGTACAAAAGATGGTATAAAATAGATTTAGATAACATTTCCAACAAGTTTCAAGTTCTGTGATTTTGGCCATAACATACTTTTCAGTGTGCTCATGAAATATTTGATCCCTTTAAGAATTTCTTGACTTTTCTAATTATACTATATTGACGGAAATTATAGGACTTGAAGTCTTACTGCCAAGACTTGAATCCTATGCTACTCACTAGGCAAATAATTGCCCAAAGATCTGAACTTTCCCATATATAAATCAGGTGTATCAATAGCAGATATTTGTAAATATTTACTGTGACAACAGAAATCAAGTTCTCAGAAATACGTATGATAAAGAGTTCTACTAATTTTAATAAGAAATTAAGATTTATACTGATTTTTTAAATAAATCTCAGATTGTACAGTAGTATGAAGCACCAATGCCATTGGATTTATAAAGCTTCATGTTCATAATGATAAAGACCTTAGGGCATGCTTTATGAAAATAAGTATATCCCCTCCTGATATAGAAATAGATGTTCAGTACCTGTTAAAAATGTGTTGTTATGTAATCATGTCAGTAGATGCATGAAAGAATGCATGAAAGAATTTTTTTTAAACAGCAGATAGATTGCTCAGTGGATAAATTGCATACCTTATCATGTGAAGCTGGATTTTATATCTAGAACCACATGGAAGTGTTATGGGCGAGACCAAGAAGATTTCATGGAACAATAACTTGATCTCTCTTGCTCTCTCTCTCAAGCATGTAAAATCAAAATTGGGTTTGAGAGACAACACCATCTCATATGTGCAGGACCCAGGGCTTCTTTCTCTACACTGCATAATCATAAATAAAATAGAGTACCATTGCAAATTAAAAAGGAACTCATGCCAAGAACAGTATTGAGAGAAATGTATTAAAGTATTTTTAAAACTGTATAATATACTGACCTTGAGAAAACATCTAACACTCATCCACTTAGTAATTGTTTAAGGTGTGGGTAACAGCCTAATGTTTTGCAAACAGACACTTATGCCTGAGGCTCCCAAGTTACAGTTTCAACCTCCAGCACAACTATAAGCCAGAGCTGAATAGTGCTCTGGTAATAAATAATAAATAAATAAATAAATCTGATTCCTCCAGCACAACTATAAGCCAGATTCCATCTATGAGTGAGATCACTTGGTATTTATCCTTCTCTTGGCATATTTCACGCAACATTATTTCTTCCAGTTTCATCCATGATATAGCAAAAGAGAATATTTCATCATCCCTTCAAGATGTCTGGTAGTCTATGTGTCACAGTTTTTGCTGCATATTTGGGGACTCAAAAAAATAAATAGAAGAAAATGAGAAGGAGGTTGGAGATCTAATTCCCTATCTTGGAATAGGATGGGAGTTTTGTGAAGAGTGTAATGTCCTGACCTTCTCTTGGGGGATATGGAATATACCCTCATGACAACAACCAAATCTGTAAATCAGTAATTCCTCAATAAAGTGATACTGAAGTGAACAAAATAAAATCAAACATTTGCTCAGCGGCAAATACTGAGCACATTACTTTTAAGATCCTGATAAAACAAGAGAGCTTCCTGTCCTTCTTGTTAGGCAGCGAAGAGTATAAGCTTTAAGTCATGACATTCCATTATAAAAGAAAAGTTATTTTAATAAATATTGTGATCACAAGAATTTCAAGAATGTACTGGAAAGTCATTCTAGATCTAAGAAGAAATGCATAAAATGTAATGGATATATACTTATTTATATAATACAAAGTATTACTTTGTTACAATAGAGGTATTTTTTAAAAAATTAAAATGAAAAATGTATTTATATAGTAGTGTAACATATAATACCTAGAACTAATTTATAGCCAAAGTATAAATAACTCAATATAATGTACTCATGGAAGTACTTAAGGAGTAGAATACATGTTTTGAAAACCTGAAGCCACATGTTTGAATTTTGATACCACATGTGACTAGAGAAGTTCTCTGGTTTCTCTCTCAAAATACATAAATATATCTTCTAGAAGAAGAAATAAATGTGAAGAAAATTATAATGATATATTAAAATAAATTAAATAAAACACAAATACAAAAAAATGATGCCTGTTCCTGGATATAAAGACTCACCATCATGTCTTTTCCCAGCTAATGATTAATTTAACAGAATTACAAACAGAATAAACTTCATAATGGAATAAAAAATGAAGGAGAATTTCAAGAAAGTTTGAAAAAAGCATAATAAGCCTTAACATTATTATTTAAAGCCTGATTTTAAATCAGTACAGTACTATCTGGCATATAAGTAAGTAGAATACTATAACAGAGCATAGAGAACAGAAGTATCCCTTTACTAATTTGAGAATGAAGTTTAAAAAATAGCCTTGTTAACATATTACCCAGCAAAAATTTCAATCAATAGAATTAAAAACTATTGCCAGTGTTTTGGTAGAATAGCTTTCTCTCTCTCTCTCTTTTAAAGATATACTATCTTTGTTTCATATGAAGTAGAGAAAGAGCTTCACAAGAGAGAAAGGATAGAAGCCGCAGAACCATTTGATACTTGCAGCACTGGGGACTAAACTGAAGCCCAGCCATGAATGTCCTGATCTTTCTGCACTGAGCTTTTTACTCTGGCCTCAAGATTTCAAGATTTGTGGTAGATTATTGAGGTTTGTTGATTCTAGTAATAAAATTTAAGGCAAAAATGTGTGTGTGTGTGTCTTATATAGATAATGCAAAAATAGTAAACTTTGAAAATTTTACTTTTTTTTTCAAGTACAGCACTAATGGGGCAGGTTCAAACATACATTATTTTGTACCACTGGAAGTTGTGAGATGATATTTTTTGTTCTCTGAACTCATATTGTGTATTTATATTACCCTAGGCCAAACTTTTGTCAATAGACACATAGGACCCTGTTTTCTTTAACTTGAATGTCTCTCTGTATTACATAACACACAGTAAATAGCAGATTATTAATATTTAATGGAGTGACTATATAATCATTCCCTAATTTGGTAGGCAATATTTTTGATACATTCATTCAATTTATACATTTTTTTTTCTTCACTGGGTATGTTAGTATATCAAATACAACTGTGGAATATGGAGTGAATTCTGCCATAAGTAAACATAAAAATTAGACTGCAAAACTTAATATTTCAGTCAAGTGGTAGAACACACAGATCTTCATTAGCAAAGACTGGCTTCGAGTCCCCGTCCCTGTCTGCAAGAGGGAGAGCTTCAGGAGTGGTAGAGCACTATTGTAGGTCACTCTCTCATTTTCCATAGTTCTTACCCTCTCTATGTCTCTCTGTTTCTATCAGAAAATATGGCTGCCAGTAGTGATGGAGTCATCATCATCTTTCAGGCATCAAGCCTCAACAGTAAACCTGGTGATAAAAAAAAAGTAAAAAAAAAAGTCATAATAATAGTAAGGATATGATAAAAGTTGTATTGGAGAGAGAGAGAGTAGTAGTTCATGGAGATTAGCAGTGATTTCCATTATAATAAATAAATAAAGTATTCAAGGCTTATGGGATTAAGTGGTTTAAGTCAGCTGATGTCCATTGGTGAGAACAAATTATTCCATAAGGAGACCTAGATGTCTAGAAAGACAGAGTGTATCTGTGGGTATATCAGTTGCCTTATGTAATTCTCTGTAAGAAAATATAGGCTACTAAAGACTGGAACAAAATTCTCACAAAATGAGCCATAAAATGCAACACACTAAATAAAGAATAGATATGTGTTTTTCAAGAGTACCAACTGCCTGCCACAGCTTGGCAGTGCCATCCACAGCAGACGGCATGTAGCAGTGATGGCATCATTAACAGGAACCGGCAGTGAAAAATTGTGCCGGCCTCTCCTTTGAGTGAAAACAACTCCAACAACTGTGTTTGCATCTTGTCTCATTCCTCTGCCACTTCATTTAAAGTAAAAAAATTCTTATCTTATGGTAAGTGTTATATAAAGTAATAGTGAATTTACATTTAGTGACAGTTCTACATGGCGACATGATATTGAACCTTATAGGAAATACGGCCTGTGTTCTCATTTTGAATTCTTTGTGCCAGGAACTGTACTAGGCCCTGGAGTTATTGAGAATTTATGGAAAGAGATGAAACAAACAAACAAAAAAATTCATAGTCACATTAAGGAGGCAGCCCAATAAGAGGCAATAAATCCTATGGGAAAAGGCAAGAGACTATTATTAAGATATTACAGAACAGAAAATATTATAAGTTTAAATAGAACACCTAAGGAAGGCTATAGTTAGAAACGCAATAAAAAAAAAATGCCTGAAGGAGGGAAGAGAAAAGTTTGAGGAACATCAAAATGTCCATGCTAGAACAGATGACTAGAGTTGAACTTATAAAATAGGAAATGATGGAAGATGATGAAAATAGAGTGTTAAGAAGAGGAAGGGGTAGATCAGAGCTGAACTTTCAGGCCATCATGAATTACTCACCTGACATTGTGGTATGTGGAGACTTTAAAGGGTCAGAAGCATAGCGGTTAAACGGTTTTGTTTGTATGCATGTTCACACTATATCTATACCCAGAATTTTTTTTTTAACTTTTGGATACAATGTGGAATTTTATTATCTTTTTTTTCAGATGTTTTCTTTTTGTTTTTAATTGTTTTTAACTTTCACATCACATTGCTGAGGTCATGTTGGTCTACTGCAATGTTTTTGAAACAAGAGTATGTTTCCATAAGATAGGTGTTAGTAGATCTCACCTACCACCTGACCATCATCCTCATTGGTCATAGGGACATAGATTCTCCTATTTATTTTAAATACCATCGATGTATTGGTGGCTTCCAGATGTGTCTATCTGTCCATTATCTTTCACCAAAATCTTAGTCTTATAGCCCCAGCTATTCCCTTGATATCGTTATATTTGAGAGGCACCTCAAATGTATCATGATTTCTAATCTTGTTTTTGCTCCCATTAATATATTACCCACCCATTTTCCCAATAATGATTTATGAATTATCATTGAATTTTCTCTTCCCCATAACTCTCACATCCCATCTGTAGCCATGCTGAGTATACCTCTCAATACCATAAATAATTACATTTCATCTCCACAACAGCCAATTCAAAAATGTAGCAGCATTTTAATTACTTTAAAATATAAGCAACATAAGAATCTAGTATCTTACCCATTTCTAAATATACAGGTCAGTGGCAATAAGCACAGTTACACTCTTATGTACCTGTTATAACCTCCCTTCTCCAAAACTCTGTTCATTTTTGTGAACCTGAAACTCGTGTACTCTTTGCACAGTAATCCCCTACTCTCTACACCCAGGGCTCTGGAAATTATAATTTTCCTTCCTGTCTGTGAATTTGCCTGATTAAGTGGAATTATAAAATGTCTCTGCTTTTGTGTCTGATTTATTTTTACTTTGCTTAATGTCCTTAATGTCACCTGTATTGTAGTATATGTCAGAATTTACTTCATTTTTTTTAAGTCAAAAGTTACCCAATTCTATGCACTTACAGCAGTTTACCCACTTATCTACTGATGGATTCTTGGGTTGCTTCTACCTGTAGACTATTGTGACTACTTCTGTTACCAATACAGGTACATACTTAATCTTTTTTGTGCTCCTGTTTTTAATTATTTTGGGGATACTCACAGTCATAGGTGATGGCTTGGTAATTCTGTTTATAATTGTTTTCTTGAGGAACCATCATATTATTACTATTTGCTATGAGTAATTCCCCAATTATCTTCATGTTCCTTTTTACTCTTTGTGTTCTAAGTACAATGATCTTGGGTTTCTTCAAATACCACTGTCATTCTAGCTATAGGAACTTTGCAGTCATTATTTTCTCTTCTATTGCCATTGTTACTTGTGATTAATAGAGGGTTACAGAATTTTAAGATTAAAAGATATGGTTCCACACCTCACCTACCACCAAAGTTCTGTGCCCCTACCATCTTAAAATAACCTCTGTAGTGCTCATAAAGCAGCCCAAATGCCCATCAGTGTATGACTGGATAAAGAAATTCTGGGATGCATGTACTCCATGGAGTACTAGTCCACAATAAAAAAAAAAAAAAGGATGGTGGGAGTCGGGCGGTAGCACAGTGGGTTAAGCACATGTGGCCTAAGGATCCTGTTCAAGCCCCCACCTCCCCACCTGCAGAGGAGTCTCTTCACAAGCTGTGAAGCAGGTCTACAGGTATCTATCTTTCTCTTCCTCTCTCTGTCGTCCCCTCCTCTCGCCAATTCTCTCTGTCCTGTCCAACAACAATGACATCAATAACAACAACAATAATAACTACAACAATAAAACAAGGGCAACAAAAGGAAATTAATTAATTAATTAAAAGATAAAAAAAATATGGCATTGTGTCCTTTGCAACATAATGCATGGGACAGCAGGTGATTATGCTTAGCAAAATAGAGATAAAAGGCTACTGTCAGAGGGTTCCACTCATCTGTAGAATCTAGAGAACTGATACACATAAACTTGCAAAAAAAAAAAAAAGCAATGCACAATAACAAAAACAAATAAAACAGAAGCAAACAGTCTATAAGAATTGTCAGTGATTATTTTCTACACCTATGAAACTTTTCATCCTAATATTATCTTAACTAACTCTATTCATTCTCCTTAGGCTCTACTAGGAAGACCTTCTTGGATCAGTCAGTTACTGTCTCACTAGTTCAGCACTTACCATTAAAAATCTGTTGATTCCCTTGCTTCTTTATTATCATAGCATGCCTTTACCTCCTCCTAAACTGTATCCCCATGCTTCAAACTAAGAGGTGCATAATAACTATTTAAAGTGTCACTGGAACAAATTTGATACGTTTTCTGACTGTGCCATTTGTGAACATTACTTACTAGTAGAAATACATAACCATCATTAAATCAATAATGAAATTAAATCCATAACTTCACAACAGAATGAAGAATAGCAGCTGACCTAGTTTTCCCAGTAATTCAGAATTTGGGGGAAAATTTAGGGCTCATTCATTTGGATATTTCAGGCAAATGTGTTCTTTTGTTTTAATTTTTTCAATAATTACCTTAAGACTTCTCTATGTTATAGGGGGTGCAGGAGGTGGGAGTTTTGGCTTCTGTAATTGTTTCTCCCTTAGACATGAACATTGGCAGATTGATCCATACCCCCAGCCTGTTTTTATCTTTCCCTAGTGGGGCATGGCTCTCAAGAGGTGCATTTCTAGAACTTTGGTGAGGACTTCAGCCCAGTGAAGTCAGGATGAAATCACAGTAGCATCTACAACTTGGTGGCTGAAAGGTAGCAAGATATAAAGCAAGCCAAACCAATAAAATTGAACAACAAACAGGAACCAAAAAGTAGGAGTAGAGAAGATGAGAATAGGGATCTTAGGGTGAAGAGAAGCTAGGACAGTCGATATTAGGTATGTTCCTAGGGACCCATAACTTTAGTAATTTTTGTTGTAACTTGATAGCTAACCGCAGGTGGACTAAAAACGTCTGGAGGAGTCGGGCGGTAGTGCAGCGGGTTAAGCGCATGTGGCGCGAAGTGCAAGGACTCATGTTCCAGCCCCTGGCTCCCCACCTGTAGGGGAGTCGCTTCACAAGTGATGAAGCAGGTCTGCAGGTGTCTTTCTCTCCCCCTCTCTGTTTTCCCCTCCTCTCTCCATTTCTTTCTGTCCTATCCAACAACAACAACAACAATAATAACTACAATAATAAAACAACAAGGGCAACAAAAGGGAATTAAAAAAATAAAAGCATTGTCTGGGAAGATGTAATCACATTTGAGAATAGAACTAAAAAGCTAGATTAGAGCAGAGAATAGTTCCCAAATTTGAAAAAAGTCTATAAATAAAATTGACTGTATTCTCCATTGATCTGACACAGGGCACTTATATATATTCATATTTAGCATAGGAGACTATGTAAAAATTCTAGTCCCTGTCAGCCTGAGCTCACACACAGCCCATGGTACCAGCGTGGAACATTCTAGTCTACATTCTGCTCATCTTCAGCTTATGATAGTGCTAGGGATTGAATTTGGGGCTTTGGGACTTCAGGTATTAAGGTATCTTTGCATAACCATTATTCTATCTATTCCTACCCTAAATAACTGACTTTTAAGGGAACAACTGTATGTTTTTTAGAAATATGGAGTAGTACTTATTGTTCTGAGGATATTTTAAATAGTTTTCCCTTTTATTCTAAAAGTTGCTGAATTCAATATTTTTATCCAGATCATTAGTGTTGTTTTTTACAATGATAAATGTAGAAAATCACACTATTAGTACAAATCCTAAACAGAACAGAAAGATTGTTTTGCTGTCTCAGTATTATTGCAGAAGCTTTTAATGTGTTAAACAGAATTCTTATCAGAGATCATTACGTTTCAAGAACACAGGGCGTATCCCAAAGATAGAAGTACTAATTTGTCTCTTTCATCGCCTTTATTACTTAGAGTTTCTAGTGGGAAATCCCTCACAAACATAGTATTTGTGCTGTTAAAATTTACACATACATACATTTTGAGGTAATTGTGGATGCCTTTTCAAAATATATCACAGACATTTTTCAAGGAATACAAATAATAATGTTCTCTTTTTATTTAGAAATGTTAATCTTCAGAAACATCTATCCCCCAATTAAAAAAGAAAAAAGAAAAATAGATGAGTCTGAAAAATACTGATGTTGCATCTTTAAAATGTGACATCTTTTGAAATGCTGCCATTATAAGACCTACTTTAAAATGCATTTATTTATTTTCCCTTTTGTTGACCTTGGTTTTTTTAATTGTTGTTATAGTTATTATCATTGTTGTTATTGATGGCATTGTTGTTGTTGGATAGGACAGAGAGAAATGGAGAGAGGAGGGGAAGACAGAGTGGGGAGAGAAAGACAGACACCTGCAAACCTGCTTCACTGCCTGTGAAGCGACTCCCCTGCAGGTGGGGAACCAGGGGCTCGAACTGGGATCCTCATGCTGGTCCTTGCGCCACAGTGCGCTTAACCCATTGCGTCACCACCTGACTCCCTGGACCTAGTTTAAACACACAAGTAGAAAACACCCTCTCCCTTATCACTTAAGCTAGGATTGTGTATATTGAGGATGGATAAAATTGATGTGGAGGGCTAGAGAAATAGCCTAATGGGTATGCAAACAAACTCTCAAGCTTGAGGCACTGAAGATCTCAGGTTCAGTCCTCAGCACTACTATATGCCAGAGCTGAGCAGTGCTCCAGTATAAGATGAAATAAATTGGTGCTGGATGTTATTACTTCTTACTATTATATCCAAGAAAAATGTTATTTTTATTCATTAATTATCTTAAATAATTTGGCATATGTTACCTTTAGAAAGGACTAATAAACATAAATATTCAATAGTTTGTATAAGGTTGAAATCACTAATAATTTTGAATACCTATTAATTATCAGGAACCAAGGTAAGAACTTGATGGCCTATTAAAGTTTATATTTGTGCTTTTTAAAAAAAATTTCTTCTATGTATATATCTAAACTCTTCAAATGGACAATATGTGCCTTTATTAAACCTAGTAAAATATTTACTACAATTTATTTTAACTGCTTCTTTGACAAGGCAAGCAGCTTACCAATTAAACTATGTCTCAAGTCCCCAAAAAAACTTAGAAGAAAACCCATTTTCAGAGTATTACATGTATTTCTCTCCTTTACAACTAACATCATTTGGCAGTGTATGTGAAACTATATATATGAGAGCATTTGTATACATTATTTTATTACATATTTTCAATACCATATGATACTCTTACTATCCTTCTGTACATGAAGTAAAATGAAGGTTGAATGGATACTAAGGTTTTAAGTTCTCACACCTAGCCACTATCCAGTGCAAAGTTGAATTATTTCACTTCCAGAGATGCAGCTTTGAGCCAATCAATATTTGGAATGCTCACTTAAGTAGAAGGAATACTTAGAGAAGACAAATGATTTAATTAGGACATACAGTTAGTAATTGGCAAGCACTGGTACGAAGCAAGTTTGTACATTCCAACTCTGTATGCCTTTAACCTAGACTTGGAAATATACCATCTCCTCCCTTTTAATAATAAATGACATTTCACAGATGTAGAAGAATATGAGTCAAGTACCATCCTAATTATGTTGTGCAGCTCATGTCCCTAAACTATTTCTCAGGACAATTCTTTTTAAAAAGGACTTGTCCTCCCCCCAGCCACCCCCACACTTTTGGTTAAATTAGAGTAAAAAAATCTTTGGCCAAGATAGTTTCTGACATTTAATTTCCCTTTATATTGTCCTTAAATCTGACTTGATATCCTTTTATTAATAATAGTGAAAAATATGTGAAAGAAATATTCCCAAGAAAGAAACAATTAGAATAAAGATATAAGATCCATCCGTGCTTATAGATGGAATTCAGTACTCTTGTATTTAAGAAATGTTGTGGAGGTCCAGTCAAACATGGAAAATATGCCATTTGCTGAAATAAGGACAAATTTGGACAATAAAGAATGTGCCTTCTGAAGATCTGTGGAATATGTTAATTCTGGTTAAAACTGGATGTTTTATCTTGATCTATATTCTGTTATGAGACACGTTGATCCCTTTTTTTTTAATTCTAGAGTCTCAAGTTCCTGACCAGCCAAGCTCTCTTCATGTGAGACCTCAGACCAACTGCATTATCATGAGCTGGACTCCCCCCTTGAACCCAAACATTGTGGTGCGAGGCTACATTATTGGTTACGGAGTTGGGAGCCCTTATGCAGAGACAGTGCGTGTTGACAGCAAACAGCGGTATTATTCTATTGAGAGGCTAGGTGAGTAGCTCTGCTGTTTTGTTTTTTTTTCTGAGGAAAATGAATCACTTACTTTAAATTATTTTTCTTCAAAGAAGTTTTAATCCTTATCCTTCTTATATTCATAAAAAAAAATTTCAAGAGGGGTATTTTCAATGGCACCAACATTGTTCCAGTACCAACAGTAGAGAAGGTTCATGCAAAATTCAACAAACTCTTTACCAGCTGAATTCAGTTGAATTTTAAAAGGATCATACATCACAACAAAGTGATATTTATTCTACAGAGGCCAAGGTGGCTCAACAATCAACTAATATAAACAATAGAAACAAATAGGATAGAAACCATATAAACACCTCAGTAGTTGCAAACCCAAATATGTATTTTTGATTTTAGCTCATAAATTATATTCATTCTTTTAAAAAAATTACTTTTAAGAGTTTTTTTTCTTTTTCTTTTTTTTTCTTTTTTTTTTTGTCATCAGTTTTTCCTGAGTGGGGAGAGAAACGGAGACCAGAAAAATAGATGAGTCTAAAGAATACTACTAATGTAGCATCTTTAGAATGTAACATCTTTTAAAATGCTGCCAGTATAGCTCTGTCTTTAAAATATCTTTTCTTTTTACCAGAACGCTCTGCTCAGCTCTGGTTTATGATGGTGCATGTTTATTGAACCTGGGACTTTGGAGCCTCAGGCAAGAGAATATCTTTGCATAACCACTATACTACCTACCCCCACCCTATCTCTGTCTTTAAATGATGCAGGAATTGAACCTGTAGCCTCTGGGGCCTAAGGAATGTAAATTCCATGTACTCTGGTTTTTACCTTTGCTTATGTGTCACGAGGATACAATAAGTGCATTGGAGTACATTTTCCTTTCACTTGTCAATGGTAAATTTTAATCTTATTAGTAGTTCTGGTGAAAAAGAAAGTTAAAACATTTTTAAGAACGTGTTTTATTAATTACATTTTTCCCTTTAATTATCAACTCACATCACATTTTTGTTTTAGCACTCAGTTAAAATTTGAGTATGTTATTATGGATAGAACAAAAGACGTTTCAGTCAAATCAGTAACAGATTTGTTGAACCTCTCTTTGTAGTACCTGCTCTTTCCCCAGTCCAAGTTCTCTCATTTTTCCATCCTCATTTGAAAGCGTACAGTATTTCATGTGTAAGATTTCTGAATTCACTGAAAACATGTTTTTTTGTTGCTGCTGTTTAGAGAGGGTCACAGTGTCTATAAGTATTTGTTTTGTTTTATATCTGATTTTCTATAGTACAATAAGAGGTCATATCAATATCAGAGGGAAGTAAAAGAAATGTACATCATATACAAGGTGGTAATAAATTAAACATTTCTTTCAAAGCCAAAAAGCAAGTTGGTTTTACCTGTTATATTAACTTCATGTTCTTTGTACTGGAGCTTACTGACCTCTTCATTGGAAAGGCGATTTCATTGGGGGAGGGGGTGATGCAACTTATTTGCAATGTCTCTCACCAACAGGACATTTGTGATGAGAAGTCTGATTTGAATTTGAATAGCTAAAATGCAGTAGCAAGAAAAGATTTTCTCATGCTGGCGGAAAATTGCAGTGACCCATTCTCTCTATAATTGCTTCAAATACTAAAAAGAGAGGCACACACTGAATATCTCCACAATTTTAGTTAGCTTGGCATTTAGAAATAATATTTTCCCAGTCAGTCCCTGAGTTTGAATGTTAAAGCAATGACAAAACTCTCTTATTTTGTGGCCATCAAACTATGTCAGGGGACTCAGTGTATTCATTATTATTCAGTACATTCCATATTCAGACAGTTTGTTCTGACCTCATGCACAGGAGAGAGAGATTCCTACGGTAGTGCACAGGCTCCCCTATGATGAGAACACGACCACGATACAAACTTAATGAAGTCATGAAAGAAAACTGCACTGTTTCTCCATGTCCAATTTATACTGATGCTCTTTATTGCAGAGAAACTCTCTGGGAGTCATCAAATTTAGCAGTAACACAGTGTTTGGGAGATTAACACTGACAACTCTAAATGCTTGAAAAGAAAAAAAAAAACTATTAAATAGCCACTTTCCAATACTTTGTTGATGGTTTTGTTTGTGTTTTTGAATAGAGACAGAAATTGAGAGAGGAAGGGAGTTAGAGAAGGGAAGGGGTAAGAGAGAGACACTTGCAACCCTGCCTCACTGCTGGTAAAGCTTCCCCCCTGCAGGTGGGGACCAGGGCTTAAACCTGGATCCCTATGCACCTGAATGCCTCCACTCAGCCACCCCCACCCCCACTTTCTGTAGATAGTCATGTATCTCTTAAAGTTTGCAAAGTAATTTTTTTTTCTTTTTGGAAAACGAAACAACATGCACACAGGTGAATGCACCTGTGTATTTGCAACTATTTATTTAAGTTCTACCAGTTAAATCTGTTAATATTGTTCTGTATTATTGTTAAGTTTCGTTTCTGACCATACCCATTACAAACTAAGACAAATTGAGGCTAGCACAGGACATAGAGGAAGATAAAGTATTTATTTACACAAGCACATAGAATAGCCATTATTAACAACTTACACATGTAAAAACACAGGAACTGACACCCCCCCACCCCAAGCCATAGTACCCAAAGTGGCCCCATCGCCTGGAAGAGAGAGACCCAGGATCTTCAAACTCATGTCTTTTTATAATGGTCAGGAACAGGATGGTCACTCTTATCCCGAGGGGCAGAGGGGCAAAGGGGCAAAGGGACTTTTTGTGTGTGTGAGTTCTGTAATCTCACTCTTGTAAACAGTTGTCCTTGGGGTGTTCAGCAGGAGGGAGTCTCTTAACATCTGAAGAGCCAGTTGGCCTTGGGTGCTCAGCAAGAGGGAGTTTCCTGATATCTGAGGAGCCAGGTGGCCTCTGTCTGGCCGCCTGAAAAATGGAGAACTTTGAAAATGAGAGAGCTCTGAGAAAAGCCTCTGGGTAAACTCACTTTCTCACATTATGATATAAAATATAAAATAAAACTGTTTTGTCAAATTGTTCAAATACTCACGTGGTTATACTAAGAAGCTGATATTTTTCAACATCTTTCCAAGTATCATAGATTCTAATTTCACAAAGATAAGGGATTATTTAAGATAGTTTTCATATTATCTTATATTTATTCTATTAAATATTAAAATCAGCATGTCAGTTTTCATCAAGTCTTTCTTTCTCTCTCCCTCTCCCTCTCTCTCTCTCTTTTTTCTACCAGAGCACTGCTCAGCTCTGGCTTATAGTGTTGCTGGAGATAGAACCTAGGAATTTGGAGCCTTAGGCGTGAGAGTCTCTTTGCATAACTGTTATGCTGTCTACCCCGCCCATCAAATCTTTTAAAAAAGATTTAAAATGTATTTTTAAGTTTTAATAAGTGTTATCTAGACATCATATATAATAGATAAAATGAAACTACATGTTGCAAGTATAATAGGAGAGACAAGTAAAAAAATAAGGAAAGTTATAATATGTGATAATAAGAACAGTGAGAACACGAACAGAGCCCATTACAGTTTCAAGTACCGTATTTATATTTTACATTACAAAAAAGCTATTTGCTTTATAATTGACCAATAAAGTACTTCTCTTTGATGAGGGAACACAACTTCTAAATAGCATTTCATCACACATTATTCAACATATAAACAATAGGCACTCGGACCTGCTTTGGTACTAAAATTAAAAGAATATTTTGAATCATATCAAACCTTGTCTGGTTTAACACAAAACCAAATATTACCAGTACAGGCATAAACAGATTCATTAACCAATATTTGTGTTGTTATGTGTCATTAATTTTGTTATCTTACTCCTTTAAGTTCAAGATCCCAACATCAGCTTTAATGTCTATACATAGTAAGATCTGAATTCAAATAATATCTAATGAAATTAATTTGTAACCCATGTTTCTCCTTAAAACCTTTATCTCCCTGACAATCTACTGATCAATTTTTATCAGTTGATCTGTTTATCAATCTGCATCTTGATATCAGTATTTTTTAAAATTTATTTATTCCCTTTTGTTGCCCTTGTTGTAGTTATTGATGTAGTTGTTGTTGGATAGGACAGAGAGAAATGGAGAGAGGAGGGGAAGACAGAGAGGGGGAGAGAAAGATAGACACCTGCAGACCTGCTTCACAGCTTGTGAAGAGACCACACTGCAAGTGGGGAGCGAGGGGCTCCAACCAGAATCCTTGCAAGGGTCCTTGCATTTGCACTATGTGCCTTTTAACCTGGTGATCACCCCTCAATTACTTTCTTTTGTATAGTTGAGTAGATAGCGTGATTGAGGAAAGTAAAGTAGGTGTAGGAGAGGAGGGTGTTTAGACCTAAGTAATAAATATATGATTAGATAATTTTTGATGCATTCATAAACAGGGCTTTCTTCTGCTGTCCTCAAAGTGGCCTTGGTCAGTGCCCTTAGAATCTGCTGCTTCTGCCCAAGAGTTTGCAGACAGCTCAAACAAACAAATTGTACTCTCTTTATACAGAAAAGAAAATAATAACCTGTTAATCTTGTAGCTGTGAGTTACTATGAGAAAGTGTATAACTGTATAAAAGGGCAAGCACCATTGTGCTCAGGGCCCAGTTTCTTTGTTGGACAAGAGTCTGGCTAGATCTGCCAGCATAATAAACTCTGCTTCCTGCATTAAAGCCTTGGTGTGTCATGTCTCTCTGCTTGAGAATATGATAACAGTGAAGATTCTGTTTATGTCCTTGCTCCATTTGCTAATGGAATTTTTTGTTGTTGTTGTTGCTATTGTTGTGTGCTCTTTATGAATTTTATCTTATTAGTACTTGAGCTGTTGTATGGCATGTAAAGATCTCCCATTCTGTATGGTGTCTTTCTGTAACGGTCATGGTTCTCTACACTGCTCTGAAGGTTTTCCATTTGATATAGTTCCACTGGTTTATTTTTCTTGCTGTTGAACTTGAACCTTTAAAGACATTGATAAGACATATGATCACTTCATATATGTCATCTGAATCAATTCTGGCACACTAATCTTAATTACATTAGCAAAATGAATTAGAGAGGCTACAGATCACTGTGGGATTTATAGTTTAATAGAAAAACACTAAAATTAATTTTCTTGGACCTGCTCATTAAAAAAATTCATAAAATGTGTATATTGTGTTTGCGATTGAGTTTGGTTAGACTTAAGTAGTATCGAATGAGGGTTTGCTCTCTGTCCTTAACAAATTAATAATTACAAGTCTTTTGATTCTCAAACAATGGGCCTCTCTAAGTCTCAATGAAGATTTTATGATTCAATCAAGAAAAAACATTTACATTTTACATAGTTGAAAACATGTCATGAAATAAGATATTGCCTTTATTATTATTTGTACACTATTAGTTTAGCAAATATAAATGTTTTTCCACTGGCTTTGGTGCGTTTTCATAAACCTTAAAGTTTGTTATTATGGCCTGTTTTCTGCACAAGCTATAAAAGTGAACTATCTCAAATTTAACTTTGAAATAGCTGAGGAGTCTAGGCTTTAATACAGATCACAGATAATTATATAAAACATATTTGTTTACTGTTACTAACATAAGTCTAATATCTAAAAGACACAGTGACATTTAATTCACTGTGAATGACAGAAATGAAAACTGCTTGTTTCAGTTGGAATAGAATGCTGGAGACTACCCTGAAAGGGAGCATAGATTCAACAGGATCACTGGTTGCCTAGAAAGGAGTGTCCTGGAAGAGAAAAGGTCATTCCCTGCGATCATTACTCAGAATATATCAGGAAGAATAGGTCTTATCTTTGATGATTTTTTTTTTTTGAGGTTAGTGTCTTCTAAACCTATAGCCATTTTCAATCTCTCTTTAAGAAGCCTTGGGGTGATTCATTAATAATGCATAAATTCTATTTGTAACTCTGTTCTTACTTTCTACTCCCTGAAGTCCAAAGCAGATGCATTGTCTTACACCTAGTGAATTTCCTAAAGTTATTTGGAAGAATCTATTGTGAAAGATGAATACGATTGAATGACAGGAGTAAAGATCTTCTCACTAGAAGAAAGCATTATGTATTCCCAAATATTCTCTTCTCTATTCTTCTATTTTTTTTTTATACTTTATCCACATTTTCATCTTCTACTTTCTAACCCAAGTTGTCAATCACAAAATAAAATTCACACAATCAAGCACTGTGTGGATCATTCACCCTACTTGTGTTTTAAATTCAAGAATATATGCATCTAGTGTTCTCTTCATCTTCTGTAATTTCCTAAAGAAAATGTTTTATTTAGGTCAGAATAATCCTCATCTCTCCTAAATTGTCCATGCCACTTAGCATTTACCAACAGCAACTCAGTACATTTCTTCCAAGTACTTTACAAATACCAATCTATTACTTCATCCTCTCCATTATATTAGTGTCAAGCCTCATCCCAATTTTATAAACGAGATAAGACATCAAGACAACTAAAGTAAACAGGAAAAGTCAAGGCTAATTTTTTTTAATGAAAGAAGTTAAATGTTACATTAACACATTTGGATAAATATGGCTGTAAACATCAGAGACTTGGCACTCGAGAGGAGGCCAGGGCCAAATCCAAGCCTGATTATGACTTGCAGCTTGCAGTTAGAGGCTACTGAAAAGAAAATCCACTTCCTTGCAAAAAAAGAAATCTCAAAAAATTAAATTCCTAATGATCAACAAAATAATATCACTTAAATAAGGTAGTCTGAAACATTCTGGTCAAACACAAGTCTTAAGTATGGGTTTTAGAGTTTAATCATGATCTTATGAAAATTGCTATCCTGTAAATCAGATTCAGGGCTGACTTAGAGGGAGAGGCAAATAAACATATGTCTGAGCATCTTGCTTTAGACAGGTACTTCACCATGCTTCTGTCCCCATTTAATCTGACGTTGCTTCATTGTTGGTCTGCTTCTAGACCCCTTCTGTTTTGATCATCACGTTAGGTTCACTTACATTGCTTAACACTGTGGTCTATTTACATAATCACTGCTTTACCTGAGACCCGCCCTGCCTACTCCCCTCCCTAACCAGAGTCCTTTGCTTTGCTGCTATACACTATACCCAGTCCAAGTTGTGTTGTGTCTTTTCCCTCTATGCCCTGATTATTTTAACAATAATAAAAAATGACTATTTCCACTTGTGTTTCTGTAATAGTTGTAGACAGATCTCAGAACTCTTCTGATAAATGGTTTTGTTTCCTTTGGGTAAATCCCAGGAGAAAAATTGCTGGGTAATAACCAATCTGACACTTTTCACCTTTAATTGAAGTATTTGGTCATTGTCAATTGAGTATCGTTATATATATAATTTTGTTATCGATGTTTTATTCGTCGCCTTTCTAGCCCTAATGTTTTTGTACCCCGTTTATCTTCTCTTTCTGCATTTTTAGATTAATTATGTATTTATAATCATTTATCTTATAACCATTGTGGGCTCATTAACTATAACTACTTTTCTTTGTTAATGGTTGGTTTAGAATGTATAGTATGCATCTTTAACTTACCGCTTTTGGCATTGCAGAAGTATGGTGCCAGTTCACAAAACATTGTTATTAGCTTCTCTTAAATAATCGAGTATGTCTGAAAGGTAAAAAATAACTAAGTTAATTTTTAAAAATCTATTGGCGTAATCATCAATATAATGCTTTTTGTTGCTTTTTTGCTGATGCAAGTTTTCAACTAGTGCTGTTTTTCTTTCTTCCTGAAGGGCTTTCCTGAATATTTATTATAATGGGATTTGTGCAGATGATTAATGTTTTTCATTTTACCTTTGTTTTAAAACTAAATTTGTACTGGAGATAGAATTCTAAATCAACAATTTTATTCTTTCAGGACTGTAAGTGATGCTACTTCACTACCTCTTACGTTGTCTTTTTTTAGACGATGCTATTGCAACCACTTTTTGTTCCCCTGTACATAAATATCATGTTTTTCTATTTTAAGTTACATATTTACCTTTCTTTTAAAATAATTTCAATTTTTTTTTTATTATTGGATAGAGACAGAGAGAGATTGAGGTCGGGGTATAGAGAGGGAGAGAGACAGAGTGACACCTGCAGCACTGTTTCACCATTCATGAAGCTTTCCATCTGAGGTGGGGAAAAGAAGCCTGACCTGGGTCTTTGTGCACTATAATGTGTGCACTTGACCAGGTGTGCCACCGTCTGAAAGGATAGCGACGCAAGGGAGAGAGATGACCCAGGAACCAAGCTCGTGGCGGCAAAGCAATACAATTCTTTATTCATTCGAATGCCCCAGAGTCAGGCGGTAGCACACCTGGTTAAGCCACGTGGTGCAAAAAACAATGGCTGGTGTCAACCTCCCAGTCTGCATGCCCGCCCTCCTTCAGCTCTGGACACAGAAGAGACAAGACAGACACAGAAGTGGCTTGACAATACCATACATGGTTAGGAAGGGGGCGGAAAAAGGCAAAAGGGGCTGGAAATGGTATGGGCCTCCCCAGCAATAGTTGCTAGGGGTTCAACTGGTAGGATTAGCAATACCCTGCAGGGAATTAGGAAGGAGACCTTTAGTCATTTGTAAGACAAAGCAGAATATTGATATGTAGATAATAAAAGGAATGCAGGGTGGAGCAGGCTTAATGTTTTAAGGAATGCCAGCTCCCGGCAACCTTTTGAGGGTCCTGTGTCCCCCCTTTTGCTCAACCCCTCTGTAGGGAGAGAGACTAAAAGGATGGACTCACCTCTCGGGTCAAGCCCTGCCAGGCTCCACCACATCCCCACAACCTCCCTATACTTTCCATTGATAAGATAGATAGAATTTTATTATGATGTATTTTATAGTTTTCTTACATTTCTTCTGTTTGTTTGTTGATATCCTTGGATCTCGGATTTTGTTCACCAGATTTTGGGGGAAAATGACCATTATTTATTATTTGATTGTATAATTTATTTAATAGATTATAAGATAATAGGGGTATAAAGGATAGTCTTTGTTGGAGTGAGACTGGTTCTTATGATACCATTTTTTTAGAGCACAATTCATTGCATTGAACAGAGAGGAAATAATTGTTTAAAGACCTAAATTTTACCATAGGAAAAATGGAACTCCAAGTCCACAGGGAAGAGAAAAGCACATAAACCATGCATTTCTCTGAACTAGTAAAATACAACTATTATTTAAAAAATTTATTTGTCATCAGTGAACCTTCACTGTTCTGAGTCAGCTTTTTCAGAAGGTGGGGAGAGACACCACAGCATCAGAACTTCCTCCATCCCTCCAGCCCCTATAATACTCCCATGTATTTCTACCAGTGACTTGAACCTGGGTCTCACATTGCAAAACAGGGACCCCCCCAATTGAACTATCTTGCTGGTGGCATTGCATGATTCTTAAACCTTTAAAAAAAAAAACTTGTAGAGTGCTGCACATTTCATCTAGGTTTTAGAAATCCACTCAATAGTGACTCTGACTAAGCAGCAAAAACTTTTGCCCCTGATTCCATTGAGTCATTCCTTTCTCAAATTTTGGAAATCTGCTTATACAGATGATCTGTTGAATAAATTGAAAGTCTTCAGACAGAGATCATGTAAACCTCCAGAACTGTTCTACACAGTTCTCTTCTCTCTAGTTCTCTTCCCCACAAATTGTGCCTGTGTCCACAGTTCACTGAGACCACTTGACATTTTTTCTGGGTTACTGCTTTCTTGTATGTAGCCTGGAAACTTTCTTCACCAAAAGATGGGGAAGTTAGTGGGCTCAATTTGATTCTTTTCTCTCAGAAGTCACTAGCCAGCCTGTGGTACAGTATCTGAAAATCACCATTCCATATATTTTATATGTCAGTTTGAAATAATCTATTAATCTGTGCTTTTTCAGATATGGTTCTTTAATAAACAGTTTAAGTAGGACTAGTGAAACAGCTCACTTAGATAGTGCCCTGCTTTATCATGTGTGTTACACATGCCCAGGAACTAGTTCAACCCTCGCCACAAGGAAAGGCTGAACTTTGGTGCTGTGCTTGCTCTCTTTATCTCCTTTCCTGTCTTTCTCGACCTTTTCTGTCTCTATATAAAATAAGCAATAGCCAAAAATCCAACTTTTAAGAAAACCCTGATGTCAAACTGTATCATATCTATTTGGTAATTTCTGTCACAAATCTCATCAAGAATGAATTCTGTTATATTATATTTTAGAAGAGTACATTTAACTTGGGTGCTCCTAGAAATAGGTCTCTTAGCCTATGGAGAAATGAAGTTTTATAACTCCCAGAGTCCATTTTAAGTTCACTGAATACCATGTAAATTATAATGTTGACCTCAATATTGCCCTCCCCCAGTCAAAAAAATACTTTCATGCCTGGAATATAGAAGTTTTGATGTTATGAAATGCAAACATTTAACATCAGAAAAATCAATGCACTTTAGCCTTTAGAATAGTTGACATACATGAATAAAAAATGAATGAGTACCTCATAGAGAACATATTATTATTTTGAAATGAAACACATTGCAGATGTTGGTTGAAACATCCTGCCTTGTTTATTTTAAAACAGTGTAAAAAAGGCTTATGGAAAAAACTTTTGTTCTGAAGTTTGAAAATGGTGATTAAAAACACATTGAAACAAATCATTGTATGGTAAAGAAAATTAAAAAAGAGAGTATATTTTTCCTTCCTTATCTCCAGCTATCTTATTCAGAAAAATGTTATGTAGGATAGTAATAGTGAACACATAGATTGTATGCTTCATGCCATTCTAGAAAAAAAGCTATCACTATACCTTGTTAATAATAATTTGTCATATACATAAAGAATTTCTGTTTACTTTCAAGTTAATACAGCAATATTATGTAATTTTATTCAAAGTTGTAATGAGTAGATTCCAATATGATGTTTTTGTAGGAATATTTGAATATCTATTTTAGGCTTGAGTGCATATGACCTTTATCTCTGCTCCAACACTGTCTCCACACAATTTACCAAAACCCGTCTCCAAAATATTGAGAAAGGAATATGAACTTAATAAAACTAAAGAAAGAACAATCTATCTTTTTGTGTCTGTTTGTTTTGAAAGAGTATATATGTTTGCTGGTACAATTGCACACCTCTTGAAAATTGTCCTCTACCAAGTGCTCTTGATTTCTTAGCCTTTCATGACGTCCTTGAAGTTCACCTTAGCCTACTTCACTGTTTTGTTGTATAAATGTGGATTAATTCAGCGTAGCAGAATGTATTAACAGTTGAGTTATAGTTACATTTTCAATGTTTGTGATCATTTAGTTGACATAGCCAAAACACTAAGTGATGTATTTTATATAGAGCAAATAGTTTAATTAAGACAAAATGATAACTTATCATGTTAAGTCAAAAGATCAAGCAGTCCATCATTTTTTTTTAACTTCTTTATTGGGAGATTAATGTTTTACAGTCAACAGTAAATACAATAGTTTGTACATGCACATGCATAACATTTCTCAGTTTTCCACATAACAATACAACCCCCACTAGGTCCTCTGTCATCCTTTTCCAAGACTGTACTCTCCCTAAAAATCACCCCAGAAATCATTCACTTTGGTGTAATACACCAATTCCAGTTCAGGTTCTATTTGTATTTTCTCTTCTGATCTTGTTCAGTTTCTGCCTGTGAGTGAGATGATCCCATATTCATCCTTCTGTTTCTGACTTATTTCACTTAACATGATTTCTTCAAACTACATCCAAGATGGGCTGAAAAGGGTGAAATCACCATTTTTAATAGCTGAGTAGTATTCCACTGTGTGTATATACCATGACTTGCTCTGCCACTCATCTGTTGTTGGACATCTGGGTTGCTCCCAGGTTTTGGCTATTACAAATTGTGCTGCTATGAAGATAGGTATACACAAATCTTTTTGGATGGATGTGTTGGGTTTCTTAGGATATATCCCCAAGAGAGGAATTTCAGGATCATAGGGTAGGTCCATTATTAGCCTTTTGAGAGTTCTCCAACAGAGGTTGTACCAATTTACATTCCCACCAGCAGTGCAGGGGGTTCCTTTGACCCCACAACCTCTCCAGTGTTTGTTGCTGCTACCTTTTCTGATGTATGACATTCAACAATAGTGAGGTGGTATCTCATTGTTGTCTTTATTTGTATTTCACTGACAATCAAAGAGTTGGAACATTTTTTCATGTGTTTCTTGGCTTTTTGGATCTCTTCTGTGGTGAATATTCGGTCCATGTCCTCTCCCCATTTTTGGATGGGGTCATTTGTTTCCTTGTTGTTGAGTTTGGAAAGCTTTTTATATATTTTGGTTATTATACTCATGTTTGGTGTATGGAATGTAAAGCTCTTTTCCCATTCTATGAGGGGTCTCCTTATTTGCATATTGGTTTCTTTTGCTGTGCAGAAGCTTTTTAATTTTATCTAGTCCCATAGGTTTATACTTGCTTTAGTCTTCTTTGTAATTGGATGTGTTTCACTGAATTTTAATTTCTTTAAAATTTATGTGGAAAAGAGTTCTGCCAATATTTTCCTCTAAATATCTGATAGATTCTGGTCCGATATCCAGGACCTTGATCCACTTGGAATTTACTTTTGTATTTGGTGAAATATAGTGGTTCAGTTTCATTCTTCTGCATGTTTCAACACATGTTTTCCAACACAATTTGTTGAAGAGACTCACCTTCCCCCATTTAATAGTCTGGACACCTTTGTCAAAGATTAGATTCCATAGGTGTGGGGGGCTCACTTCTGGGATCTCAGTTCTATTCCACTGGTCAGTGTGTTTATTCATGTTCCAGTACCAAGCAGTTTTGATTACAATGGCCCTATAATACAATTTGAGATCTGGGAGTGTGATGCCTCTGGTTCTAGTCTTTCTTATCAAGATTTTTTTTTTGGCAATTCTAGGTCTTTTCTGGTTCCAGATAAACATTTGTAGCATGTGTTCTATTCTCCTAAAACTGTGGTTGGGATCTTGATGGGAATAGCATTAAATTTGTGTATGGCTCTGGGTAGTATATTCATTTTTTAATACATAATTTTTATTTATAAAAAAGAAACACTGAAAAAAACAATAAAATAACAGGGATACTTCTTCATCCAATTCATACCACCAGAACTCTGTATCCCAACCCCTCCCCTGATAGTTTAGCTTTCCTATTCTGTATCCCTCTGGGAGCATGGACCCAGGGTCATTATGAGGTGCAGAAAGTGGAAGGTCTGACTTCTGTAATTGCTTCCCTACTGATCATGGGCTTTGACAGGTTAATCCATACTCCTAGCCTGTCTTTCCCTGGTGGGGCGGGGTCTTGGGGAAGCTTGGTTGCAGAACACATTGGTGGGGTCAACTACCCAGGGAAGTCCAGTTGGCATCACAGTACCATCTGGAACCTGGTGGCTGACAGAAGAGTTAACATATAAAGCCAAACAAATTGTTGACTAATCATGAGCCTAAAGGTTGGAACAGTTGAATAGACGAAGAGTTGGGGATCTCAGTTTTGTAGATAGTTAGTAGGCCTATTTTAGTTATATTCCAAAGGGCCCATGACTATACTAGTGTTTCTTTTTTTCTGAGCCTCACATCTGATATGCAGGTGGACCCAAGTTATCATCTGGGGGGATGATGTCATAACTGGAAAAGGACCAGAAAGCTGAATCAGGGAAGAGTAGCTCCCAAATATGGGAAATGTGTATAAATATTGTTGATTATAAACCCTGCCGCAGACCACTCAGTGGATGAGCAGCAGGAGGGTCAGAGGTCTTGAAGGCAACCTCCCAGGTGGGTCAGGAGTCGGCGAGGGAGAACAGATAGACACCACACTCTATTGGAGGGTGAATCTGGACTCGTTTTAATAGTGAAACTGCATTAGCTTTTATACTTTTTTCAGTTTACATTCAGGTTGCCTAAGCAACCAGCTCATAAAGAAGTAACAATAGTCTTGTGGCTTTGGCAAGCTACATGTTATTCCCCCATAACTGTAAAGAATGGGTACAATACTTTGTATCGTTCTGTTCCCAGGGGAGGTCATACCCAGAATTGTTTTAGACTTTTGCTGAGGGCTATCTCTACCATTAATCTTCTATGGGGGCATACAGATCTTTGCCTAGTCGTGGACCACTGCTCATCTAGGTCTGGTACAGTTTAACTATTAATCTTTCTTTGTTTCAATATGTCAACTTGTACCTGGGAGGTCTCAATCTCTGTATTGTTTCTATGAGGGGCAAGTCATAACATGACTTGTTTTGTCCGTCTATGTTGAACCACCTTCTCCACTTTCATAATGTAACTTTCAAATATGCTCCTGTATAAGGGAGAGGGGGTGCTTCTGACTCTCCATTCCCACCAGGCACTGCCAAAGCATTATTAATCAATTGTGACAGTATAATTGTTTGTAGCAATAACGGAGGGAGAATGCGTCGACCCATTCCCATCCTTCTGCCCAGCTTCTTTGAAGTTTGAATGCAGGTCCAGAGGAGATGACTTTGTCAGTCTCTCTGGTGGTCGTGATGGGGCAGCGCAAACCCCATCGCTTTGATCTGATCTGGGCCCATCTTCAATTTAGGAGCCTATGTAACCTCTGTATCCCTGTAGATCTGAGTTCATATTCTGTGGTCATGAGCAACGTTTCAAGCTGCCCCAATCTCAGGACTCATTTTCCTCAGGTAGAAGATAGATTATGTTGTCCAGCTTCCTTTCGGAGGATGAAACATATCTACCTTTGCTGATCCATATTGAGGGTAAGTTACTATGGAGGCCCACAGAGGGGTCTTTTGTGTTTTTCTGATAGAGATGACAAGTAGCAATGATTTATTCAAGGTCCAGGCCCATCTTGTCTGTTTGGGAGTCTCAGGACTCCCCGACTATGGCCCAGCTGATGGGGTGGCCTGATAGTGACTAAAGAGTCGTCATTAAAGTATGCTAATCTCTTGCCCTTATTCAGCTGTTGTAGTCCTTACTTTGATAAGTTTAGCTTTGGAGTGACTGAGGGAAGTGTAGGTGAGGAATAGGAAGTAGGTAAGGAGGGTATCTAAGTTTCAGTAGACACTATTTCATTATGAACTTTATGGTGTCTTTTTAGGTCTTTCTACTTGCTTGCTGCATACTGACTCCCTGCAGACTATTGTGCATTTTTGCTTTCAGGTACTTATTTTGCCCTAATTTATGGATACATGTGAACATATGCTCTATCTTATGGGACCTGGTCTCTATCTAGGTTTTGGGACCTTGTTAGGAACTGAAATACCTGAAATGGTATTAGAGAATCCTATGAAATGAAAGGTCTCACCTGAGTAATGAGGCTGAAGGGTTGACATTCCTCGCCTGACATCTCTAGACACAATTTGAAGTGAAGCACGCTGAGGTGGTACTTGTTCATTGATTAGGTTAGGACTGGCAAATGCAATATAATTTGTTATGAATTGGGAGAAACATGCAGTAATGTGAGCTTCACCCCAGAGGTTTTAGGACTGGGGAAAATATAGGCTCTATAGAGGAAGCGAGAAGTTCCTGCTGTATTAGGATTTCAGAAGACAATAGATAGTTATTGCTGTAATCAAATTATTTGGCAGTTGGGTTAATTTAAAAGCTTAGGCCAGGGAGAACAGAAGCAACTGGTGTAATTATTCTGTAAGACATAGCTATATACAAATAATGTCAAAGAACATAAATTATGGTGATGTTGTGTATGATACAGTATATTCATTTTAATGATGTTAATTCTTCCAACCTATGAACATGGAATATCTTTCCACTTCTTTGTGTCTTTTTTTCTATTTCCTTGATTAGTGACTCATAATAATCAGTATACAGGTCTTTCACTTCTTTGGTTAGGTTTATTCCTAGATATTTTATTGTTTTTGTTGCTATAATTAAGGGAATTGATTTCGGGATTTCATCTTCTTCTAACTTAATGTTTGCATAGAGGAATGCCACTGTCTTTTGTATGTTAATTTTGTAGCCTGACACCTTACTGTACTGCCTGATGATTTCCAAAAGCTTTTTGCTGGATTCTTTAGGTTTTTTTATGTATACTATCATGTCATCTGTAAATGGGGAGAGTTTGACTTCTTCTCTTCCAGTCTGTATCCCTTCAATTCCTTGCTCCTGCTTGATGGCTATGGCAAGAACTTCCAACACTGTGTTGAATAGTAATGATGATAGTGGGCAGCCCTGTCTAGTGCCTGATCTGAGGGGAAATGCTTCCAGTTTTTCACCCTTGAGTATGATGTTGGCTGTAGGTTTGCTACATATAGACTCCATTATCTTAAATTTTTCATCTGTTCCCATTTTTGTAGCATTCTGATCATAAAGGGTTGTTGTATTTTGTCAAAGGCTTTCTCTGCATCTATTGATATGACCATGTGGTTTTTGACCTTGCTTTTATTGATGTGATGGATCACACTGATTCATTTATGTATATTAAACCAACCTTGCATCCCTGTGATAAACTCCACTTGATCATGATGAACAATCTTTTTAATATACTGTTGTATCTGGCTAGCTAGAATTTTTTTCAATATTTTAGCATCTATGTTCATCAGAGAAATTGGTCTGTAGTTTTCTTTTTTGCTTTTGGTGTCAGAGTAATGTTGGCTTCATAGAAGATGGAAGGGAGTATTCAAGTGTCTTCAATCTTCTGGAAGAGTTTTAAAAGTGGACGTACTCAGAGTCAGGCAGTAGTACAGCAGGTTAAGTATACATGGCACGAAACACAAGGACCGGCAGAAGGATCCTGGTTTGAGCCCCCGGCTCCCCACCTGCAGGGGTGTCGATTAGCATATTGTTGGGTTGTGTTTTCTGATCCATCTTCCCACTCTATGCCTGTTAGCAGGTGAATTCTGGCCATTGACATTTACTGATAGCACAGATTGAAGATATTTTAGCACCATTATTGTAGATTTTTAGAGTGTTCTGATATATGGCGTATTTATGCTTGTCTGATTGTTTATGGGAGACCTTTCAGAACCTCTTTCAGGGCAGGTTTGGGATAGTTGGTTCTCTGAGCTGTTGCTTGTCTGAGAAGGTTTTTATGCCTCCATCTACTCTGAATGACAGTCAGCTTCTTTGCCAAGCTGGTTAGCACTACTGGGCCTTGTGTCTAAACAAGTCCCATTTTTTATTCTGTAGGTTCTGAGACAATCATTCACTATGTCCTCATCAGGAGAACAATGTGGAAAGGCTCCCACTATAAAGTCCCACTGCTAAGTCACCGAGGTGTAGATCTTCTCCTGAGTTTCCTGTTCAGTTCTCTGTCCCCCAATGTCAGCACAGGGCCTCCCTGCTGCTGCTCCAGCCTCTGAGGCAGCAGCAATGGAGATTCATAGTTGTATTTGGTGAGTCTTAGGGTAGTCCTCTCCTCCATTCAGCAGTCTTTTTGTTGGTCAAAGAGACTGGAGGTGGTGCCTCAACCAGTGAACTACTGTTACCAGCCACTTAATCTCTCCTTAGGCTTCTCTCTGTCCATGAGCTACACATGTTAGCACTCACCGGTGATTTGGTGGGTTCCTAAAGTATTTCTATTCCTGTCTTGTTGCAGTCCCAGGTGGTCTCCTTTGGTATTCCTAGTTGACCTGGGAGAGGAGATGAGAGAAACACAGTTGCTTCTGCTCAATCACTGAATTGTTTCGGTTGTGGTCTGGGCCAAAGAAAGCAACAGTCCTTCATTTCTTACCAAAATTATTGCATATAGTTATTTATTGAATAGTTGTTAGCCATGTTGGGAAAAATGCAGATACTCAGAATTGTAAAAAATATTCTTCACGGGAGTCGGGCGGCGGCACAGTGGGTTAAGTCCACACAGTGTGAATTGCAAGGACCCGCATAAGGATCCCGGTTCAAGCCTCCGGCTCCCCACCTGCAGGGGAGTCACTTCAGAGGCGGTGAAACAGGTCTGCAGGTGTCTATCTTTCTCTCCCCCTCTCTGTATTCCCCTCCTCTCTCCATGTCTCTCTTTCCTATCCAACAACAACGACATTAATAACTAGAACAATAAAACAAGGGCAACAAAAGGTAATAAATAAATATTTTTAAAAAAATTAAAAATTAAAACAATATATTCTTCACATATTCTGTGTTCCCTAAATCTTATATAATACTAGGTGTAAGCACATTTATTAAAAGCAATGCAGTTTCTTTAACTAAAGAAGTAATGGGGCTTACTGTCAATGAAGTGGTATTCTTCAAAAAAAAAAAAAAAGATAATGTGTCCTTTGAGACAAAGTGCATACAACTAGAGGTGACCAAACTTAATGAAGTAAGTTAAACACTGAGACAATAGTATGGTTTTCATTCATTTTGGAATCTAAGGTATTGAACGATATGTACTAGTAAACAACAAAAGAGTGACCATTTTATTTTTTATTTTATTAGTGATTTAATAATGACCAACAAGATTGTGGGATAAGAGGGTGCAGTTATACAATTATAGAGGGTACAGTTATACAATTCCCATCACCAGAGTTCCATATCCCTTCCCCTGCATTGGAAGCTTCCCTATTCTTTATCCCTCCTGGAGTATGAACCAAAATGCCTTATGGGGTGTTGAAGATGGGAGGTCTGGCTTCTGTAATTGCTTCTGTGATGGATATGGCTGTTGATAGGTTGACCCATACCCCCCAGCCTGCTTCTATTTTTTCCTAGTGGGACAGGGCTCTGGGGAGGTGAGGTTCCAGAATTCATTGCTGAGGTTGTCTGCCCAGGGAAGTCAGGTTGCCATCATGGTATCATCTGCAACTTGGTGGCTGAAAAGCATTAATATATGAAGAAGAACAAATTGCTTAATAACCAGAAACCTAAAGGTAAGAATATAGCAGGTGAGATTTGACATCTTCATATTGGTGGAAGCTCAGAAGTATATTTTACCTATATTTTCATGGGCCTGTGATTTTACTAATTTTTATCTGGACAGACAGCTAATATGCAGGTAGGCTAAAAGTATTGTCTGGGAGGATTGTGTCAGAGTTGGAAGTAGGACCAGAAAGCTGGATCAGTACAGAGAGTAGCTCCCCAAAATGTATATAAATACCATTAACTATAAACCCCGTTGATGTGACTTATCTATTCATATTTAGCATAGGAGCCTGTGTAACTTCTGCATCCCTGTTGGTCTGAGCTCAAATTCCATAGTCATTGCTAGGACCATTCTAAACTGAACCAGTTTTCAGAACCAGTTTTCTTTGAGTGGCAGAGTGTGTTGATCTAGCTTCCCTTCAGTGAATGGGGCAATTTCTACCACTATTATTCTACATTGAGGGCAAGGACCTGTAGAGACCCACAGAGGATTTATGATGTTGATCCTGATGGAGATAACCAGTGATGGTGTAGAGATGAATCTGTTAGAGGCCTAGGCCCATCATATATGTGTGAGAATCCCTGGGTTCCCTGAGTAGGGCCCCAGATGGGGTGGCCTGGTAGTGACCAAAAGAACCATCATAAGAATGGTGTCTTTCATGGTGCTTTTAATTGGAGGTGTTTTTGTTTTTGTTTTTGCCTCAAGGGTGTCTGCACTGCAAATCCTGGCAGCCATCTTTTCCATTTTTGTGTTAATTGGAAAAAAAAACAGGGAGAAATTGAGAGGAGAAGGAGATAGAGAGGGGGAGAGAAAGATACCTGCAGACCTGCTTCACAGCTTGTGAAGCAACCCTCTCCTCCACCCTGCATATGAGGAGTCTAGGGCTCAAACCAGGATCCTTGCACAAGTACTTGCGCTTTGTACCAAGTGTGCTTCATACTATGTGCACTTAACCCGATGCTCTACCACCTGGTCCCCTTTTCATTTCTTTGGTCAGGTTTATTCCTAGATATTTTATTGATTTTGCTGCAATAATGAATAAGAGTGATTCCTGGATATCTTCTTTTGACTTAGTGTTTTGTGTGAAGGAATGCCGCTGATTTTTGTATGTTAATTTTGTAGTCTGATGCCTTACTATATTGCCTAATAATTTCCAGAAGTTTTCTGCTGGATTCTTTAGGTTTTTCTATGTATACTATCATGTCATCTGTAAATAAGAGAGTCTGACTTCTTCCCTTCCAGTGTGTATTCCTTTCATTTCTTTCTCTTGCCTGATTGCTATGGTGAGAACTTTCAATACTATATTGAAAAGTAGTGGTGATAGTGGGCAGCCCTGTCTAGTACCTGGTCTAAGGGGGAATGCTTTCAACTTCTCCCTGCTGAGTATGAAGTTGGCTGCATGTTTGTTGTATATAGTTGTTCATAGAAGCTTCACATGATATTTTGGATTTCTGTGGTGTCTGTTTTGATATCTCCCCTATCATTTACCATTCAATTTATTTGAGTCCTCTCCCCCTTTTTTATAGTGAGTCTGACTAAGGGTTTGCCAATTTAAAAAATATATAAAAAGGAAACACTGACAAGACCAAGACCATAGGATAAGAAGGGGTTTAACTTCACACAGTTTCCACCACCAGAACTCTGTATCTCATCCCCTCCCTTGATAGATTTCCTATTCTTTATCCCTCTGGGAGTATGGACCCAGGGTCACTATGGGGTACAGAAGGTGGAAGGTCTGGCTTCTATAATTGCTTTCCGGCTGAATATGAGGATTGGAAGTTCAACCCGTACTCCCAGCCATCTCTCTCTTTCTCTAGTGGGGCGGGGCTCTGGGGAAGTGGGGGCTCCATTACACATTGGTGGGGTTGTCTGCCCAGAGAAGTCAGGTTAGCATCATGTTAGCATATGGAACCTGGTGGCTGAAAAGAGAGTTAACATATAAAACCAATGACTAATCATGAACCTAAAGGTTGGAATATTGCAGATGAGGATATGGGGTCTCCATTTTAGAGATAGCTAGTAGGCCTATTTTATATTCCAAAGGGCACATGAGTATATTAGTTTTATCCTGAGCCTGAACTCTGATATGCAGGTGGACCCAAGTTGTTGTCTGGGAAATGATGTCATTGCTGGCAAAAGGACTAGAAAGCTGGATCAGCAAAGAGAGTAGCTTCCAAATGTGGGAAAGGTGTATAAATTTTGTTGACTGTAAACCCCATTGATTTGATGGGATCTGGGGCCTATATTCAGCTTAGGAGCCTATGAGACCTCTGCATCCCTGTAGGTCTGAGTTTGCATTTTGTGGTCATGAGTAGGAATGTTCCAAGCTGCCCCAATTTCAGGACCCATCTTTTCCAGGTGGTAGATAGAGTATGTTATCCAACCTCCCTTCAAAGAAAGGAGTTTTTCGAAGTACCAACCTTTGGCTTTGTTGATCTTTTGTATGGTTCTCTTATTTTTTATGTTATTTATTTCTTCCCTGATTTTAGTCATTTCAGTTCTTCTGACTGATTTAGGGTTCCTTTTTTTCTCTTCTTCTAAGTCTTTAAGGTATGCAGAGAGTGACCAAATTTAAAACCCGGTGAGTACTATGGTGATTATTGTTGATAACAGGCAGTTGTACCCTGGCCCTCAGTCTTTCTCTTTAATTTCCTTGTTAAATAGCCAGTGTTTCTCAGTATAAAACTCTAAACATTCTTTTTATAAATAATTTTTAATCTTTATTTATTGGATAGAGACAGCCAAAAATCAAGATGGAAGGTGTGATAGAGAAGGAGAGAGACAGAAACACCTGCAGCCCTGCTTCACCACTCGCAAAGCTTTCCTCCTGCAGGTGGGCACCTGGGGCTCAAACCTGAGTCCTTGTGTATTGTAATATGTGTGCTTGTGTATTGTAATATGTGTGCTCAACCAGGTGCACCACCACCAGTCCCCAGCTCTAAACATTCTTATAAAGATATTTAGAGTCTCATTGCAGATACCCTTCACTGCTTTGAATAATCCGGATTCAATACTCTTTCCACTAACTTGTGACTTACTGCTAGACTCAGGCTTGTGTTCTGTCTTCCTACCTGTATCCAGAGTTATTCTTGGTGCTATACTTCTGATTCTCTTTCTCAGGGCTATATCTGAATATGTATGTTTTGAAAGTGGAGAGCAGTGTACTGATTTAAATAATTAAGATTTTAGAGTTAAGAATTTTGAAAAGCCCACCTTTACATCATGGCAACGACAATGGGAAAGTTATCTTCTTTACCATATCTTAGATAAAACTTGAAAATATCTTGTTGAATGAGATAAGCCAGAAAGTGAAAGACCAATACTTGAATGATTTCACTTAGAAGTGGAACTCAGGAAACAAGGACAGAAAGATAAAGTGTGAGGTGAAAGTTGGACTGGATGTGGTATATTGCACCAAATCAAAGGACTGTGGTGAAGCAGGGACAGGGATGATTTATAATATAGTTAAGACCTTTTTAAAAATTTGGTTATTAATAATCCTCTGATACATGGTGTATAGGGAATTTTTATTTGTTTGTTTTGATAATGGCTTATTTTGCTGTGCAGAAGCTGCTGAGTTTCATATAGTCCCCCCCGGCTTATTTCCCCTTTCCTTTTCCTTGCTATTAGAAATGAAAACATTTCTGACACAGACAACATGCAGTGTTCTACAGATTAAGAATATCTAGATTATTAAGAGGCCCCTAAACCTAAGAGTGTGTTTGCCTATAAGATAGACAGAAAAAAGCAGAGACTGTTGTATGAAGACGGAGGCTAAGACAGAGGGAAGATTCGCCCTTGAGTTGGAAAGGAGTTGGGGAGATTGTCCCCCAAAGTCATTGGAGGAGAGTAGCCTCCTTGTCACCATGGCTTGGGGTTTATATCCTTCAGATCTTTGAAAGAATAGACTGCTTAATTTAAGCCTCCAGTTTTGATTAAATTGCTGCATTCCTCTAGAAAAGCAAGTAACTCTCAATCTTAATTGCTTTTCTCAATCTCTTTCTTTTTTTTTTTTTTTTTAGTCTTTTTGAACCAGGAACCCTCTTTATAGAGCAATGTGAACAATACTATAAAATAATAAATGAAGGAAGAATAAAAGGCAGTATCATTTGCAAAGAAATGCATTAGAATTATAGATAAGGAATGACCATTGTGAAGATTCTCTTTAGTGAAATTAAGCGAGTATGATGGTTCTAACTTTGTCCTCAAAGGGAATATAACTTCAATTATGCATTAGAATTGTGTTCCTCTGGCTGCTCAACCACACTCCTTCTGTTTAATATCTAGAAACTGAATGTCAATCTTTTATTATTCCCCATCTACCTATTCTGTAATGTGGCAAGGTCTTTGTTTTTAAGCAAGTGGCAGAAAGAAAATCTGGAATATAATGAATAGTTAGTTATATGAATAGTATAATGAACAGATCTTTTGCTTTTTCTACATGCTGATTGCATTTACATCAAATAAATCAACACACACACACACACACACACACGAACAAAAACTATATCCATGAAAAATAAACAAATTCTAAGATAAACTCAGAGCACTATAAAATTTTTGGACAAAGCTGTAACTATGGAAAGATTCTAGGATTGGAATAAACTGTTAAGAATTCTCTTATTCTTGAAACAATTCCTGTCAGTGACCTTTACTAACATAGTAGTTCACAATTATTAATAATAATTTAAGCCTTAATTATCACTTCTGTTTTTCAAGTCATTTGTGTTATTGCCACAACCCTTACTATCTGAACATGTGCTAAATATTAAGGTGATATTACTTTGACCACAGATTTCAGTGTGTGTTTTTCCAGACATACAGAAACTGAAAGCACACGTACGTATATTGTCAAAAAAAATATTTGGAAAGTTTACATTTTCGGGTAAGTTGCAGGGGAAAAGTGTTTGCTTTCTCTCCTGGTGTTTTATTTGTGGGAAAAGCAAGAACTTTGTTTTGAAGTTTCAAAATGCAAGCACACACATGGCAGTAGTTTTGCTGTTGTTGATCAGGTGGCTGAGACTTGGTGTCCTGGTTTCCTCAGTCTGTCAAATGAGTATAACAAGCACTCCTGGCCTTCAGTAGAACAAGTGTGGGAGGAGAAAGTGAATCCTGACAGCCTGGTGGAGGATGGAGTTATTTTTGAAACTAGTACCATGTCTCTTCAGGAAACAAAATCTGGTTTAAGATTCTTTTTTCTCTCTTCTGAATACGCTATCATTATACACATTTGAAACGCACGTGGCACGCGTGCACATGTGTGTGTGTGTGTGTGTGTGTGTGTGTGTGTGTGTGTGTAGACTGTACTTTATTTTGGATGACCTAGATTGCATTATTACACCTTGAAGAAACACTTATTCCCAAGCCTATCTGAAATGAAGAATACTAGCCTTCATATCATGGGAGAAAACAAAGAGGCAGTAGGGAAGTGGGGGTATCTCACAGATACTAATAATGCTAAGTGAAAGAAGCAATTATTGCTAATTATATACCTATAGATGAATGCACAGGTCACTCTTGTGCATTAGAGGTCATTAAGGAGTTGTACAAGCCATACAGTGACAATGAATAGCATTTATTAATTACTAGGTGCCAAAGTCTAAACTTACTTTTGTTTAATTTTGTTTGTGCCAGAGCACTGCTTAACTCTAGCTAATGGTGATGTGGGGGATTGAACCTGAGACTTTGGAGCCTCAGGCATGAGAGTCGTTTGCAAAACCATTATGCAGCCTACTCCCACCCTTTTCCACATGAGTTAATGCCCGCTAGATAAAGTTAAAATTGGGGCCAACAAATTTGAGTATGTTGTAGCTAATCAAATTGGATATAGTAAATTAACCATCACAGAAGTCAATGATTACTTCTGCTGAATCCACACATAAACCTTGATCTTCATGAAATATTTCTAGGTTTCTAAAGTTAAAAGAAGTGATGGGCAAATAAAGACAACAATGAGATACCACTTCACTCTTGTGAGAATGTCATACATCAGAAAAGGTAACAGCATAAAATGCTGGAGAGGTTGTGGGGTCAAAGGAACCCTCCTGTACTGCTGGTGGGAATGTAAATTGGTCCAACCTCTGTGGAGAACAATTTGGAGAACTCTCAGAAAGCTAGAAATGGACTACCCTATGATCCTGCAATTCCTCTCCTGGGGATATATCCTAAGAAACCCAACACATCCATCCAAAAAGATCTGTGTACACATATGTTCTTGGCAGCACAATTTGTAATAGCCAAAACCTGGAAGCAACCCAGGTGTCCAACAACAGATGAATAGCTGAGCAAGTTGTGGTATATATACACAATAGTCCGGCAGTTTATCAGTTGAGACACCACCTCCAGTCTGTTCCACCAAGGGGACAGATGAAGGGAGGGGAAGACTCCCAGAGACTCAACCAAGTGCAACTCTGAATCTCCATAGCTACTGCCCTGAGAATCTGGGGCAGCAGCAGGGAGGGACACAAGGGGACAGAGATCTAACCAGGAAACTCAGGAGAAGACCTATACCTTGCTGGCATAGCAGTGGGGCTGTGAAAGTCTCTTTGTATAACCACTGGATTATCTCTACCACACCCTGCTTTATCTCTTGGTCAGGGGTCAGTGATTAAGCCAAAAAGCCTACTTATAGCTTAAAAGCCCTCAGGCTCCCATAGCCTACAGGGAAGAAAAAAAAAAGCTTTTAATCCACTGAGCTCCAACTCAGGGATTAAAATACAATTGAAACAACTGTTAACTTCCACCACTGTGAACCCTTTAATTCACTTACTTAGACACAAGTCAATCCAGGCAATAATGATCAGTAATTTGAAAAGTACTGAGAGAGGGAACTCATAACATAATATATAAAATGGGTAAACCAACAAGAAGAAATATTGGAGAAACCAACCAGGACAAGAGTCCAGCTAAAAGCCCCCAAAGGTGAAGCACAAAATAACGAGTTCAACATCCAAACACTAGCTAAGGAAATAATCACAGGAGTGAGTAAAGAATTTGAAAAAATTGTAATCAGGAACAACAAATGAGACTCTGGAAGAAAACACTAATTATCTCAAGGTTATTAAAGAGCTGAAAGCTGAAATAGCTGAGCTAAGAACACAACTAGCTGAACAAGCTAAAACAGTATCAGAACAGGGTAACAAAATAGATGAACTCCAGAAAACAGTAGAGGGCAGAGTGAGTAGAATCAATGAGGCTGAAGACAGAATTAGCAAGATCGAGGACGTATTAGAGACAACTAAAAAAGAAGAGATCTCAAAAAGAGATTAAGAGATGCTGAAAACAACAACAGAGTCCTATGGGATGACTTCAAAAGAAACAATATATGTTGGGTAGTATGCCACCTCCCCCTGGCTTCTGCTTAACCATATGCCTATATAGGGATTTACTGATCCAAAGCTTTGGTCTATTTACATAAATCACTTTTACATTTACATAAAGCACTCCAGGGCATTGGTGGTTCAGTGATAGGATTCTCGCCTGTTCCGCCCCCTCCTTGTCACACTCTGATTTTCACCAGTCACTTTTCTCTCCACCCTCTCTATATCACATCCTGTTTCCACCCTACTTGGAGAGTATAAAAACAGCTGCTCTTCTGATTAAAGACACCTGGAAATTGCTTTCCGGCTCCGAGAGTTCCAGAGTGTATCTCCTGCGGAAGTTAGTGCGGCACGAGTTCCTGATCCCTCTCCCACGCAGCAGCCTAGATCGGCTCCAGTTGAGTTCTCTCCAAGCCAGAGAGCACTAGCTCGGGAAGAAGTACCCTCAGGCTATCCTGGCAAATATACACATTATTGGCTTACCAGAGGAAGAAAGAGAGGGAGAGGAAGAAAGCATTTTCCAGGCCATAGTAGCTGAAAACTTCTCTAGTCTAGAACCTGAAATGGAATTGGTGTATCACACCAAAGTAAAAGACTCTGGGGTGGGTGGAGAGAATACAGGTCCTAGAAGGATGACAGAGGACCTGGTAGGGGTTGTATTGTTATATGGGAAACTGGGGAATGTTATGCATGCAAAAACTATTGTATTTACTATTGAATGTAAAACATTAATTCCCCAATAAAGAAATTAAAAAAAAAGAAGTGATGGGAGGGAACTTTTCCAGTTTTCTCCTTCCTGTTCTGTGTTTGTGTAATCAATGTGCTTAATGTTATGTCTTTATTTTTTTCATAATTCTTATTTAACTTTTTCATTTTCACAAATATGATTCCATAAATTAAAATGCATTGATATAAACATTAGACATGATGTTTGAATACATTTGCTTTAATACTTTTTTTTATTATCTTTGCTTATTTATTAGAGATAGCCAGAAATCAAAAGGGAAGGGGATAATAGGGAGAGAGGCAGAGAAACACCTTTAACACAGCTTCACCTGCAAGTGGGGACTGAAGTGTCGAACCTGGGTACTTGCACATTGTAACATGTGTGCTCAATTAGGTGCGCCACCACCCAGCCCCATATTTGAATACTTTTACACACAAATTTCCTCACCATGATTTATTTTCATATTGAAGGAAATTTGGTCCTGTGTTAAATATCCAGCTCTTTTTTTAACTCTATCTCCAAGATAAATAAAAAGCAGCAAACACTTAATTTCCTGGTGAGCATTAATACTTAATCCCATAAATGTGAACTCCCTTAGTTCATTATCAGATTTAATGGTTTTTGAAGGGATCAGCCCAGAAATCGTTTCAGCTGCTGGGTAAAAATGAGACCAGGGATCTGTGAGTGTTTTAGTATTGCGTATTTGTTAAAACATCCATTAATCAGGTGCTAACCTTACTATTTATAATCATAAGCAAAAATGCAGAACATTGGAAATGATCCTTCTTGTTAGAATTATTCATTTGAGAATCAGTCAACCACAGACTTCTTTTCCCTGACATCAGAAAAGACAGAGAGAACAGTGGGTGATCACTGAGCAGATTTATGAGACCAACAGGACTCTCTTTCACATTTCACAAAAGAAATACACCAAATCCTTTGCTGACAGAGCTGTCATCAATACAAACTTTATATTCCAGTTTACAGAACAAGAGCTGCTCTCAAGCACATGGCTTGTTTTAGCACAGGAACTTTCCTGCAGGAGAATCACTCAGGAGAAAAACTTCAAATAGATCTGGTAAAATCCTGAGTAAACCAAGCTATAAGCTCTATGACTTTGGTGCATATTAAATCTTTTTTGAGTATCAGTGTTTTACTTTTTTATATTATTATTATTTTTTAAATTTTTTATTTAAGAAAGTATAAATTAACAAAACCATAGGATAGGAGGGGTACAACTCCACACAGTTCCCACCACCCAATCTCCATATCCCATCTCCTTCCCTGATAGCTTTCCCATTCTCTGTCCCTCTGGGAGCATGGACCCAGGGTCATTGTGGGTTGCAGAAGGTAGAAGGTCTGGCTTCTGTAATTGCTTCCCCGCTGAACATGGACGTTGACTGGTCAGTACATAACCCAGTCTGCCTCTCTCTTTCCCTAGTAGGGTGGGTCTCTGGGGAGGTGGAGCACTAGGTCACATTGGTAGGGTCTTCATTCCGGGGAAGCCTGGCCGGCATCCTGATGACATCTGGAACCTGGTGGCTGAAAAGAGAGTTAACATAAAAAGTCAAACAAATTGTTTATCAATCATGGACCCAAAGGTTGGAATAGTGGAGAGGAAGTATGGGGGGGTACTCACTGCAAACTCTAGTGTACTTCTGCTTTCAGGTATATATTTTGCACTAGTTTATGGATACGTGTGAACATATGCTCTCTCTCACAGAACATGGTCTATATCTAGGTTTTGGGACTTTGTTATAAAGTGAACCACCTGGGCTGGAATTAGAGAATACTATGAAAGGAAAGGTCTCACCCGAGTAATGAAGCTGAAGGGTTATCATTCCACACCTGTGTTGTTGAGCCAGATGTCGTTGTGCGCGGGCTGCAGAGAAGAGAGAGAGGGTGCAGAGTGAAGAGGAAACACAAATCTTTATTTGTGCTTTATCAGTGTTGGGTGCTAGAGAAGCAGGTTGGGCCACGTGGAGGTAGCGAAAATGACCGCCTCACACAGTAACCTTTCCTGCGTCTGAACACCGGAGTGAAGTGCTGGCAAGAGAGCGAGGTGCAGAAAACGAAGGGTTTTTATAGGAGTAGCTTTCTTGAGAATGGGAAGGGGGAGGAGTAACCATAGCACTCCAGGATAGGATGATAACTCTCGTGAGAATGGGAGGGGGGAGGAGTGACCAAAGCACTCCAGATATTGCAGGGATATAGACAATGCCCTGAGGGCACAACATGGCTGAACAGGCACTCCGAGAATGTCCCAACTCTCGCGGGAACTAGCAGTAGCCTGAGGGGACAACATGGCAGATGTGACTGCATTGGCACAATTTCCCAGCATCTCCCCCTTTCTTTTTATCTAATGCCCAGGGCAACACTGTGTAAAGTCTGTGAACTACTCAGGGTCAGTCTATGAAAAACCAGCAACGTGAAGGGAAGAAAGCTGCTGTAAAATTGTCTAAAGTGTCCAAAGGGTATAACAGCAAGTCCGATAGAAGTCTCAGTCCAAAGTAGGCGACTAGGGGGAGAAATGGCAGGGGATGAAATGCTGCATGAGGAAGGTCAGCCTCTGGAATTCTGCTTTTCTGTAGATTGTGAGCTGGAACCGCCAAAACATGACAGGCAAAGCAGAAGCAGGAAAGGCAGACAGACAGTAAAAAAAGTCTGTCCTTGGAGTCTGTGAATCAGATTCTTCAGATCGCGTCAGGTAACATCTATGGTTTTGGGGGTGTGTGCCACTGTAATCGTGCCATCTAGTGGGTGATGTCAGGGTGTGCAGGGGTCCAGATGGTTTTTTCTTGGATTCCTGTGGAAGAAACACAAACAATCTGCTTCTCGTGGTTAGCAGGACATCTGATTTGAATGCTTTATAGAAAAAGAGGTTTGGTGCCTTGACCAACTGAGTATTGGGGGATGTATCTTTCCTATTCATTTATGATTATATTTTATATTATTTGTCATGGTAGTCAGCCATTATCTGGAAGGTCCTGTGTGATTCATGGGGAAAAAGAACTTATCTATTAACAAAGACTCTAAGGTGTAGGGAAACAGGAACTATCTTATCCCTTTTTTTTTGTATCTTGCCTTTTGTTGCCCTAGTTGTTTAATTGTTGTAATTATAATTTAATTGTTGTTATTGCTGATATTGTGGTTGTTGGATAGAACAGAGAGAAATGGAGAGAGGAGGGGAAGAAAGAGAAGAGGAGAGAAAGAGACACCTGCAGACCTGCTTCACTGCCTGTGAAGCAACTCCCATGCAGGTGAGGAGCCAGGGGCTCAAACTGGGATCTTCAAGCCGGTTCTTGCACTTAGCGCCACCTGCGCTAAACCTGCTGCGTCTATCTTTTAACATAAACTCTGTGGCCATGCCAATAGCAACCTTGAGGGCACATGTGGCTCCCCACATGTTCCCCTGTCTTATAGCATGTTTTGATGTTTGGCGGATTTTATCTATTTGTCCTGGAAAGCCCATGAAGCTTATGGTAAAGCGGGAATGATGGCGTATAAGCCACTCTGTATCTGTGAGAGAAAAGGGCAGAATAATTAAATCCGGTTCTTTCCCTAGGACCTGCACAGACCTATTTCTCCCTTGGCAAACCATGAATGCTAATCCGTCTATCTCAGTGAGGAGTCTTGGAGTTCCTCCTACTGGCGTGTGAAGCCACTCAAGAACCCCATGGTCTTGCCACAGTGCCCCTACTACCTTGGGTGTGGAGTTGAAGATTAGAAGGTTTACCGGAGAGGAGGGGGAGAATCAAACAAGGTGCATGTCCTGGAGGGCCTGGTTAACTCTTTCCAGTGCCGAGGAGGCCTCGGGAGTTAACTTACATTTTGAGGAGGGCTGTTTGTTCCCTTTTAACAGGTCAAACAGTGGTTGGAGGCAGCTTGTAGGCAGATAGAGATACTGTCTAAGCCAATTTAAATTTCCTAGAAAACTTTGTAAAGAAGCAAGAGTAAGGTTAGAAGGAAAGGTGACATTAGTTTTTAAGGGACGAATTTGTGTTAAAGAAATCTCTGAACCTAAGAAAGATATTGGAGGAATTAGCTCTATCTTCTCAGGAACTACATTAAGGCCGCTTTAGTTTAATGCAGGAATGAGAAAATCACGTAAGGCATAGAGATCTGTATCTGATTTTCCCCATATTAAAATATCATCTGTATAATGAAAAACATTAAGGCCCTTATTAATATATGAGACAAGGGCAAATTTAACAGCCTCCTGACAAATTGTAGGACTATTATCCATACCCTGGGGCAGCACCACCCATTCAAATCTATCAGCAGGGCTGGCATTATTAATAGAAGGAACAGAGAAGGCAAAACGTTTACAGTCTTGCGGATGCAAGGGAATAGAGAAAAAACCATCTTGTATATCAATAGCTATGATTGGAATTCCCGTGGGAATTGCAGAAGCAAGAGGCAAACCCCTTTGGGGGGAGCCCCAGACCTGCATGGTTTTATTTACCCCACGGAGATCTTGAAGGAGGCGCCATTTTCCCGAGCGCTTTTTAATCACAAAGACAGGAGTATTCCATGGGCTTCGAGAATGGCGAATGTGTCCTAAGGACAACTGATCTCGGATGAGCTCTTTTAAAATTTCTAGTTTATCCCTAGGTAAAGGCCACTGTTCCACCCAGACAGGCTCATTAGAAAGCCAGCTTAAGCGGGGTGTTTGGCTACGAACAGTGGCATTTAGTATTGGGGGTGCTGATTAGACCTGGTCTCGCGGGAACGAGTGTTACGCTCTGCAGAGGCATCTGTGGATATCCTAACATCAAGACATTCCAGAATATCCCTACCCAATACGTTGGTGCTAGTATTAGCTACCAAAGGGTGGAAGTGCCCAGTAGAACCTTCCGGGTCTTCCCACACAAGTGAATCTTGTGTGCGAAATGATTGGGTCACCCCTCCTACTCCATGTATACTGGGTCCAGGGATAAGTTCCCAATCTTGGGGAACCTCTTCTTGCCTTAAAATCGTCTTTGCAGCCCCCGTGTCAATCAAAAATTTAAAAGGAATATTTCCAATCTTTACTGTCATAGAACGGTGACCCCATTCTAAAACAAGAGTGGTCCACAAACTCTCAGGCCCCAAATTTGTACCATTCAGGGGTGAACCATCTTTATGAAATTGGGACCAACAATCTCTCTTCCAATGAAACCCCTTACGACATCTTGGACAAACAGTACGTGGCCTCTGGCTCCCTGACTGAAAGTGGGGTTGCTCTGACTGGAGGAGTGGTCGCTCTAACTGGAGGCAGGGTTTCCCTGACTGGAGGCGTGGTTGCAGCTTATCAGGACATTGGTTATGCCAATGTCCTTGGCGACCGCACTGAAAGCAGGCCCCATTGTGATTACGTGGGGTAACTGCATAAACCTGTGTCATAGCGGATGCCCCATAATTGCCTGATGTAAGTTCCTGTGTCGCTAAAATCCAATTATGTGGGTGTAGGTGTTTAAGGCATGCCTGACGGAACTGTGGTATCATGCCTTCCCAGACAATAGAGCGCAGGAGTAGTGAGCGGACATCAGGATTATAAACCTTTCTCTCTAAGCTTGTCTTCACCCTTGAGATGAAGCTCGCTAATGATTCATCAGTGCCTTGGTGAAGAGATTTAATGGGAACTGACGAATACATTGGGTGGGGTCACCCATTCCCATGCTTGTGTTGCGCAGATGCATACCTGTTCAAAATAACCGGTTGGAAACCTGGCTTCTGCCTGCTGAGCTCCAGATTCATAAGCTCCTTCTCCAAACAAAGCATCAGAATCCCATTCTACCTGTTTATTACTATTTTCCTGCGACTGTCTAGAGCACTCATCGCGGAAGTATGCCTTCCACTGTAGGTAGAGGGGGTCTGGGAGTGCAGCACAAGCCAGGTCCTTCCAATCCTGGGGCATGTTAAGATGGTGGTAAAAACTCCTTAAAACGGACTTGGTCCATGGAGCGTGCACACCGTTCTCCCTTACCGCTTGCCTGAGTGCCCCTAATTTTTTAGAGGAGTATGGCTGCCACGGCTGAGGGTTTTGTTTAGAAGGGGCCACGTTTACTGGGAAGGTGTGGATTTGGTTCGATGACACTGAGGAGAGATCTACGGAAGTGGAAGGTGCCGTGGAAACTGCTGTAGTGGCAGGGGAAACTGAACACGTATCTACGGGGATGGAGCTCATGGGGTGGACTGCAAATGGTTTAAGGTCCTTAAATGCTGAAAAAATATCCTTTAACTTTCGTATCTCAGCCACAAGGTCTCCTAATGATGAGGTGTCAGCAGGGGGAGGAGTCGAAGGAGAGGAAGCCACAGGGTCTCTTAATGATGAGGTATTAGCAGGGGGAGGAGTCAAAGAAGTGGAAGCCGCAGCAAGAGAAACCGAACCCGTGTCTGTGGGGACAGCTGGGGGAGGGGTCAAAGGAGCGGCCAAACACGTGTCTGCGGGGGCAGTGTGGGGAGGGGTCGTGGAAGTGGAAGCTGCCGCAGGAGAAACCGAACACGTGTCTCCAGAGGCAGCGGTTTTGGGGTGACTGCAGATTGCTTAGGGTGTTTAAATCTTAAGCGAATATCCTTTAACTCCCGTATCTCAGCCTCAAGGTCACTTAACCTTTTGGCAGGAGGCCTTGTACATATCCTGAAAATAGTAAATATAGCCATGAGAACCCACGGTGTAGCGAAAATTAAAGTGTCTCTGAGATCAAAAGCCTGTCCCAGGAGAGAAGGATAAAATGTCTGGGACACCTCCTCATAAAATGGAAAAAAATCCCATGGTGGAGGGAAACACAGGGTCACAGAGGCGGCGGATGCCACTTACCTGTGTTTGGGCGGCTTTTCTGGACCTCAGGCTGGCCGTGAGTGCGGGACATGTTGAGCGCCAGATGTTGTTGTGTGCGGGCCGCAGAGAAGAGAGAGAGGGGGTCCAGAGCAAAGAGGAAGCACAAATCTTTATTTGCACTGGCACCTCATAGTTGGGTGCTAGAGAAGCAGGTTGGGCCACGTGGAAGTAGTGAAAATGGCCGCCTCACACAGTAACCTTTCCTGCGTCTGAACACCAGAGTGAAGCTCTGGCAAGAGAGCGAGGTGCGGAAGAAGAAGGGCTTTTATAGGAGCAGCTTTCACAAGAATGGGAAGGGGGAGGAGTAACCATAGCACTCCAGGATAGGATGATAACTCTCATGAGAATGGGAGGGGGTGGAGTGACCAAAGCACTCCAGATATCGCGGTGATATAGACAATGCCCTGAGGGCACAACATGGCTGAACAGGCACTCCGAGAATGTCCCAACTGTCACGGGAACTAGTAGCCTGAGGGGACAACATGGCAGATGTGAATGCATCTGCACAATTTCCCAGCACACCTGAAGTCTCTGGACACAGTCTGAGCTGAAGCAGGTTGAGGTGGCACTCGTTAGGTTGTGATCAGCAGATGCAATATTATTTGATATAAATTGGGAGAGGCAATTGGGAAAGTGGGCCCTATCCTAAGGTTCCAGGACTGGGGGAAATATAGGCTCTATAGTGGAGATGTGAGGTTCCTGCTGTCTTAGGGTTCAAGAAGACAATGGATTGTTATTGTTATCATCACATTATTTGGTAATTGGGTTAACTTTGAAAAGTCCTTTTGTTAGGGTTTACTGTATAGTACCCAGTATCTTGTATATAGCTGTGCAACCAGTTGCTTCTGATCTACTTGGTCTAGGCTTTTGAGATACAAATACACAGCCTATATATTAAAAAGACTCAGTCTGTGTTTTAAAAACTTTTAGACATACAATTAATTTTCCCCCTCTCATATTAATTAACTAGTGATTTATATGACTACACTTTACTAGGAGTGTACATAAACACCATTCCCACCACCAAAAGACTGAGTCCCATCCCACCCAGCCACCCCCACCCCCCACCAGCCCAGGAAGCCGCATGTCTACCCCTCACCACAGGGTTTTTACTTTGGTGCCCTACTTTCAATTTAGTCAGGTCCTGCTTTTAGTTTCCCTTTCAGATATTATTATTTTTTATCTTTATTTGTTTATTGGATAGAGATAGCCAGAATTTGAGAGCAAAGGAAGTGATAGAGAGGGAAAGAGACAGACAGGCACCTGCAGCCCTACTTCACATTTGCAAAGCTTTCCCCCTGCAGGTGGGGACCAGGGGCTCGAACCAGGGTACCTGTACTTTATAACATTTGTGCTCAACCAGGTTATGTCACCATCCAGTCCCAGTGTTTTACCTTTTAATAGTCATTTATCTCCATCAATAGAGTTTTTTTTTTTTTTAGGTCATACTATTGATATATGCCAAACCTGTGGTAGGCACTACAGAATAACATCTGAAGAAAAATGTCCTCTGTCTTCAGAATGAATAAAGATGCTTGTCTCTCGTGGGTGATGTGTGCATGAAAGGAGAGAACATGTATAAACAATTATCACTGCTCTGAAGTAGCCTAATAACTAGCTCTTTTTCTTTTGGAAAGAGCTGCCCATGTATTGCCGTTTAGGATTTTCTCAGAAGGCAGTAAGTTCAGTAATAGACATGTACCTGATACTAGTTCAGCTACAATGAGATTCTTGTAGGACATTCTTTATTTTTTAATATATTAAAAATGTTTTATTTTGAAATTACTTTGACTTTACATATGTTTTAAAATCTTCGAAAATTTTTCTAGGACCTAGTTTCCCTTAATGTTAATATATATTTTATTCTATCAGTCACTTAACAGTGATCAACAAAATTATGGTATAAGATGGGTACAATTCTGTACAGTTCCCACCAGTAGAATTCTGTATCCACTCTCCTCCATTGGAAGGTTCCCTATTCTTTATCCCTCTGGGATTATGGGTCAATGATTTCTATGGGGTGCTTAGGGCAGGAGGTTTGGATTCTGTAACTACTCCTCTGCTGGACGTGGGCATTGGCATGTCGATCCATACCCCTTAGCCTGTTTCTATCTTTTCCTAGTGGGGTAGGACTCTGAGGAGGTAGGGTTCCAGGACACATTGGTGAGATCGTCTGTCCAGGGAAGTCAAGTTGGTGTCGTGGTAGCATCTACAACTTGGTGGCTGAAAAGCATTAAGATATAAAGCAGAACAAATTATTTAATAATTAGAAACCTAAAGGTAAGTGTATAGCACATGAGATTTGGAGTCTTCATCTTGGAAGAAGCTCAGAATCCTACTTTAGCTATATTCCAAGGGGTCCATGACTTTACTAATTTTTGCTTGAGTCAGACAGCTAATATGCAGGTGTGCTAAAAGTATTGTCTGGGAATATGGTGTCACAGTTGGGAATAAGACCTTCTTTAAAGTGGTGACAGAGTTCTGACCAATGCAGATAAGAAAAGGTATCAGTGTCACTCTCAGGACTTAACTACTCTTGGTAACACAGAATAGGACCTAGAGGGGGAAAAAGTGAGAGAAAGGAAGGAAAGAAAGAAGTGAAGAAAAGACAGAGAATGGAAAAAACACAAGGTCAACACCTAACTGTTGATTTCTACATCATCACCAGTATTGTTTTAAACTGCTGTATTTTGTGTCTATCATAGCAGCTTGATCTATACCCTATTACACTGTATTTGTGACAAATACAGTTCCTACCATATTTGCTTTCTTGAATCCAGAAGAGGACATAATTTTTTTTGTACTCATGACTGAAAATTATTTTATTTTTATTATCTTCAAAACTACTACTGTATCATATAAATGTATCTTTCTAATTATATTTCTTTATATTTGCTTTAATTCAAGTTATCATCACTGTGGTGCAAGAAAGATCCTTATACTCTCAAATGGAAAAAAAAAAATCTAGTTTTTTTTTCTACATAGACAAACAGTATCCTATGAAATGAATCTTTTATACTGAGGAATAAAATTGTTGCAAATGTACTCAGTGAAATACTACTCATGTATTTTTAAAAGATGGAGCCATGCCTTTTAGACCATGTGGATGAAACATGAGGGCTATGCTAAATAAATTAGGAAGAGAAAAGCAATCATAATGCCCCTGGATTACAAGTGCAAACAAACTAGCAAAACACAATGTAAGTGATTCAGACTCTGAAAAAATATCAGAGGAAAATGGGTGGATGGAAGAGAGAAAGAGGTGAATCAATCATGTGTGTGTGTGAGTGTGTGTGTGTGTGTGTGTGTGTGTGTGTATGTGTGTGTTGGCACTGGAATTTTAGTGGTTGGTTTTATGAGCTATTATGACCCTAATACAGCTATGAAGCTGCAACTTTATGTATTATAAGTCAGTGGTGAATAAATACAATTTAACTGACACATTCTCTTTGAGATTTGAATTTCTTTATTTTGTTTTTGCAGTATTTTAAAATTTCTTTTGTCTTGTTGGCTTCCAGGTAGTCTTTGATATTTTACAAGTCTAGGAATATATATAATGTAGACAAGCCCTGCTATATATTTCTGAGCTGATTTTCTAGACTTGGTCATTTTTTTTCTTAGATTATATAAAGCAGTTAAATTTAGTTGACCTAAGTAAATACAAAGTATAAAAATGAAAATATTCTGGGTTGGAAATATAACTTACTTACCTAGTGATTTTTCTTTGTCATACACAAGACCCAGATTTAAGTTCTTCTCCATGGCACTGGAGATAGGTTTAGTTCTGTGTTAGCTCTCCCTCTCTTCCTCTGTCTCTCAGTCTCTATCTCCTTCTTTCTGTCTGAACTAAAATAAATATATTCTTCTCAGAGCAGTGACACCCTAGTAATGACAGAAATATATGATATATATATATATGTAATATAGATAAAATATAAATATATAGGCAGATAGATGATAGAAAGATACGAATATGTGGTCTGGGAGGTGGTGCAGTGGATAAGGCTTTGGACTTGCATGCATGAGGTCCTAGGTTCAGTCCTCAGCATCACATGTACCAGAGTGATGTCTAGTTCTTTATCTCTCTGCTATCATTTCTCATGAATAAATAAATATTTTTAGAAAATAAAGATATGAGAATGGTCCTCTTAACAGTGTAATATGGATAATAGCTGAAAAATACAATATAGTTTTAGCCAATAGAATAAAAATATATAGATACAATTGAGTTTTGAATAATCTAGTTATTTCCTTAAACTATTTTTTTGATATTTATTCCCTTTTGTTGCCCTTGTTGTTTTTTATTGTTGTAGTTATTATTCTTGTTATTGATGAATAGGACAGAGAGAAATGGAGAGAGGAGGGGAAGACAGACAGGGGGTGAGAAAGAGAGACACCTGCAGACCTGCTTCACCACTTGTGAAGTGACTCCCCTGCAGGTGGGGACCAGGGCTGTAACCGGGATCCTTCCGCTGGTCTTTGTGCTTATTCAGGATCCTTACGCTGGTCCTTGTGCTCCGCACTACTGGCGCTTAACCCACAGCGCCACAGCCCAACTCCCTCCTTAAACTCTTAAATACTTATTTACTGTGATATTACCAGTTTGTTTTTCCCTTTGAACTTCTGTCTGAATGATCTCCTCTGACTGCTTTCTTCCCAGAATTTGTGAAATGAGAAAGAGAGGAAGGCCTAACCTGGTCACATGTTTGAGTAGAGGTGGAGGAGGAAAAAAAAAAAAAATCTATGGCTTCTTTGCCTGGTCAAGCTATCAAAGTAATCAGATTAGTAGGTGGAAAGAACACATGTAACACATGTGTGTTGTAGAGAATACTCAGTGCTAGTGAATAGTACTTGCATGAGAGAGATTCCAGGCTCAGTCTACAGCTCCTAGTGGTACCTAGAATTGAGCAATGATTTGGTAACAATTAAATAAAATGAAGAAGAAATATTACCTAGATTTAGAAGACAGTAAAATAATATGAGGAGGTGTTTATTTTGAGCTAAGAAAAGGAATAGAGGGCTGGGGTTTCAAGAACAGAGAAGTGGACTTATGGAGAAAGAAAAACTGACTGATATGGGAAAGATCAGATGCTCTGTAAGTAGATATTTGTCTTTCCATATAGAGAGTTGTCCAAATACACTGATTAAGGGTGTTACTCACAAATTTTATTGTTTTTTAGGTTTTAAAGGAGCAGTAGATATTCTCTGTGAGTCCACAGAGACTGAGTTGACCTTGGTTTGAAATGATCCTTCTACCAAAGTGACAAAGGTTGAAATAATCTACCCACCATGGGTCTGAGAAAGACTTGAGAACATTTGGGGGGAGGTTCGATTTTCCTTTGTCCCCTCACAACTGAATAGTCTGCTATTTATCTTTTCCTTCTGTTTAAAATGTTCCAGCAGAATTTTCCAAGCATGCTACAGTATTACAATCTAGGTCAATTTAAAGTAATAATGTACAGAACTGTCTATTACATTCCAAATATATCCCAGTAATGTTATATAATTCAATATATTTTGCTGATCCCCCGTCCAAATCTATTTTGTTTACTATTTCACTGCCTCCCCGCTACTGACAGCATTTTAAGTTTTCTTTTCTTACTGTTCCCATACAACCACAGATTATTACTGTGAAAGCTGACATTTGATAGATTCTTTGGCTCGGTTATTTTAAATTCATTTAGTTTGGGCTATTTTTTTTTTTTCTATCCTTTTTCTATCCCTTTACTCTAGATGCTGTTTTTTTTTTTTTTTGTTTTTTTTTTGAGGATCGAAGTCTGAAGATCATTTGCCTCTGATCAAAGGGGCTAGCACTATATTCCATATGCTATTTATCACTGGAAGTTATTGTTATTTTTCTGGGTCTTTATTGTTACCTAGTTATTCCCTCTTCATTTATTATATTCTATTAAAAACATGAAATTAAAAATAAGACCCATTTTATAGTTACCTTAGGATGATAATTAATTTAATGTCCTTTCCCATTACTAACAGTTATTTTCCCATATGATCATATTTTCCTGACACTGCTGTATGTTCAAATAAGCGACAAGTTCAAATTTTAGAGCCCATGTTGAAGATGACACATACTTGGAAGTTTCTTAATTATGGTCATCTTATTGACATGAGAATAAAATTAGATTAAAATGCCTGTACCAAAAAAAGCACACATGCTTTATTTATTGTTATCTCCCAGTGTGATATGTATATGTAGCCTATTAAATTAAACTTTGGCCCAGGTTATAGAATCCTGGTATGTTTATACAGTGAGTTATTTTACATTTGAACCATAAAATAGCAGCAGCAACCCTCACATCAAATCTGCTTGATTTGCCCCTACAATTGTCCACAAGGCCTTAGTAACTATGGCAACACCATGGGAGAGAAAGGTAAACAGAGCTTCTATAGAACAGTGCTGTCTAACATGGAAGCCACCTTCCAAAAGTGATAATTTCAACTTAAATCAATTACAATGTGGTAAAATAAGAACAATTACTTCCTCCATTGTACTATTCACATTTATTTAAGAGTTTTACTCAATAAACAAATGTGGCTGGCGACTACCTCATTGGATCCTATAGATAGGAAGCATCTCATCATAGAAAATGCTATAAGGCAACGATGTTTGAAATCACTCTCAGGTCACCTTCTATTGGGAGTGGTATGAACAGAATGAGAAAGCCAAGTAATAACACCTAGGGAAATGGCCATTGTGCTTATAGTACACACTTCTGTTTGTGTGGGATCCATATCACTTGAATGAGTATCATCTATTTGGAATAATTAGAAGTTTGCTTTGAGATAAAAATTAAGCTTCTGCATTCAGGTAACAAGACACTGCCTAGGGGAAGACAAACACTGTGTGAATATAGAAGCTGACAGACTGAACAAACTACTGAGCACATCCGTAGCCTGATCATTGTGGAGTGAAAGGTTAAAATCAAACTATAAATATAAAATTACATTCACCATAACCTCTTGAGTATACTGTACTGTTAGGGGAAAATTAAATGGTATCTATGTATTAATTTATTAACTCACTTATGTTTGTTATCACTTGGGCTTCACAGTTTCAAATTGACTGTTTCCCCCCTTACAGAAAGAGATAGTTAGAGACAAAGAGGGTATGATATTATAGCACCAATGTTTCCTCCAATATGAGGGTTCTGGGTTCCAACCTGGGTGGGACATATGATGAAGCAGACCACTATCCAGGTGAGCTATCTTACCAGACCATTAAATGGTATTTATGGGATCTTGGCATCCATTAGTAAAGATTCAGGACTCATATATGACTTATCTGGTAGAGTCAACACTTTGCCATGTGTGAGGACTGGGGTTCAAGTATATGGCACTAAGGGAGCACATTACATGGTGCTAGGGGAAGAAGGCTCATGAACAATAGAATGATACTAGATCTTTCATCTATCTCTCTCTGTCTCTCTCCTTTCCCTTCACCCCTCACTCCCCCTGCATTAAAGAGGAGAAAAAGCAGGAGTGACCAGTAAATTAATTAATTAATTAATTAATCAGTTAATAACAATAGCAACAAATAAGTGAGAATTCAATCTGAGCTCTGTTTAAAGTAAAATATGATGAAGGGTTATATGTTATTTATGAAACATATTTACTTTTGGCTTTTCCTTTTTCTTGAAAGGGGAAGCCAGTTGAGGCTCAGGTAGTCTTACTCAGTCTTATCCTGCATTGACTGGGGCTGAACCTGCAAGTAATACAGTCTTTACTTCTTGAGTCCTGGAATTATAACTTAATGAGCTCTGTGGCCATTGTCAAGTCTGCAGTGTTCCTCTGGAGAGTAAGGATGGCTGCCACACCTACTTTTTAGGGTGCAGTGTGGTAGAAGCAGGGCAAGGGAGGTCAAAGGTGCACTAAAAGCCCCACAAAGAAGGACTCCAGCTCTTAAATCTCTGCACTCATCTCAGCTCCTCTCTATTCATGTGTGTGCTTACCAGTCTTTTGCAAACTATCTTTGGTTTTCTGCTGTTTTTTTTTTTTTTTCCCCTTCCTTTCTCCTGAAAGCCAAAAGCAGTGAGTGAGTCAGGACAGTAAGAAAAGAATGAATCCAGGAAGTAGAGAAAAGCAGTAGGAAGAGAAGGACTTCAAACATTACAAGAGGGAAAGGTATCATTTCTCTTTTAAAAGTTTCTAACCAAAGAACATTTATTCTTTTTTTATGCTAGGAAAATAGTCTACTTGATTTTTTGTTTGTTTGTTTGTTTTGCCAGAGCACTTCTCAGCTCTGGCTTATGGTGATGTGTGGGACTGAACCTGAATTTGGGAACCTCAGGCATGAGAGTCAGCTTGCATAGCCATTATGCTGTCTATCCCACCCCATTTGATTGGCTCTTTAAACGGATGTAATGGTTTATTTGCATGAATTAATAACTGAGTGTGCTCTACTTATTTTCCCTGATTAACTGAGTCCTTGGGTAGTCATATGCCTTTTGTTTTAATTCAGTATTTTTCCTTTGAGCAAGCAGAGGAACTCCTCTATATGTGGCGATGGTGTCCCTATTCATTTCCTGATGTACAGCTTTCTAGAGAAGCTATCTCATTAAGTGCTTCTTTTTTAATCTGCTTGTAGTGCTTTATAATCTAAGCATTTACTCAGTCACTTCTCTGCTTCTGAGAGCCTTGCTGCCAAAGCACATCTCAGCAACAGAAGCAGGTGAAGAATGTTTACTCTGCTCTCACTGCTGGCCCAGGGCTGCCCAGAGAACAGCCAGCCCAGTCCTTCTGTTGTCCTGGCTCTATGAGAGAGCAAACCTGAGCACATCTTAAAGCACTCAGCTCTCTTGAGTTTCCTCCATTGAGATGATGAATTCTGGAACTCAGACTTTCCATTTCTAAAATGGGAATGACCATTCCCTTCCTGTCTACTTTGGAACATGATTGAGACAACTGATAGGGCATTTTTAGCATCAAGGCACAGTCTTTTACAAAGAGTTGATTTTTCCTACACCTAGAAGATGCCCATAAATTTGATAGTGCTTATTATGAATATACCAAGTAAGTAGTCTGTTTCCACTCTGAAGTAATAACTTCAAAATGACTAGTTAACTCTCTAGGGGAAAAAATAGGAAAAAAAATAGGAAAGCTATTCTTTGGAAGACTATCAGTGGTAACACACTGCTTTATCTAAGGTTAAAGAGAGGCCACCGAGCGTAGGTTATTTAGTTTCAATTCATTCATCAGGAAGAGAGCTCACAGCAACCAGTTAAGTGATATGATGTTCTTTTCTTTTTCTTTCTTTTTATAAATACTTCTTTCATATATATCTTATTTATTGAATAAAGACAGCAAGACATTGAGAGAAAAGAGGGAAATAGGGAGAGAGAAAGATAAACACCTGTAGCACTGTTTATCACTTTTGAAGCTTTCCCCCTGCAGGTGGAGACCAGGGACTTGAACCCAGGTTTCTGCACATGTGCACTCAACCAGATTGGCCAATGCCAGGCCCCTTATGTACTTTGCTTTTCATACTAAGCATGGCAGAAGCAACTTTTTTTCTTCTTTTTGGATTTTCTAATTCCAGCAATATATTTATCTTTCTACTAGACTGATAATCTAGGAGGTTCTCTCTCTCTCTCTCTCTCTTTCTTTTTTAAATTTTTTAATTATCTTTATTTATTGGATAGAGACAGTCAGAAATTGAGAAGGTAGGGGGAGAGAGAGAGAGAGAGGGAGAGAGACCTGCATCCCTGCTTCATCACTTGCAAAGTTTTCCCCCTGAAGGTGGGGACCAGGAGTTCGAACCTGGGTCCATGTGCATTGTAACATGTGCTCTCTCTCTCTCTCTTTTCCATCTCTCCTTTGTTCCTCAAATTATATGTACAAATTAAGTTGCTCCCCCCTTGTCTTTTGTTCTTCATAGCTTCTTTTTTTTTTTTTTTAGTATTTTATTTTATTTATTTATTCCCTTTTGTTGCCCTTGTTTTTTTTTTTTTTTTTTTTTATTGTTGTAGTCGTTGTTGGATAGGACAGAGAGAAATGGAGAGAGGAGGGGAAGACAGAGAGGAGGAGAGAAAGACAGACACCTGCAGACCTGCTTCACCGCCTGTGAAGTGACTCCCCTGCAGGTGGGGAGCCGGGGTTCGAACCGGGATCCTTATGCCGGTCCTTGTGCTTTGCGCCACCTGCGCTTAACCCGCTGCGCTACAGCCCAACTCCCCATAGCTTCTATATCACTGTAGTCAAGGCCCCTGTCTTGAACAATTAAAATAGCTTCAGAAATATACCCACTTTGAACAACCTTTCCACCTTTCCTGAACTACATAGTTCTAAGAAATTAACTTCCCCAAAAGCACAGTTCAAAACTTGTTCAAAATGACTTTCAATATGGAATCTTGGCTGAACTATGAAATAAGAATTCTTTCCACTTACCAGTTAAAGGGGAAATAATCATCCTTCCATTCCCCACGTTTGTCAAGTACTTACTATATTCCAGGCACTAGATCAAAGGAAAGGTTCAATAAAATAAAGGTTATGGGGAAGTTCACACAGGGTTTAAATAATGCAACAACAAATGCTACTACTAAGTGAAAGAGGCAGAGGAATAGAGTAAGAGAAATTTTTACTGTTTTCAAATTTTGATCCTAACATGAAGGATGTTACCATCATGTGAGTTGTCCTATTGCTTTTCTTTGTTTTACATTCCTTTCTCTCAACCTTCATCAAAGATTCAGCATTCTACCATTTTATTTACAAAGCCTCTAGGATCCCATATAATTTAGCTAGAATTTAAAAAAAAGAAAAGCTATCAACAGTGTCTTCTCTGAAAGATTCATCAAAACAAATAAGCATTTGCAGATTTTTTTTCTCCAAGTCCTTACACACCCTAGAAAACTTGTAGCATTATCATGCAGAAGATGCTCACTGATACTTGATGAGTAAACGAACACTGGAGTGGATGAAGAATTGAAATTGAATGCCAGCATGGGGGTATGTGTGTGTTGTGCAGAGTGTTTGCATTTACTTTTCATGAACATGCTGATATCAAATAATACAATTTGAGATGAAGCAATCTAAGTATTTATGTGTGTCAGTCAGGTTTCCACCAGCCCCTCCTCCCCGTGCATTGGGGAAATTTTGGTTCTTTAGTTTCTTTCCCTCCTCTCTCTGCCTCATGGCTTTTGTCTCTATTCTGAAAAATCCAACCCAGAATAATGAGGCTCCCCCCAGACAAAAAGAAAAAATATATATATCTTAAAATCTGAGTTCTGAGTTCTATGTGTAGATTAGTAAAGGATTTGCTATTTGACCCTCACTAAATAATGCAGCCTTTCTGTTTCATGAATTCATTAATTCAACATGTAATCCCTAAAGATCTTCTATTTACTAAGAATCAGAATTTTTCTTTAGAAGTTCATTTTTACCCACTTTCCGTTCTGCCGACATCTGTTGATTTATTAAAGAAAGTTGACCTTAATTCTCCTTCTTTAGACTCAGAAATTTCCTCACACAGACTAGCTGAGTAATTGACATGTGTAAGACTAGTGAATAAATAAGTTACGTTGTAATCTGACCATTCTTTGGATAGTGTTCCTGGGAAAAAAACCTTCCTAAGAGGGCTAGTTAAATCAGCTATTAATTGAATTTTCAAGGAAGTCTATGTACTGAAGTATAATTGAATATCAAGTGGATTATATAAATTGAATCTTTCTTGAATACGAATTGCTCATCCTTTTAAATTTTTTTTTATTTATAAAAAGGAAACATTGACTAAACCATAGGATAAGAGGGGTACAACTTTGCACAATTCCCACCACCAGAACTCTCCCTCCCCTGAGAGCTTTTCTATTCTTTAAACTTCTGGGAGTGTGGAACCAAGGTCATTGTGAGATGCAGAAGGTTGAAGGTCAGGTTTCTGTAACTGCTTCCCCACTGAACATGGGCACTGACAGGTCGATCTATATTCCCAGCCTCTCTCTCAATTTCCCTAGTGGGGAAGGGCTCTGGGGAAGCAGAGCTTCAGGACACATTGGTGGGGTTGTCTATTCAGGGAAGTCTGGTTGGCATCATGCTAGCATCTGGAACCTGGTGGCTGAAAAGAAAGTTAACATACAAAGCCAAACAAATTGTTGACAAATCATGGACATAAGGGCTGGAACAGTGCAGATGAAGAGTTGGGGGGGGGTTCCTCCATTTTGTAGATAGCTACTAGGCATATTTTAATTAAATTCCAAAGGGCCTGTGGCTATATGGGTTTTCTTTATTTATTTAATTTTTTTTCCTTCTTTTTGCCCCAGAGCCTGGAGTCTGATATGCCAATGGATCCAAGTTATTTCCTGGGGAGATGATGTCATGGCTAGAAAAAGGACCAGAAAACTGGACCAGGGAAGAGAGTAGCTCCCTAATATGGGAAAAGGGTATAAATATTGTTGACTGTAAATCCCATCAACTTGATGTGATCTGGGGCCATAATTATCTTAGGAGCCTGTGTGACTTCTGCATCCCTCTAGACCTGAGCTCACATTCTGTGGTCATGAGTAGGAATATTCCAAGCTGCCCCAATATTGACCCATCTTCCTCAGGTATAGCATAGAGTATCTTGTCCATCCTCCCTTCAGAGGATGGAACATTATCTATCATTGTTGATCCAAGTTGAGGGAAATGTCCCATGGGGACCCACAAAAGGGTCTATTTTGTTGTTCCTGATAGAAATTACCGGTAACAATGGAAAGAGGGATTTATTTGAGTTCTAGGCCCATCCAGTCTGTTTGGGAATCTCAGGACTCACTGATTAGGGCCTCAGCTGATGGAATGGCCTGATAGTGACTAAATAGTCACCCTTAAAGTATGCTAGTCTCTTGCCCTTATTCAGCTTTTGCAGGCCTTGCTTTAATAAGGTTAGTTTTGGAGTGAGTGAAAGAACTGTAATAGGAAGTAGGTGAGGAGGGTATCTAAGTCTAAGTGGACACTATTTCATTATGAACTTGATACTGGCTCACTACAAACTATTGTGTATTTTTGCTTTCAGGTATATATTTTGCCCTAATTTATGGATACATGTGAACATTTGCTGTATCTTACAGGACCTGGTCTATATCTAGGTTTTGAGACTTTGTTAGCAAGGAACCCCCTGGAATGGAATCAGAGAATACTATGAAAGGAAAGGTCTCACCTGAGTAATAAGGGTGAAGGGTTGACATTCCATGCCTGATGTCTCTGGACACAGTCTGAAGTGAAGCATGCTGAGGTGGTACTCATTGCATTGATTAGGTTGGGATCAACGGATGCAATATCATTTGGTATGACTTGAGAGAAGCATGCAGGAAAGTGAGCCCCACCCCAGAGGTTCCAGGACTGGGGGAAATATAGGCTCTGTAGAGGAAGCGGGTTGTTCCTGCTATCTTAGGGTTTAAGAAGACAATAGATAGTTATTGCTATAATCACACTGTTTGGCAATTAACTTTGAAAAATCCCTTTATTAGAATTTGCTGTATCATATACACCATCACCATATTTTATGTCCTTTGACATTATTTGTATATAGCTATGCCACTGGTTGCTTCTGTTCTCCCTGGACTAAGCTTTTAAGAGAGTCAACATATCAAAGATTCATCCTATATATTAAAGACTCAGTCTGTGCTTTAAAAAATTTGAGACATTCTATCTGTTTTTCTTCTCTCATATTACTTAAATAGTGATTTACATGACTACAAATTAATAGGAGTGTAGATAAACACCACTCCCACCACCAAAAGAATGTGTCCCATCCCATCCCCCCTACCTCCCCCCCTCCCACCCCATGAAGGTGAACATCCACCCTCACCCTCAATCCAGGGTTTTTACTTTGGTGCCCTACTACAAATTTAGTCAGATCCTGCTTTGAGTTTCCCTTTCTGTTATTCTTTCTCAACTTCTGTTTATGGGTGGGATTATCCCATACTAGTCTTTATCTTTCTGACTTAGCTCACTTAACATAATTCCTTCTAGCTCCATCCAAGATGGGTCAGAGAAGGTGGGTTCACTGTTCTTAATAGCTGCATAGTATTCCATTGTGTATATATACCACAGCTTTCTCAGCCACTCACCTGTTGTTGGGAACCTGGGTTGCTTCCAGGTTTCAGCTATTATGAATTGTGTTGCGATGAACATAGATGTACACATATCTTTTTGATTGGGTGTTATGGAGTCCTTGGGGGTATATCCCCAGGAGAGGGATTACTGAGTCATATGGAAGGTCCAAATCTATCTAGCCTTGTGAGAGTTCTCCAGACTGCTTTCCAGAGAGAATAGACCAATTTACATTCCTACCAATAGTGCAGAAGGGTTCCACTGTCCCCACAGCCTTTCCAGCATTTGTTGCTGCTGTCCTTTTTGATGTATGCCATTTTCACAGGAGTGAGGTGGTATCTCAATGTTGTCTTTATTTGCATTTCTCTGACTATGAGCGACCTGGAGCAGTTTTTCATATGTTTGTTAGCCTTTTGGATCTCCTCTGAAGTGAATGTCTTGTTCATATCTTCTGCCCATTTTTGGATGGGGTCATTTGCGTTTTTGGTGGTAAATTTGCTGAGCTCTTTGTATTTTTTGGTGTTTAGTCTCTTGTCTGATGTATGGCATGTGAAGATCTTCTCCCATTCTGTGAGTGGTCTCTTTGTTTGTGTGATAGTTTCTTTGGCTGTGCAGAAGTCTTCATTGCAATTGGGTTTGTTTCATCAAAGATGTCGAAGTTTAGGAGGGAAAGTGTTCCACCAATGTTTTCCTCTAAGTATTTGATAGTTTCTGGTCTAACATCCATGTCCTTGATCCATTTGTAGTTGATTTTTGTTTCTGGTGAGATAAGGTGGTTAAGTTTCATTCTTCTGCATGTTTCAACCCAGTTTCCCCAACACCACTTATTGAAGAGAGCCTCCTTCCTCCATTTAATACTTTGGGCTCCCTTATCAAAGATTAGATGTCCATAGGTGTAGGGGTTTAGTTCTGTGCTTTCAATTCTGTTCCACTGGTCTGCCTATTTTTTTTCCAGTACCAGGATGTTTTGATGATGATGGCCTTGTAAGATAGTTTGAGATCTGGGAGTGTGATGTCTTCATTTCTGTTTCTTTTCCTCAAGATTTTTTTTTTGGCAATTCTGGGTATTTTCTTGTTCCAGTTTATGTTCTATTCTCTTAAAGAAGCTTGATGGAACTTTGATAGGTATTGTGTTAGATTTGTATATAGCTCTGTGGAGAATATTCATTTTGATAATATTTATTCTTCCAATCCATGAGCATGGGATGTCTTTCCATTTCTTGGTATCATTTTCTATTTCCTTGAATAGTGACTCATAGTTTTCAGTATACAAGTCTTTCACTTCTTTGGTCAACTTTATTCTGAGTATTTTACTGATTTTGTGGCAACAGTGAATGGGAGTGATTTCTGGATATCTTCTTCTTCAGATTTAGTGTTTGCATAAAGAAATGCCACTGATTCCTGTACATTGATTTTGTAGCCTGACACCTTGCTATATTGCTTAATAACTTCTAGTAGTTTTCTGATGGATTCTTTAGGTTTTTCTATGTATACTATCATATCATCTGCAAATAGTGAGAGCTTGACTTCTTCCCTTCCAGTCTGTACTCCTTTGATTTCTTTCTCTTGCCTGATCGCTATGGCAAGAACTTCCAATACTATGTTGAAGATTAATGGTGATAGTGGACATCCCTGTCTAGTCCCCAATCTGAGGGGAAATGCTTTCAGCTTCTATCCATTGAGTATGATGTTGGCTGTAGGTTTGCTATATATGGACTCCACTACCTTGAGGAATTTCCCATCTATTCCCATTTTTTGTCGTGTTTTGAGCATGAATGGGTGTTGGATTTTGTCAAAGACTTTCTCTGCATCTATTGAGATAATCATATGGTTTTTGGTTTTGCTTTTATTGTTGTGGTGAATGGCAATGATTGACTTACATATGTTGAACCAGCCTTGCATTCCTAGGATAAATTCCACTTGGTAGTGATGAACAATCTTTTTGATATACTGTTGTATCCAGTTGACCAGGATCTTGTTTAATATTTTGGCATCTATGTTCATCAGAGATATTGGCCTGTCATTTTCCTTTTTTTGTTATGTCCCTATCTGCTTTTGGTATCAGGGTGATGTTGGCCTCATAGAAGGTGGAAGGGAGTGTTCCTGCTTCTTTGATATTGTGGAAAAGCTTTAGAAGTATAGGTATTAGGTATTAACTGTTTCCTGAAGGTTTTGTTGAATTTGTTTGTGAAGCCATCTGGTCCAGGACTTTTGTTGTTGGGAAACTTCTTAATAACTGTTTCAATTTCTTTGTCTGTGATTGGTATATTTAGGTTTTGTAGTTCTTCTTGGTTCAGTTTTGGAAGGGCATATGTTTCTAGGAATTCTTCCATTTCTTCCAGATTCTCTAGCTTGGTGGCATATAGTTCTTTGTAGAAGTCTCGCATAATGTTCTGGATTTCTGTGGTGTCAGTTGTGATATCTCCTCTATCATTTACAATTATGTTTATTTGAGTCTTCTCCCTTTTTTTTTTTTTTTTCTTTTTGGTAAGTCTGGCTAGGGGTTTGTCAAACTTGTTTAATTTTAAAGGGCCAAAATTTGGCTTCATTGATCTTTTGTATGGTTCTCTTATTTTCGATGTTGTTTATTTCTGCTCTAATTTTAGTGATTTCTGTCTTTCTGTCCTTCTGGTTCTGTCCTTTAGGGTTCCTTTGTTCCTCTTCCTCTAAGTCCTTAAGGTATAAGTAAGGTCATTTATTTGAGCTTTTTCTTGTTCTTTAATATATGATTGTATGGCTATGAGTTTCTCTCTCAGTACTGCTTTAGCTGTGTCCCAAATATTTTGATAGCTTGTATCTTCATTTTAAGAGATCAATATAGTCAGTTGTATTTGCTTCCCACCCTGTGCACTTAATTAAAACGATTCAGGTCCAGTGGGGTCAGATGTATCCAATAGCTTTTACCATCTGACAGCAGTCCAGTGGTCTAAAGTCTGAGCGTGTAGTGATGCTAGTTCAGTGCAACAAGCAGGTGTCTACATTAGGAAAACAGTAGCCACTCTAATTTTCCCTAATTGACTTGTTGGCAGTGCTAACAGGGCAAAAGATGCAGGGACATGGACACTGGACCCCGACAAGCACTTGGCATGTATGGGGCCACTGACTGAAGTACATAATCTGTAATGAGTAGAGGACTACGACCTGTCAATCTGCAGCATGCTACTGGCACTTAATTCACGCAAAAATATTAATTAAAATAATGATGTTCTCACTGGCTTTTGTTATCAATCTTGGCCTCTTGGTCTAGCCCCCAGGAGCTGACTGCAGGTCTCTGAATTAATTTCTCTTGTTCCAGAGAGTCACATTCCACTGCTGACCTTCAAGCAAGTCTCAACAAAAGCTCTTAGAATAATGGTTCTCTCACCTACTGAGTCTCTAAGAAAAGAGAACCAAAAGTTTCTCCCTATCACCTGTCCCTTGTCTTTATCAGCCTCATGAGCATTTATTACCCCCAACCCATATTTTTTCTAATATAAAGAAGAAATGGGCCAGCTGGATGCTCAAAGAATTATGAAGAATTTCCTCAGTGTCCTTTATCCCTGTGTGATGCATTTCATAGGAAAGATTGCCTGAAAAATTAGGATCATTTGATGAATAATTTGAAATCTATGATATCACTGAGAAGAGACATAATTTTAAAACAATTTCATGAACAGCCACCAAGTTATTTCAATATGCTTCAATCACAGGGACACAAAATCAGACAATATTACTGTGCTTTATATTTAGAGATAATTGATAAACCCTCAAACCTACATATCTACAACTTTTCAGCAATCCCCCCCCATAAGAAATTACTGTCATAGTTGTCATTAAGTGTGTTCTTGAACAATAGGGCCTGACCGTAATTAATGATTAATTCATTTAGAATTCATTATAATAATATTAAGTGTGTTTAACTCATTTGATGCTTCTATTGAAGGAACCAGTCTATGCAATTCTTTGTGATTTACTGATTTTAAAGTTTAAGAGATCTGAGCATGTGCAGGAAAATAGCTCCACATTGCCCTCTAGTGGTGTGACAGTAAATGACAGTCTTCTTTTGTGTGACTATTTCCCCTCAGTGCATCTTTTCCCCCTCAATGTTGGTGAGATGTCTCATCACAATTTAAAAGGGTACCAAAGCAATATCATTAAATTACTGACAATAAGAGAATACTTGACCAAAAAGAATCTGATATGCCTAGCTTTCTGGTATGTATTTATCTTTAGCCAGATCACTGCTTAGCTCAGGCTTATGGTTATGCTGACAATTGAACCTGGGATCTTGGAGCCTCAGGCATGAAATTTTTTTGCACAACTACTATGCTGTCTCTCTGGCCCTCTATTATATTCTTAAGCAAGTTATAGTTCCGCAAATCAAGTTGCCTTTTCCCAGGGCTAAACCATTGTCATTTATAAAATGTAGGGCTCACCTCGCCTAACACTATATAGTGGACTCTAGTGATTAGTGAAAATCATTGATTACAAACTGGTGAATTATAAAATTCCAGACTATGTCTTATTCAGATAACTGAGAATCATTCTTGATTCAGGTAACTGGAGATAAGCCTGGTATCGGGACAGTTAGAATCACACTTAGAGTTACTTTGCATATACTGGGCTGAATCCAGATAGCAGCTAGATGATGTGCACAGGTTATAAGAAGTCAGAGTGAAATAAAGATTCAAACCATTAAAATGAGAATGAACCAGCTAAGGACATTTCCTTCTATCTTGTTTTCTTTTTTTAATATTTTATTTATCAATGAAAAATCAATAGAGATAGAGATGGAGATAGAGACAGACACAGAGAGAAATAGAGAGGATCTCAGAGCATTGTTTAGCTCTGGGGTACAGTGCCATTGGGGATTAAACCTGGGACCTCAAAGCCTCAAGCATGAATGTTTTTTTGTATAATTGTTGCAAGGAAGATGGTAGCAACAGGCTACAGGGTATTGAGGTCCCCTTTAAGCTCCACTGGTAGGGTTCTAAACTACCGACATGGCAGGATCACAAGAGACTGAACCACCATGTCCCAGGGAGGCAAGAGCATTCATTGAGGGGGGGGGGGGGGCAGGATAGAAAAAGAATGGTCTACTTTAGATGACAGGGTAGGGAAGAGAATTAACTTCAACTGTTGTCTCCAGATGCACATATCTGCATTCATGTGTATTTCATGGCATTAGCAGTCAGGTGGAAAGGGAGAGAAACAGGTACAGGATGCAGACATCTTGACCATCTGACTCCTCTTCCAGGCTACCTACAGGGTTTAGAGGGAGGCGTTATTAACATCCTTCCTCCAGGAGAGCCTTTTCCCTAGGTAGCCCCCCTACAGTGTTATTCTGTCTTCCCAGCCCTTTTGTTTTATTTTTTTAAAATGAGAACTAGTATATTCTCTAAGAGCCCAGAAGCACAGCCTATGCATGCACAGAGCATTTGTTACAGTGTGCTGTCTAAAAGTGCATAAGTGTGGTAGCTGGCAGGTGGGGTCTGAGTAGTAAATGTTTGAAATAAAGTCCACTGGCCCACACTGGCTTCTATAAGCTTCAGTTGTTCAGTGGGTGGGAAGTGCAGAGATCTGGGTCACACAAAACGATCTTCACTTGGAATTCCATTCTACATTGGAGAGGTGAAAACAAAATAATCCCTCAGCAGCCTTGCAAAAATGAGTATCTGCTTTGTTATTTTGTATTCAACCTCCTTGCCACAAAATGCAGTATCTAATTTGTGGCTGATGAGCTTATGGTTGACATCTTGACTAAGGATATCCAAAATTCCATTCATCATTTGCAACAAACATGTGGATGTTTGCATGTGTATGTAGGACTCTGATATTAAAAAAAAAATATTTATTTATTCCCTTTTGTTGCCCTTGTTGATTTATTGTTGTAGTTATCATTGTTATCATTGTTGTTGTAATTGATGCTGTTGTTGTTGGATAGGGCAGAGAGAAATAGAGAGAGGAGGGGAAAATAGAGAGGGGGAGAGAAAGATAGACACCTGCAGACCTGCTTCATTGTTTGTGAAGTAATCCATTCTACAGGTAGGGAGCCAGGGGCTTGAACCAGGATCCTTATGCAGGTCCTTGCACTTCGTGCCACCTGCGCTTAACCCGCTGTGCTTCTGCCTTACTCCTGACTCTGATATTTTAAACTAGTGGCCATAGCCTGGATTGAATTCCTATATGTAGTTTATTTTGCTAGAACAGGTTTATTTAAATTATTTGCCAATTACTTGCTGATCTTTGAAAGCATGGGGACTTCACATAAACTACGAATTTTCAGAAAATTTGACAATACTTGACTGGCCTTCCATATGCTGATAACATATTGGAGCTTAGTAGAGCTGAGTATTGCACTTCTTAGGTAAATCACTTAAATTGCTACTCTAATCCTTTTTGTCCTATTTTCTCTCATACACTGTGACAAGAAGCCCCCACCCTTCTTCTTTTTTTGTTTTTTTTAACCGGGCTGGCTTCACAGGCGGGTAACAGAGACGACCAGAGACACACGACTGAGCTGAGAATGCAGTTTAATCTTTATTCACCAGCGGGCAATGTGCTCCTCCATCTTTCTCTTCCGGCAGCAGAGAGGGACTCCTGAACTAATCACCACACAGATGTGTCCTGTATCTTTCTCCTCCTGTGGCTGCTGCAGGAACTCAGGAAGTATGTAGGATAGGGGGTGGAGAGAAGGGGAAGCGCAGGGCTAAACCACAATCTCCCAGAGGCGGGTGGGTCAGACCAAACCAATGTGAAGCATAGCAACATTTTTTAACCAGAGCAAATTTTTATGCTGACTGTTAGTAATACTGGGAATTGAACCTGATAGTACTGAGAATTTAACTCCTTATATTCAAGTCCTTTGTTTTAGCACTATGTTATCTGTTTCCTCTTTTATTTAAAACAAACTAAAATTTGAACTGCTCAGTATGTGAGTTTTGAGTTCCTAATCTCTTTCACTCATTTAATAAGTACTCATATAAATGCAAATATACAGTGAAAACACACACGCATATATGTAATTTGACTCCCCCAAATGGAAATTTCGCATGGTTTGAACACAGTGAAAATGTTTGTGGTGATGGGCAACCAGTAGAGAGCATGTCACAATGTGCAAGTATCTGGGTTCAAACCCCTAGTCTTCACTGGAGAGGGAATCACAAACTGTGAAGCAGTACTGCAGGCATCTATCTCCCTCACTCTCTCCCCTTTCCCTCTCAATTTCTTCTGTCTTTATCCAACAAAAATTCATAAATACTTGTTTACAAAAAGAAAATGTCTGCATTCTATTTATGTAAATAAATACTACATTTAAAAAACAGACTTCTTTTTTTTAATTATCTTTATTTATTTATTGGATAGAGACAGCCAGAAATTGAGAGGGAAGGGGGAAACAGTGAGGGAAACAGACAGAGAGACAACTGCAACCCTGCTTTACCACTTGCAAAGCTTTCCCCCTGCAGATGGGGACCAGGGGCTGGAACCTGGGTCCTTGTGCATTGTAACATGTGTGCTCAACCAGGTGCGCCACCACCTGGCCCCAAAAACAGACTTCTTGACTGGGGAGATAGTATAATTGTTCTGCAAAAGACTTTTATGCCTGTGGCTCTGAAGTCCCAGGGTCAGTTCATAGCACCATCTTAAACTAGAGCTAAGCAGAGCTCTGTTCTTTCTTACTCAACATAAAACAAATAACATATTTTTGAAATAAGACATATGTTTTTAAAGGGCGTTTTTTCCTAGTAAAGTGTTTGCTGAACTACCTAACTAGATTTTCAACAATCCCCATCTATGTCCTGAGATATATATTTTTTATTTTTTAAATTTTTTAATTTTATTATTTTTATTTTTTATTTATTGGATAGCGACAGCCAGAAATTGAGAGGTAAAGGGAAGATAGAGAGGGAGAGAGACAGAGAGACACTTGCAGCATTGCTTCACCACTTGCAAAGCTTCCTCCCAGCAGGTGAGGACCGGGGGCTGGAAACCAGGTTCTTAACGCATTGTGACATGTGTGCTTAACCAGATGTACCACCACCCGGCCCCTCCTGAAATACTTTCTACTTCATTTTTATCTCTCCACTTCAAAATCCTAACAGTGTTTTCAAACCCTACTTCTATATCTATGCCTGCCTAGAAACATGTATATTTTAATGAGACAGGAAGACAGAGACAGAGAGATACCAGAGCACTGCTCAACTGTGGCTTGTTATGGTGATGGGGACTTAGACCTTTGGTGCCTCAGGCAGGAAGGACTTTGCAGGTAGCCTTTATGCTGTCTCCCAGCACAGGAAGTCTTGATGGTCCAATTCCTCATTAAGTCTTTAGGCACCTAGACTCATGGTAGCATGCATAAGTTATGGCACACACTAAGTAGTCTTTCTTTTCTCTATTCAGAATTTTGATTTTAACCTGATAACAAAGTTATTATGTCACAAATATGATTAGGTCCCTAACAGCACATAACATTCATTGATCAATAACTTTCTTATTGATCAATAAATGTGTCAAAGTAAATTTCACAGGAGATGGTGAGGGGTGGCACTCACATTACCCTTTTTTGTATGATTTCTTTATTGGGGGTATTAATGTTTTATAATTGACAGTAAATACAATAGTTTGTACATATATAACATTTCCCAGTTTTCCATGTAACAATACAACCCCTACTAGGTCCTTTGCTATCATGTTCCAGGACCTATAACATTACTATTTTCAAAAGCTTTTTTTATTGTCAAATGAAACATTGATACAGAAGACCTCACACAGAGCATGTGCAGCTTAATGAAGTGTAAGTTGGAGTTTAACATGTTTCTCTGCTGTTTCCTGCAAATTGGCATCAATCCAGAGGCTTAATCAGTCTAAATAGGTTCAATCCTTTTGGCAAGACTCTGGAGAGAAGTGTGTTCTTTCATTAGTGGGTACATAATGTCTTGATGTCTGTGTTTTATCTTAGCAATCACAAATGCTTAATGCCTAGATCCATTTGTTCATTGGACCTGCAAAGCAGCACCACTCAAATTCTATTATTTGGTTTTGATTAGTTCATTGGGATGAAATTTTAAGGTGATTCTTTCTTCACAGGCTGTTTTGCTACATGGTAGAAGTTTGTTCAAGAAAGATCTAGTACACATTTGATTGATTATCTAGTCTTCAGCAAAGTATTTGAGATCTCTGACCAATTCTTCTTATTATTTAAAATATATGTAGGGCTGGATACAGAGCTAGATCACCAGGTAGAATTTATGTCTTTCTATGCCTGTGCCTATACCCCAGGTTCAAGTAGCACATGGAAGTGTGATGGCTGGGGAGAGGAGGTTTCTCTCTCTCTCTCAATGAGAAAAAGTTGGTCTGGGAGCTGTTAAGGTATGTATGTATGTGCAAGATCTTGACTCTAAACATAAACACATACACACACAATAAATACAACATCTTTATAAATTAATGCACTCATGTATGTGTTATATTTCAGTTAATTTCATATTTTACCACTAGTGGAATTCAGATTATCCTAATCTCCCCTTTCTCCTTCTCCGCCTTCTTTTGTTTCTTTCTTTTTTTAAATACATTTATTTATTCCCTTTTGTTGCCCTTGTTGTTTTATTGTTGTAGTTATTATTGTTGTTATTGATGTGTTGTTGGATAGATATGACAGAGAGAAATCGAGAGAGGAGGGGAAAACAGAGAAGGGGAGATAAAGACAGACACCTGCAGACCTGTTTCACCGCTTGTGAAGTGACTCCCCTGCAGGTAGGGAGCCAGAGGCTGGAACCAGGATCCTTGTGCTTTGCGCCACATGTGCTGTGCACTTACCCTGCTGTGCTACCACCCTACTCCGACTTTTGTTTCTTTTTATTCTCTTCTGGTTCCTTCTTTCCTTTCCTTTCTCTTTCTCTTCTTCCAACTTAACCTTCTCTCTCTCTTCTTCTTTTATTTTTTTTCTTCTTACTATTTTATTTTTTCCCCATAAGGGTTATTGTTGGTGCTCAGTGCATACTTAACTCCACTATCCCCAGTGGCCACCTTTGTTTCTATTTAAAATAGAGTCAGAGAGAGATACAGGAGAGAGAAAAGGAGAGAAGGGGGGGGAGAGAGAAGGAGAAAGAAAAAAGAGGCCTGCATTATAGGTCTACCAGGCATGTCACTGCCCACTCCATTCTCATTTCTTATCTGTAGAAATCTCTTCATTAAGATTCATGAATCTAATTGATGCAATACTTCTACTCTTTGATTATTATTTTTTTAAAGAAGGCTTTGTTCTTCAGAATTTAAAATACTTTTCAAAACCCCATTCTAGGTCCTAGGAGTACTTCTTATTATTGACTCTGTTTCTAGACTTTTCTATAGACTATTTTTAAACAGTTTCAATTAGACCAGAGAAATAAGATATTTGAATTTATACTGATTTTCCTAGTGAAATTTTAGAAACTTAAAACCTGCTTAATTTCTATTTTACTTCTATATGTCAGTTTGTCCACACCAAGAATCTGATCCTCAGTAACACAGGGCATGAAAATATTCAAAATCCTAGCTTTATACTATATTACATTGCCTTGGAATAATAGTATTGTGATTAGTGGTATATATTGAAACATTTGTTTTTGTCTTTAGTATCTCTATCTTTTCTAATTTGTGTCTTTGGATTGTGCTATATCTATAATGTCAGAATATGTAGCTACTGAATAATAAAATATCATTTTAACCATCATTTAGTTTTAGAACTCGTGTTATTTAGCAGTTAACTATTAGACTGATATCTTCCTGGTCATTTTGGGTATCTAAAGTTTGTTTTCTAACAGCTTTTGGTTTGCAAAGAATAGTAGTCCCTGATTGCTTGAAAGATGATGACAGTTTGGTTGTACTCATTATATTTCAGCTTAACTTTTGATTATTTGAAAACCCTCAGATCTCATTTTCTTAGTTTCAGTGTCTCAAATATTATTCTAATTTCTTCTGGAATAAAATACTACTGTCAAAGAGCTTTGGTTCTGTTTGTTTTGGTATGCTTTGTCTCCTCTGGCTGAAGGTGTTATGAGGAACTGAACCTGGGACTTGGGCGCCACAGGCAACATTTTTTTTTTTTTTTACATTGTTTTGATACTGTATTAGCTTGTTCAGCTAATTATGGAATTAACTCAGCTATTTCAGCTTTCAGATATCTAATCACTTCGAGATAATTAGTCTTTTATTTCAGAGTCTCATTTGTTGTTTCCCCATTTTGGATGATATTATTTTTAAAAGCTTTCCTCTTTCCTGTAGTTATTGTATCTGGGTTTTTCTCCTGGTTCATTTCTGCAATGTTTTTTGCATTTAACCATTATACTTGGTGTGTTATGAAGTCCTTCTCTCATTACTTTTCAATTCATTAATTACACTTGCTTGACTTGACTTCTGACTAAGTAATATGCTTGAGACTCACAGTTGTGAATCTTAACAGTTGTTCAGTTGTTTCAATGTTACATCAATTCCTGTGGTATATCACAATGCTTGTTAAACCTTCTTATGTTATTTATCTTCCCTGCAGACTATGGGAGTCTGAGGGATTTTTAACTATAAGATTTTTTTTGTTTGTTTTTTAGCTTAGTCACTCACTATTGATCAAAAAATAAAACAGAGTGAAGGATAGAACAATGATTTTTTTTTTTTGCCTCCAGTGTTATTGCTGGGGCTCAGTGCCTGCACTGTGAACCCACTGCTCCTGGAGGCCATTTTTTTTCCCTTTTATTGCCATTGTTGTTTATCATGGTTGTTGTTGTTGTTATTATTGTTATTGCTGTCATTGTTGTTGGATAGAACACAGAGAAATAGAGATAGGAGGGAAAGACAGAGAGGGGGAGAGAAAGATAGACACCTACAGACCTGCTTCACCACTTGTGAAGTGACCCACCTGCAGGTGGGGAGTCTGGGGTTTGAACCAGTTGGTCCTTGCTCTTTGTGCCATGTGTGCTTAAGCGTGTGCACAATGATTATGCAAAGACTCCCATGCCTCAAGGGTCCAAAGTCCAGGCCCAATCTTCTGCTCCACCACCAGCCAGAGCCAAGCCAAGCAGCACTCTGTGGTCCTGTGTTTCTGAATAAATCCTGATTTCTGAGGGAATTGTTCACCCTTTTTCCTAATTTATCAGAAGAACAATGTGAAAAGACTCCTACTATAGAGCCACACCTCTGGACCACTGGGAGTATAGATTTTTTTTCCTGAGCCACCCTGTAAGTTCTCTTCCCCCACTCCTCCCCCATGTCAATCTAGGGCTTTCCTGCTACTGTTCCTACCCCTGAAAGGCAACAGCAATGGAGACACAAAGTTTTGAATTGGTTATGTTTAGGTGATCTTCTCCTCCCTTCATCAGTCTTTATGTTGATAAAACTCAGACTAGAGGTGGTGCCTCAACTGCCTAACAGCTGGATTGACACCATCCACTCCTGAGTAAGTAATTTCTGAGGCTAAAAGCCTCAGGAATCTGACCTTAAGCCCCTCTCAATCCATTACTCGCACTTGTTTGCACCCACCCATGGCTTGGAGGGTTCCCAAAGTAATCCTAGTCCTATTTTGTTGCATTCTCAGGTGATCCTCTTTGGTATTCCTAGTTGATCAGGGACAGAAAAATGCAGCTGCTGTTATATCCTAGCCATGCCTCCAGAAGTCCTCCCTAAATGATGTTTTTAAATTAGCAAAACTTTCTTGAGTTCTGTGTCTATAGAATTTCTTCTATTCTCTTTCTTCCTCAAGGATAACTGTTAACCTTATCTTAGTACTTCCTTCTAGTATTTGTCACTGTTTTGAATTCTTTTATACTATTTCTTAATTTCATATTTTGTCATCTTCTTGTATTTGTATCCAAAAATAGACACCATTTTTAATTTTTCTATTCATATATATGCATATGTATAAAAACATACCTTTTTCTGCATTTTATAGTCATGATTTATGTTACTATTGCATAACTGATATTTAATTTTTTTAAATCTTGTTTAGCATTTTTAGCAATAATAAAGTTTTGATTATTTTCTTTGTTTATTTTTAAGCCTTTTGTTTACTTGTCTATAATAGGAGTTATGCTTTCTTTTATTTTATTTCAGAAGGAATTTAAGAGTACTCGCTTTCATAAAATTTTCTTCCCTACTTTCCCAGAAGTCCAAAAAACGTTTCTAGGGAGTGGGACAGTAGCGCAGCAGGTTAAGTGCACATGGCGCAAAGCGCAAAGACCCGTAAAGATACTGGTCCAAGTTCCCGGCTCCCCACCTACAGGAGAGTGGCTTCACAGGAGGTGTAGTAGGTCTGCAGGTGTCTTTCTCTCCCCCTCTCTGTCTTCCCCTCCTCTCTCCATTTCTCTCTGACCTTACAATGACAGTATCAATAACAACAGCCTACAACAACAATAAAAAAACAACAGGGGCAACAGAAGGGAAAATAAATAAATAAGTAAATAAAAAATTAAAAATAAAACCTAAAAAATGTTTCTAAATACCTATATTTCACTTTCTTGTTGCTACTTTTAAAACCAGAGCTCAACAAATCATAGCTTGTGAGACACTTCTGGCCCAATTTTTGCTTTTATTTGAGTCCAACTGAATTAAAAATGATCTTCATATTTTTGTAGTGTTGTATACAAGGGAACAAACACAGATGGATATGTGACTAGGATGATCTAGTCTGTGTAATAAAAACAGTCACTATTGGTCTCTCAGTCAGCTTGAGTCCTACAAAAACTGTTAGCCAGCTTCCTGAGTTTTCCTCACTTTTCTTCCTTCTTACTTATATTTTCAGGTATATATATATATATTCTGTCCTCAAGGCAATACATTGTTCTTTCTAATCATTGATTGGTGGTTACTGGAAGATTACACTGTTTCGGGTCTGATGCTTCCTTCTGAATTTCTTACACAGATGTTGATGCCATTCTGTGGTTTATCCACATCACATGTGTTTTATGGTTTAGGATTATCTCTCATTTCTTAGTATTAATTTAATGCAGTTGTCCAGATGTTTTGTGTTTTATCTCTAGCCATTTGGCCACTTTTTGTATAAGATTCAGGAAAATAAAAAATAAAAAATTGATCGTCTCAATTGCCACCTTCTTTCCAGAATCAAATTCAGTTATTTTTAAACAGCAATGTATCTAAGAGATTATATTGAATTTGATTTCTGTAAAATGTTTATTTTAAGTATTTTGGCACAATAAACAGATTAATGTGATCTTATTCTTTTTGTTTCTCTCCAGAGTCAAGTTCCCATTATGTAATCTCCCTAAAAGCTTTCAACAATGCAGGAGAAGGAGTTCCTCTTTATGAAAGTGCCACCACCAGATCCATAACAGGTAAGAGAAAATAGTTCTCTGTGACAAGCTATTTGCTATTTGAGTTCTGGTGGAAAAAATAATGAAACAGTAGAGCCAAATAAAAAGTAACATATATAAATATATATGTATGTACGTATATTTTCATGTCCTGAATCTTGTTCACATACACTTACAGTTTTTAAATTTGTTTTTCTTTTTAACTTTCAAAACAAAGCAACAGAAATTTTGCCTATTAAATCATATATGGACTTAGAAAGAAAGCATCCTCCTCATTAAGTAGTTTCATGTTTGGTGCCCTGATACCACTTTTCATCATCTTGATGATCCTGTCTCATCTTGCAAATCAATGCAATTTAGGAAGGAGAATATATGCACAAAGATTGCTAAAAGTCCAAATGAACAATTGGCTTCCTACCCACAGTCCTTTGAGCTAGTGTGAGAAGGGTCAAGTAACTTCCTGGAGCTATTTTGGACTGAGATGAGTCACGTAGGTAACTTCTGTCTAAGATGGGCCTACAGGTCATTCCACAGTGCTCAGAGCCTTTAGATTTTCAAAAAATTGACTACCCCAAGAGTTTATGCCTTTTTGGAATAATTTTTTGTGTGACCTGATACTAATTCAAATTCACATTAATGAACAACTTTGAAAATATATATATATTTGCCCAAACTTAGAAATTATTTAAGAATAAACATTTTTAGGTGACAAAAATATCAATTTCAAACAGAGAGATAGCAGTCTTATAAACTGGAGTTAAATTGCTCAGAGAGAACTATTTAAGACACTATCATTATTCTTTCTTTCTTTCTTTCTTTCTTTCTTTCTTTCTTTTTTTGGCCTCCAGGGTTATCACTGGGGCATAGTGCCTGCACTATGAATCCACTGCTCCTAGAGGTCACTTTTGTTGTTGGTGTTGGATAGGACAGAGAGAAATTGAGAGAGGAAGAGCAGAGAGGGAGAGAGAAAGATTGACATCTGCAGACCTGCTTCACTGCTTGCAAAGCGACCTCTCTGCAGGTGGGGAGCTGGAGGCTTACATCTGGTAAACCTGGTCCATTGCTCCCATCCTTGCACTTCATATTATGTGTGCTTAACCTGGTGCACTACAGACTGGTCCCCCACCAATTTCCTTCCCCATATCATATGTTGTCATTCTTTCATTATCAGCACATGTGTTTGGAAACTGTGTGAGGAATGTTGTTACTAAAGAAAAATCAGTTCAGATTGGAGATGAATTAATGAAGCTAGAAATTCAAATGAAACAAGAAATTCTTTCTTGTAATTTCATTTTTTTCAACCAGGGTTATCACTGGGGTTTAGTACCTTCACTGTTCCTGGTCACATTTTTTTTTTCTTTTCTCTAGGTAGAAAGTGAGAGACAGGGAAAGACAGAAATAGAGATAAAGGCAGAGACAGAATAAGAAGAGGTAATGAAACACTCTTCCTCCACTTGTGGAGCTTCCTCCCTGCAGGGGTCTCCATGTGATGACCTAGGTCCAGACCTGGGTTCTCATCTAGTAAAGCGACCCATTTGCAAGTCCCGGAAACCAGTCCTATTTAAAGGAAAAGCGTAAACTTTTCCTAAGTGTGGCAGACACATTTTATTGTGTTTCCACATGTCATGGAAGATGGATAAATAGAATCAAAGGTTTTTGGGAGAAAAATTCTGGGAGAAACTCTCTCAATAAACGTGTCATTGTGCCACATAGGAAACATTCTGTCTCTGAGATTCAGAGTATTCTTGTGAGCCATCCTGGAAGAGACAACATAAAGTCAATAAAAAGCAAGAGGCAATAAACACATAAGACTAGCTTAAATTTTAGGTGAGAGAGCTTCCTATAAGTTAGTGCTTGTACACTGATGTGCTCAGGAACCTCACCTCATCCCCAGGAGAACTGGGTAACAAGTTTCACCAGGTCCCATGGGCAGGCTAAGAGCTTCATTTTTGCTATGAAGCTGTTTATCTATTATTAATGGAAGAACATGACATTCTTTGAGCCTGGAGAAGAGACAGGAATAGGAGTATAATGAAGTTTTTTTTAATTTAATTTTTGATCCTTAACCTTTTTATCAATATCTAAATGAAATGCAACCCAGAGTAAAAGTGAGTTATTTTTTAAAAGCTTATGGAACTGAAAATTTATGGATGTTTATCTAAACACTTATTAGAAATCGAATAGGATTCTCTTTTTGGCAAAAGTTTGGAAGAAATATTTGTATGTATATTATATGCATGTACGGCCCATGCTCTTGAATACAACCACGGGAAATCAATAGCATACTTAAGAATATGAAGAAAAAAAATGAAAAAGGTTTTTCAGCTACAGAAGACTGTTTTTAATTCAACTACTTTAACAGTTCCTATCCTGGGAGAAGAATCTAATTAGCAGTATATGCAGCTTACATGCATTTGGAATAGAAATCGTAATGCATCAGGATATGTTGCTTTGTTGAGAGTACTCTGTCTCTGCACTATTCAGTGTGATAGAATAAGTTCATGGGGCCACTGAACACCTGCAACTGATTAGGGTTACAGAAAAAATAATGCTTAATTTAATTAACTTCAGTTCACGTTGTTTGAGTATCTAGTGTGTTCTCAGTTTCTCAAGAAGGTGGCAACAAGAATGATAGACCATGTCAAAAAAAAAAAAAAAGAAAAGGAAAAAGAAGAAAAGAAAAGAAAAAGAAAGAAAAGAGAAAAAAATCACTCCAATTAGAAAGAAACATTTGACTAGGTTCTCATTATTGAATTATCTAAGTCCACAGATGAATGCCAACAAATAGCATTCTTGGAATTTGAGTGACACATCTGGATCTGAGACTCCCCCAAACTCAGCAAGTTATGAGAAATACTCAGTTTTTTAAAATATTTATTTATTTTCCCTTTTTGTTGCCCTTGTTTTTCATTGTTGTTGTAGTTGTTGTTGATGTCATCATTGTCGGACAGGACAGAGAGAAATGCAGAGAGGAGGGGAAGACAGAGAGGGGGAGAGAAAGACAGACACCTGCAGACCTGCTTCACCACCTGTGAAGCGACTCCCCTGCAGGTGGGGAGCCAGGGGGCTCAAACCAGGATCCTTACGCCTGCCTTTGAGCTTTGCGCCATGTGCGCTTAACCCGCTGCACTACTGCCCCACTCCCCCCAATACTCAGTTTTTTATATCCAGAAATGGACTATCACCGTTTCTTGAAGAGGGATCACCACTTTTCAAAACTGTATACACCGTACTGGTGAAAGGTTACAGAGTTGACAGAGGATTACCAAGAAAACTAGACAAAGCAAAGAAATAACAAATAGGGCAACCTATTTGCCTGTTCATCAGAAAAGGAGTTTGCAATTCAGAACCAAGATTCCCTGCTCAGAAGCTTGGCAAAGTCAGCTAAGAACAGAGAGATAAAGTGAGGCAGTTCTGCAGCCACCTGATGGATGGCTGGGGGGGTCCTCCTAGAGGCTGCAGTGTCTTCAGCTCCTCCTTCATCATTTCATAAATCCATTTGGGCTTAAAGGCACCCTTAATCAAAAGACATCAAATGAAATAAGAAAGTCTAGGCTCTGTCATTAAATTTTAAACACACATTTTTCTTTCTCCTCTTCCCCCCCTTCCTTTTGTTCAGTTTTTTTTGTTTGTTTTCAGGTTTTATATTTTGTTCCAAAGACCACAGCCTAGTAAACTAATAAATAATTCATTGGAAAACAGAGTGATGAGTAGAGGATAGGCATTTGAAATGCAGTGGACAAAGTGAAACAATCATCAAGAACAGCCAGCAGCTGCTGCTCTAGGAAGGAGGCTGTTTAAGAATATAAACTGTGTGTACACAGCCTCATAGGCTCTGTGTTTAGTGGGTCTTGACTCCCCAGTCCCCATCAGAGGCCTGGCCTAAGAGCTCATCTTGATTCTTATTAGAGGACTTGGTACATAATTTAAAAGTGAACTTTAAAATAAGCAACTTTTAAGTATGAAAGAAGAGGCTCAAATCCATTGCCACAAAAGACTCCTCTGATTCTGATATCCCAGAGGAAGAAGTACAAGAATCTTAGAGGATTCTGTAAAAGCACACACATCACACAGATTCTGATTCTGTCACTGGTCAAGGCATGTGTGTCTCATCAATCTGCAGGTAATTCATTCTGTCTCCTCAGTCAAAAGTACAACCTTCCAACAAAGCTGAATTGAGACTATTTGAATGCCTGACAAGTCTACAATCTTGGCGGAATATTTATTTTGTGAGAATGTAGGTGAAATAGTCACTTCAGTCCTTTTCTTTAGGGATTTCAATCTAAGAAAGACTGACACACTAAGTGCTACTTGAAACCTAATTATCAAATGCATCACTGGATCATGTGGACTTGGTCAGTCTGGTTTTGTGCAGTGTCAGCCGCTGACAGACTGCTGCAGATGTCAGGCCCTTTGTTCTTGGCCATTTGACTTCACTAAGCAACATTTATGCAGATGTGAACTAACCAATAACAAGAACACTAGAGATACTACATCAAGCTAGAGAAAAATGGATGAAAAGTGAGGAACTATATAAACACATTTTTCTTTCACAACTGGAAATAAACCCACACCTCTTTTTATCTTACAGAGCTATTTGCATAGTTACAAAACAGATATATTTTACTTGGATCTCTTAAGAAGCAATGTGTGACATTCCAAGGGAAGAAATGTGATTGAAATATCTAAAAAGATGTGACAGCCTACTTGATAAAGCTGTAAAATGTGTAAATCACAGATAATAGTAATTTTTGTAATATAAGAAATACTGTTTTTGATACTGATTGAATTAATTCTGTCTTTTTCTGTTCTTCTCGTGTTCCCTTTCATCATTATTGCCACACATTTAACTCATTGTGATGTGTTACCACTGATATTTATTTTTTTAACTCTTCTGTTTATGTATTTATTTGTTTCATTTTGGTGGGTTTTTAAACCCAGACCCCACTGACCCAGTTGATTATTATCCTTTGCTTGATGATTTCCCCACCTCCGTCCCAGATGTCTCCACCCCCATGCTCCCACCAGTAGGTGTACAGGCTGTGGCTCTTACCCATGATGCTGTGAGGGTCAGCTGGGCAGACAACTCTGTCCCTAAGAATCAAAAAACATCTGAAGTGCGACTTTACACCGTCCGGTGGAGGACCAGCTTTTCTGCAAATGCGAAATACAAGGTGAAGTTCTAGTTGATAGCATGAAATTTAAAATGAACTGTCATTTGTTTAATACATTGTTTTAAATGCTTCCTGAGTTGACTTGAGTCATTTTTCTACAAAGAAACAAAGCACTGTTATAGCTCAATATCTAAAATTAGCAAGGAAATAATTGTATCTCAGTAAACAATTCTAAGATAAGGTAGAACAACATCAAAAGCTGCAAAATGTTATTTGAATTACACCAGATGCTAGGTTTGTATAAATAATTTGATTCTGTACAAGAGAATGCTATTTCCCTTTGAAAATAGCAAGGCTTCACATTAATTTTCTCGATAGATTTTTATGTCTTTCTTTTCATTTGGAATCCTGATTGACGCCCAAGGCAACCCTATTAATGTTACAGGGACAACATTGTATAAAGAATATGACAGGGGAATACATAACCTGAAGTTATTTTTAATAATACCCTTAGAAAGCATTTTGGACCATTAATATCTACTTCCTTGTTTAACCTTGAAATGTGTCCAGAAAACCCATACTTCATATTCCCCATTAACTACTATGAATTAGACCAGCCACCAAATCATTCCACACCCACTAACAGCTCTGTAGTGATATGTATTTGAGGTACTTTCATTACCATCTTCAAATCTTTATAAGACGATGTCAGCAATTCTAACGAGTGATAATTTCTTCCTTTGTAGGGCTGTCATGATGTCAGTATAATCAAACTGAAATACACCAATGTAGTAAAAAATGAAAACATTTAGCATGTGAGTAGCTACCTAGAGTTGTGCTCTCTCAGAAAGGTAGTTGAACCTGGTTTACTTGTTACTGATAAACATGTAGCATATAATTTTTGGAATGAATTATGTATCCAGTTATATATATATATATATTTATTTATTTATAAGAATCTGAAAGTTATCTGAGTGAGATAATGCATTTAAGCACATTTAAAATATAAAACCTTATAGGATGATAAACTTGGGACCAAGTAATTGACATTAACAGTAAGAGCATAACTGTCACCCAGAAGTCAAGAGACCAAATAGTTCACCCCATGGCATCCTACCTTTTCAAATTCTTTTTCACCCCCCCCCCCCGCCTCCCGACACACACATACACTTTACTGGGGCAGCCCTTAGAGAAAATTAGAATCTCTGATGTTTTACCAATGATCTTGCTTAATCCAGCCAAGCCAATAGTGATTAGGGGAAATGAAAATGTCCTTTGGGAATTTCAGAAACTAAAGACCCATAGTGTAAAGCAAGATTCCATCAACAATTTTGTAAATCTGCTTTTTTTCCCTGTAGTTGTGGTGCTTTTGTTTCTAGTTTCACTCAATTCTTAAGTGACATAAAATTCACATTTTATTGTAAAGAAGTTATTATTTGAAACCATTTAAAAATGGTTTTCTTTGGTACTTCTGCCCTGCTAGTTCATATATTTGGAAAAATTATTCAGGCCAATCCAAATAGTATCATTGCTATAACACACATTGCAAGCACCCTATCCATCTCCTTACAGTATCAGATTTAAGACTCAGAGAACTATAAATAAAGATAACAGATCCGATAAGACAACCAGTGGAGCATGAGGACTTTAAAAAGAAAACAGTCTCTTTTCTGTACATACTGGCTGAGTTTAACGTTACTTTCCAAAGTCTACTTTAAAATTTTTATGCTCCTAATTGCTATACTTTGTAGATACATTAAAGTCACAGAATGGCAATGGGAATTATGCCAGTATGTGAACTGTTCTGATGGGCAATGATTCTTATCTGTAGAATGGTTTGTGTTCCAATTTTTGAGGCAAATTATTTTGGTTGAATAGTTAATATAGCAGACAGAACTATGGCGCCCTGTAAAAAATGCCTATAAAGTGAGACTTATAAACTATCCTTTGGGCAGATGACAGAACTTTCTCATGGAATGGTTTGGATATATATATAAATTTAAAGAATTTATTTATTTATTGATGAGAAAGATAGGTGGAGAGAGAAAGAACCAGACATCACTCTGGCACATGGGCACATGTGCTGCCAAGGATTGAACTTGGGACCTCATGGTTGAGAATCCAGTGCTCTATCCACTGCACCATATGTATCTTTTCTTTAAAATATTTTATTTATTTATTAATGAGAAATATAGAAGGAGAGAGAGAAAGAACCAGACATCACTCTGGTACATGTGCTACCAGGGATTGAACTCAGGACCTCATGCCTGAGAGTCTAGTACGTTAGCCACTGCACCACCTCCCAGACCACACGATATACGTATTTTTTCAACTGTTTCTTTCCTCTTCATCAACTCACTGCTTCAGCTTTAAATTACTCACAGTTCATTCTCCTTTTAACTTTTAAATATTTTGTTTTATTTATTTATTGGATAGAAGCAGAGAGAAATCAAGAGGAGAGGGGAAGAGAGAGACACCTTCAGACTTGCTTCACCAGTAATTAAGCTTCTTCTCACAGGTGGGGAACAAGCTTGAACCCAGGCTCTGTGCACTGTAATGTGAACATTCAACCTGGTGCATTAATACCTGGACCCAACATTTCACCCTCCTTCAACACACACACACACAGAGAGAGAGAGAGAGAGAGAGAGAGAGAGGTTGTGAGAGAGAGAGAGAGGGAGTTTGACAGAGATAGTTTACTCATATTTTGAGAACTGGAGGAACAAATTGGGTAATAAGCTAAATATTGAACATATCTGGTGCACTAAAAATAATTATTTTTTTGCAAGCAACTATAATAGAATATATTGGTATTACATTTTCAACATTTCAGAGAACTGTTAATATCTATTATTTCATCTCATTTCTACTACAGTTTCATAAAGTAGTCAAGTATATACATGGGTAGAAAGGGAGACATACATACATGTAATCAAATGACCTGAGCTCAAGAATTGGCTTTCAGATGTCCTATCATGTTACTTAACTCATTTTCTCTCCTATGTGGTTGGGGTACTCACTCTTACTGTAAACTTAAGAATGGCCAGGACCCTTCATATTTAATGCAATTATCTTTATAATGATATAGACAGAGTAATACAATCTGACAAACATTCCACAATAAAGTTGCATCAGTATTCAGCTGATCTGATGACTTCATCTAGGGCTTTCCCCCACAGAACTACTGTATTATTTAGTCCTAAATCAAGTACAAATCCAGACATTTGATTATCCAAAGTTTTAACTTTATTTTCCTGATACATTTTCTGTATATTTCAGGCTACATGTGATTAAATACATGATGTTTTACATGTATTTCCATTCAAATTCACCAGCTAATACCAGATATAATACGAGCATTACAGAAATTAAGGGGTCTTCAAGCCTGAGTCTCAGTTCTCACAATTCTTGCAACTCAATAGAAAATTCAGCACATGGCTAACAATATTTATCATGCTAGAAAGATGTATAAAATATGGTACCTAACATTTATTGAACATTTACACTGGTTTAGATATTTAGTTTAACTTACTTCACACTTTAAGTTATGTTAGGGGGTCAGTTCTGTGGGTTTTTTTTTTATACATTTGGACATTTACTATTCACAGAATAATCCATAGTTATTCAAACTACCTCTATACTTAATGGTTTATGATGAATAGCAACTTTCCATGAAGTTTCTGAGATAACTCAGTGAATTTTCATGGTATGTATATAATGTAAGTGTGTCATTCTAAGACACAAAGATACTCTTAGTGACCATCCAAATGCCAATAACATCACTGTTCAAAGAGACTGATTATATCAGAGTGTGACCCTAGTCTCTAAGATGAAACATTTCTCATGTCACATTTCTTCCCTTTATTTCCTTTTTTTTTTTTTTTTTAACATTTTGAGATATATGGGATAGTGAGGGGGCACAAGATGGGAAGTTATATACTAGTAGGTCAGATGCAACTGCCTACTATCTTTCTTTGATGGAATTCTATCTTCCTGAATATGCAAAGTATTTTTACATTTATTTAGGGCATCCATTTTTTTTTCTTCCTCCTCCAGGGTTATTGCTGGGCTCGGTGCCTGCACCATGAATCCACCGTTCCTGGAGGCCATTTTTTCCCCCTTTTGTTGCCCTTGTTGTAGCTTCGTTGTGGTTATTATTATTGCCCTTGTTGACACAATTCGTTGTTGGATAGGACAGAGAGAAATGGAGAGAGGAGGGGAAGACTGAGAAGGGGAGAGAAAGACAGACACCTGCAGACCTGCTTCACTGCCTGTGAAGCGACTCCCAGGCAGGTGGGGAGCCGGGGGCTCGAACTGGGATCCTTATGCCGGTCCCTGCTTTGTGCCACATGCGCTTAACCCACTGCGCCACTGCCCGACCCCCAGGGCATCCATTTTTATAGCTATTATCAAAAGGAGCTTTCGATGAATGTTTATGAGATTATCACTTTAATATGGTTGAAGTACACATTGCCAAAATGTTATTAATACTGTTAAATATTTATATATTTGTAATGAAATGTAGTTTTCTTATCTATAACCCAAGCAAAATGTGCACTAAAATAAAAATGATAAACAGCACTAGAATGGCAAGGAAGGTGATAGATAAGACACAGATGGGGAGAAAGAACTTTCCTAGGATTTCTAAACAGAGACCTGTAACAGTGCAATAAACATGAAAATAAATATTTGGCTTTGGAAGAACATCAAGATCTGAATACTAAATATAAGTTGATATTTATTAGAAGCATTGTCTTGAATTTTCGTGATCTAATTGGAATTATGAATTACTTTAAGAGATTAACTTGCTTTTGATTCAGGAAGTGGTGCAGTGTATAAAGCATTGGATTCTCAACCATGAGGTCCTGAGTTCAATCTCTGGCAGCACATGTACCAGAGTGATGTCTGGTTCTTTCTCTCTCTGCCTATCTTTCTCATGAATAAATAAAAATTATATATATAAATTTGCTTCTTCTACATTCTAGTTTGAACTTTTGGGTAAGTGATAAAGATGAATAATTTACTTTCTACTAAGGTATCTTTAAGCCATTGTTTAAAAACCACTAGATTCAGGGGAAAATGTCATTTTGCACCACGGAGAAGAGAGAGAGGAGGTCCGGAGTGAAGAGGGAACACAAATCTTTATTTGCGCTGGCACCTCAGAGTTGGGTGCTAGAGAAGCAGGTTGGGCCATGTGGAGGTAGCGAAAATGGCCGCCTCACGCAGTAACCTTTCCTGTGTCTGAACACTGGAGTGAAGCGCTGGCAAGAGAGTGAGGTGCGGAAGAAGAAGGGCTTTTATAGGAGCAGCTTTCGGGAGAATGGGAAGGGGGAGGAGTAACCATAGCACTCCAGGATAGGATAATAACTCTTGTGAGAATGGGAAGGGGAGGAGTAACCAAAGGACTCCAAATATCGCAGGGAAATAGATAATGCCCTGAGGGCACAACATGGCAGAACAGGCACTCCGAGAATGTCTCAACTCTCACGGGAACTAGCAGTAGCCTGAAGGGGCAACATGGCAGATGTGAATGCATATGCACAATTTCCCAGCATCTCCCCCTTTCCTTTTATCTATTGCCCAGGGCAACAGTGTGTAAAGTCTGTGAACTACTCAGGGTCAGTCTATGAAAAACCAGCAACTTGAAGGGAAGGAAGCTGCTATAAAATTGGCTAAAGTGTCCAAAGGGTATACCAGCAAGTCCGATAGAAGTCTCAGTCCAAAGTAGGTGACTAGGGGGAGAAATGGCAAGGGATGAAACGCTGCATGAGGAAGGTCAGCCTCTGGAATTCCACTTTTCTGTAGAGAGTGAGCTGGAACCGCCAAAACATGACAGTCAAAGTAGAAGCAGGAAAGGCAGGCAGGCAGTAAAAAGTTCTGTCCTTGGAGTCTGTTAATCAGGTTCTTCAGATCGCGTCAGGTTACATCTAGGGTTTTGGGGGGGTGTGCCACTGTAATCGTGCCATCTAGTGGGTGATGTCAGGGTGTGCAGGGGTCCAGATGTTTTTTTCTGGGATTCCTGTGGAAGAAACACAAACAATCTGCTTCTCGTGGTTAGCAGGGCATCTGATTTGAATGCTTTATAGAAAATAGGTTTGGTGCCTTAGCCAACTGAGTATTGGGGGATGTATGTTTCCTATTCATTTATTATTATTATTTTATATTATTTGTCATGGTAGTCAGCTGTTATCTGGAAGGTCCTGGGTGATTCATGGGGAAAAAGAACTTATCTATTAACAAGGACTCTAAGGTGAAGGGAAGCAGGATTTTTTTTTTTTTTGGTATTTTGCCTTTTGTTGCCCTAGTTGTTTTATTGTTGTAATTATATTGTTGTTGTTACTGATATTGTGGTTGTTGGATAGAACAGAGAGAAATGGAGAGAGGAGGGGAAGAAAGAGAAGAGGAGAGAAAGAGACACCTGCAGACCTGCTTCACTGCCTGTGAAGCGATTCCCCTGCAGGTGAGGAGCCAGGGGCTCAAAATGGGTTACTTAAGCCGGTTCTTGCACTTAGCGCCACCTGCACTAAACCCGCTGTGCCACCGCCCAATTCCCAGGAACTATCTTTTAACATAAACTCTATGGCCATGCCAATAGCAACCTTGAGGGCACATGTTTTGATGTTTGGTGGACTTTGTTTTGTGGCAGGGTGGACTGTGCCTGTCTTAGGTTCGGGATCAGCCTTCCGTCATACCCGTCATTGGAACACCTGGTCATTTTTACCCAGTAGTACCAGGTGCCCTGTCTTAGGTTGATTGGATAGCGCTAGTTTCTCTTTTACCTGTCATTGGCTAGCCATCCCTCTACATGGTGGACGTTCTGATGGAGGGGGGCAAATCCTCCACAGCAAGTCAATATTCTGCCATGTCCAGCCTATGATAGTGAGTTTGTATAGGTTGCATCTTTATGGCATCAATCTGTTGCCGCAAAAAGGCCATGAGCTTATTAAAAATTATAGGACCATGGTCTGGGAGGTGTCGCAGTGGATAAGACATTAGACTTTCAAGCGTGAGTTCCCAAGTTCAATCCCTGGCAGCATGTGTACCAGAAAGATATCTGGTTCTTTCTCTCACCTCCTCTCTTTCTCAATAAATTAAAATGTTAAAAAAAAAGAATTATAGGACCTATTGTGAGCAGAAGAAGTAAAACAAGCTATGGTCCCACAACTAAGGGTAGACAGGTAAGGAAGGGGGAATGTATTCATTAGTATGAAGAAGTGGGATCATATCTCAAGTCTAAGGGAAACAGTGGATGTGATGTCTAGGGGAACAGCCATTTGTCTTTGGTGGTAGTAAAGGATGTCGTGGCATGGATCATGTTATAAAGAGAAACATCTTAAAATTGTTGGCTGACCAAGGCAGGCCTATGGTGGCAAGACAAGATACACAAGTTAAGTGTACAAGACTATGTGAATGTTGTGAATTCACATAGATTGAATATGGAGGAACCTCTTAAAGTTTAATACCTTACCATATGAACAGATGATTCTTCATATGAAGGCTTGATAGCTGTAATCACTTACTTGTGAAAAAAATAAAACTTGTAACAAGTTAGAGGTTTACTATAATTGACTTTGGACTATAAACAGACGCAGGTTACTTAGAGAGTTAACGCATGTTAGTGACAATGGTTTTAACATTTAGAGTACTCTGAGCAGATGGGTCATACAAAAATTTTTGGTCATTCAACACACTCACTCACAAAACACAACTGGCCAGTCATAACATAAGACATTCAGGGAAGGGGTAGGAGAGAGGGCTCTGTGAGCCAACTTTTGTAGTTTCTGCCATGTCATATTATGGATCCTGGGATGTATCCTGTGGCTAGTCCTCTTGTATTTCTTGTTCTTCAGGGATAACAGTGCCATCATGAGGGTATTGTTGGACATGGAGGGCAGGAACCCAGACAGGTTTAGAGTAATTATGAGGGAAAATGCATGCAAAACATCTTCCCATGGTCAATAGAGGGTCAGGCCCTTTCCAAATTTTATCAAGTGGGTCTTTCCATTTGACCTTAATAGATGGGAGAGTAGATGGTGTTTGCCATTGAAGAATAATAGGAGGTAAGTCCGAGTTATTGTAAATATTAAAGAGATTTAATGTAGTTAAGGCTTTTGCTAGCTGGATATTGGGGGGGGGTACATTCCTCCTTTATCTTTATTTAATTGAGCCTTAAGTGTTTGATGGGCCCTCTCAACAATGCCTTGTCCCTGTGGATTATAGGGAATGCTTGTGGTATGAGTAATATTCCAGAGGGAACAAAAATCTTTAAATTGTTTGCTGGTAAACACAGGTCCATTGTCAGTTTTCAGTTGAAGAGTTATCTCTTCAACTGAACCCATCACAGCAAAACAGGAGAGCATATGGCTTATAAGCTTTTTAGAGCTTTCTCCTGTCTGAGCTGTTGCCCACATAAATTTAGAAAAGGTATCAATTGAGACAAACACATATTTGTGTTTGCCAAAGTTTGGTATGTGGGTGACATCAATTTGCCAAATAGCATTAGCTTTTAAGCCTCGGGGGTTAACACCAAGAGTCTGAACACCAAGGTGTTTTTATGAGACTTGCAAAGGAAGAGCATGTAGCTAGGATATGTTTTAACTGTGGTAAAGGAACATCAGGGAATCGAGCTTGAAGGCCTTTAAGATTAACATGGGTTAGAGAATGGAAATCAGCAGGATCAGAGACAGACACTAGGAGAGCTCCTGTGGAGGCAAGGCAGTCAGCTGCAGCATTCCCCTCGGACAGGGAACCAGGAAGAGGGCAGTGGGAATGAAGGTGCTGGATATATAGTGGTTGGGTTCGAGAAGAGAGCATAGAGGCGATATGAATCATAAGAGGGGAAAGTGGGTTGTCATCAATTTTCACATAGGAACAAGCAAGCCATGGAAGTAAGTTAACAGTATACACACTGTCAGAAAAAACGTTGAAGGATTCTGGTACAGCTTTTAATGCCTGGAAAACAGCATAAAGTTCTTTGTACTGAGGAGAATTCTCACAAAGCTCATTAAAAAGAGGTTTAGGGGGTTGTTTGTCTCGGTAATATATAAGGGCAGTAGCTCCCTTTTTTCCACCATCAGTGAAGACTGTATGAGAAGAAGGAATGGGAATCTCGAGAGAAAAGTTTAGATGCTAGTAGAGGCAAAAGAGGTAAAGAAGCTATCAATTTATTAGAAGGAAAATGGTTATCTATCTGTCCTGGAAATCCCACTAAGCTTATGGCAAAGCAGGAATGATTGCGTATGAGCCACTCTGTATCTGTGAGAGAAAAGGGAAGAATAATTAAATCCGGTTCTTTCCCTAAGACCTGCACAGACCTATTTCTTCCTTGGCGAACCATGAATGCTAATCCATCTATCTCAGTGAGGAGTCTTGGAGCTCTGCCTTCTGGTGTGTGAAGCCACTCAAGAACCCCATGGTTCTGCCACAATGCCCCTACTACTGTGGGGGTGGAGCTAAAGATTAGAAGGTTTACTGGAGAGTAGGGGGAGAATCGAACAAGGTGCATGTCCTGGAGGGCCTGGTTAACCCTTTCCAGTGCCGAGGAGACCTCGGGAGTTAACCTACATTTTGAGGAGGGCTTTTTGTTTCCTTTTAACAGGTTAAACAGTGGTTGGAGGCAGCTAGTAGGCAGATAAAGATACTGCCTAAGCCAATTTAAATTTCCAAGAAAGCTTTGTAAAGAAGCAAGAGTGAGGTTAGAAGGAAAAGTAACACTAGGATTTAAGGGATGTTAAAACCTAGTTAGAGAAATCTTTGAACCTAAAAAAGATATTGGAGAAATTAGCTGTCTCTTCTCAGGAGCCACATTAAGGCTACTTATCTTTAATGCAGGAATGAGAAAATCACGTAGGGCACAGAGATCTGTATCTGATTTTCCCCATATTAATACGTCATCCATGTAATGAAAAACATTAAGGCCCTTATGGATATATGGAAAAAGGTCAGATTTAACAGCCTCTTGACAAATTGTAGGACTATTGGCCATGCCTTGGGGCAGAACCACCCATTCAAATCGGCAGGGCTGGTGTTATTAATAGAAGGAACAGAGAAGGCAAAAATGTTTACAATCTTGCAGATGCAGGGGGATAGAGAAAAAGCAATCTTGTATATCAATAGCTATGATTGGAATTCCTGTGGGAATTGCAGAAGCAAGAGGCAAACCCCTTTGGGGGGAGCTCCAGACCTTCATGGTTTTATTAACCTCACAGAGATCTTGGAGGAGACACCATTTTCCTGAGCGCTTTTTAATCACAAAGACAGGAGTATTCCATGGGCTTCGAGAATGACGAATGTGTCCCAAGGACAACTGCTCTCGGACGAGCTCTTTTAAAATTTCTAGCTTATCCCTAGGTAAAGGCCACTGTTCCACCCAGACAGGCTCATTAGAAAGCCAGTCTAAGCAGGGAGTTTGTATACGAACAGTGGCAGTTAGTATTGGGGGTGCTGGTTAGATCTGGTCTCGCGGGTAACGAGTGTTACGCTCTGCACAGGCATCTGTGGATATCCTAACATCAAGTCATTCTAGAAGATCCCTGCCCAATAGGTTGGTGCTAATATCAGCTACCAATGGCTGGATGTGTCCAGTAGAACGTTCCAGGTCTTCCCACATGAGCGAACCTCGTGTGAGAAAGGATTGGGTCACTCCTCCAACCCCATGTATATGGGGTCCCGGGAGGAGTTCCCAATTTCGGGGAACCTCTGTTTGCCTTAAAATCATCTTTTCTGACTCCGTGTCAATCAAAGATTTAAAAGGATTATTGTCAATCTTTACTGTCATAGTAGGATGACCTTGTTCTAAAACAGGAGTGGTCCACAAAATCTCAGGCCCTGAATTTGTACCATTCAGGGGCGTGCCATCTTTATGAAATTTGGACCTACAATCTCTCTTCCAATGAAACCCTTTACGGCATCTGGGACACACCGTACGTGGCTTCTGGCTCCCTGACTGAAGGCAGGGTTCTCCTCATTGGAGGTGGGGTTGCCCTGACTGGAGGCGGGATTGCCCTGACTAGAGGTGTGGTAGCTCTAACTGGAGGCAGGGTTGCCCTGACTGGAGACGGGGTTGTTCTAACTGGAGGCGTGGTCGCAGCTTATCAGGACATTGGTTACGCCAATGCCCTTGGCGACTGCACTGACAGCAGGCCCCATTTTGATTACTTGGGGTAACTGCATAAACCTGTGTCATAGCGGATGCCCCATAATTGCCTGATGTAAGTTCCTGTGTCGCTAAAATCCAATTATCTGGGTGTAGGTGTTTAAGACTAAGGCATGCCTGACGGAATTGTGGTATCATGCCATCCCAGACAATAGAACGCAGGAGTAGTGAGCGGACATCAGGATTATAAACCTTTCTCTCTAAGGTTTGCCTCACCCTTGAGATGAAGTTCGCTAATGATTCATCAGTGCCTTGGCGAAGAGAGTTAATGGGAACTGAAGAATTTACATTGGTTGGGGTCACCCTTTCCCATGCTTGTGTTGCGCAGATGCATACCTGTTCAAAATAACCAGTTGGAAACTTAGCTTCTGCCTGCTGGTTTCCAGATTCAAACTCTCCTGCTCCAAACAAAGCATCAAAATTCCATTCTACCTGTTTATTACTATTTTCCTGCAATTGTCTAGAGCATTCATCTGGAAGCATGCCTTCCATTGTAGGTAGAGGGGGTCTGGGAGTGCAGCACAAGCCAGGTCTTTGCAGTCCTGGGGGGTGTTAAGGTGCTGGTAAAAACTCCTTAAAATGGACTTGGTCCATGAAGTGTGAATATCGTCCTCCTTCACGGCTTGTCTGAGTTCCCTGAGTTTTGGAGGAGTATAGGTGCCACACCTGAGGGTTTTGTCTATTGGGGACCACATTTACCGGGAAGTTGTGGACTTGGTCTTATGATGCAAGGCAAAGAGTTACAGAAGTAGAAGCTGCCGTAGTGGCCGCAGGGGAAACTGAGCACGTATCTATGGGGACGGAGCTCTTAGGGTGGATTGCAAAAGGTTTAAGGTCTCTAAATGCTGAAAACATATCCTTTAACTCCTGTATCTCAGCCACAAGCTCTCTTAATGATGAGGTATCAGTGGGGGGACGGGTTATGGAAGCCGCAGAAAGAACTGAACACGTGTCTGCAGGGACAGTGGGTGAAGGGGTAATGGAAGCCGCAGAAGGAACTGAACACGTGTCTGTCGCAGAAGGAACCGAACACATGTCTGCAGAAGGAGCCGAACATGTGTCTGCAGGGACAACGGGTGAAGGGTCATAGAAGCTGCAGAAGGAACCGAACATATGTCTGCAGGGACAGAAGTTTGGGTGCTGACTGAAAATCGCTTAGGGCATTTAAGTCGTAAGCACATATCTCAGGTGCTGACTGCAAATCGCTTAGGGCGTTTGGGTCATTAGCACATATCTCTTAACTCTTGTATCTCAGCCTCAAGGTCACTTAACCTTTTGGCAGAGCACCTTGTACATATCTTGTAAGTAGTAAATATAATTATGAGAACCCACGGTGTAGCAAAAATTAAAGCATCTCTGAGATTGAGAGCCTGTCCCAGGAGAGAAGGATATAATGTCTGGGACACCTCCTCATAAAACGGAAAAAATCCCATGGTGAGGGGAAACGCAGGGCCACAGAGTCAGGCAGCTGCCACTTACCTGTGTCTGGGCGGCTTTTCTGGACCTCAGGCCGGACGTGAGTGCGGGACACGTCGGGTGCCGGATGTCGTTTTGCGCCACGGAGAAGAGATAGAGGAAGTCTGGAGCGAAGAGGGAGCACAGATCTTTATTTGTGCTGGCACCTCAGAGTTGGGTGCTAGAGAAGCAGGTTGGGCCATGTGGAGGTAGCAAAAATGACTGCCTCACGCAGTAACCTTTCCTGTGTCTGAACACCAAAGTGAAGCGCTGGCAAGAGAGCTAGGTGCGGAAGAAGAAGGGCTTTTATAGGAGCAGCTTTCGGGAGAATGGGAAGGGGGAGGAGTAACCATAGCACTCCAGGATAGGATAATAACTCTCGTGAGAATGGGAGGGGGGAGGAGTAACCAAAACACTCCAAATATTGCGGGGAAAATAGACAATGCCCTGAGGGCACAACATGGCGGAACAGGCACTCCGAGAATGTCCCAACTCTCACGGGAACTAGCAGTAGCCTGAAGGGGCAACATGGCAGATGTGAATGCATATGCACAATTTCCCAGCATCTGCATATGCACAATTTCCCAGCAGAAAAATACTGGTACCAATGCAATCCTTTAATGACAATCATTTAATAAAAAACACTTAATTTATTTTATCTGTTAAATGTACCTTCCTGATAAACTGCTTTAGTGATCACACTTAAAATGTGTGAGCCAGTAAGATAACTCACTTGAATTGTATGTTGATTTTTTTCCAGATATGAGACATAGATTTGAACCCGATGCCTACCTCATTGAGGAAGTTTCAGTGCTGTGGACTCTTTCACTGAGTCTCTCTCTCTCTATTTGCCTCTCTGTCTGTGTCTAAAAGAAGTATCTCTCACTTCTACACTTAAGAGTGTATTTGATATGAAGTGAGAACAAAGAAAGTAAACCACATGAAATGACATTGATTCAATCCTCTTTTTTCTTAATAGCCGAAAATAATCTGAAATTTGTTTCTAAAACATTTAAAAAATGAATAATTCTAGGCATTAGCTTTGTTATGTAAGTGGGATAATCTTGATATACATAAAGCATATAACATTAAAACTTCTGAGAAAGATATTTAAATTATCAGGAATAGAAGTTAAGTCAATCTCAGTAATCTTTGAAATAAAAGTGATAGAAGGAAGTAGAGTTTCTCTTGCTACTTGGTCATTTCCTTGGTTGGGTAAAGTTATCGACTATTGTTTCAAACAACATCATTTCTTATTTTGTTGTTCATATTTTGGATGGATAATCAGCAAGTACAAAGTGATTTATAAGTAAGTTCAATGCTGTGCCTTTACTCTGGCTATTTGGAAATAGAGTACTTACTTATTTTGCATCCTTTTTTTTTGCATCACTTGATTGATCAAGCGGACAGAGATAATTTCTTTTCTCTTTGTTTATTTCCCACTCTTATAGTCAGAAGACACAACATCTCTGAGTTACACAGCTACAGGTCTCAAGCCAAACACAATGTATGAGTTCTCAGTCATGGTAACGAAAAACAGAAGATCAAGCACATGGAGCATGACTGCACATGCTACCACATACGAAGCAGGTAAACTAGAAAGGGCTAGCTTCATGGTTTCTAATCTGGGTACTTGGTTCTAGGTTCTGTAGAAATTAGAGCGGATTTTCAGTATGATGTCTAAACTATGCTTTGTCCTCTATTAAGTAGGTCAAAACACCTTTATATCAAATACTATAGTTATAATTATCTGTCATCTGTGAAAGAAGGACATGAAGCCCCCCCAGTGGGTTAATTGTTATGATTTCCATGTGAAATAAGTAAAGATCCTGTTCTTTATTATTTTTTTTCCTTAAAAGAAGTTAAATTTAAACCAGGAAGACATATGACCTCCCCTGAGTGAAAGAGAACTAGTAATTTCCTCCTAAAACAAGCATATTCATTCCTTTTATAAACATAAAATGCATAGCAAATCTGACTTGATAAATGCACCTTCTTGACTTCTTATCAGCTGCCTTGCCTTGTAGGGTTACCAATGGTGAGACCCATTGCTGACAAAAAGATATTAACTTTTAGAAATGTGGTTAGGAGGAAGGGTGATTGTCAAAACAGATAATGATTTGGACCAAAGGTGTAAATAGCATAAGGATGAGATCCCTGGGTGATGATGGAAAGCAAGAAGTAATTCACAAGTGTCTGCAGATTTTATAACTGTGAGAAGGAAATGAAGTGAATGAAATAACTCTCAGGGTTACTTCTAATTCTGCAACAACATGAAGATCTTATAGGGCTACATTACTACATTACTTGTGCTGAGATTCCTTTAGTAAAGACAAGGTAACTGACACATTTTTAAAATAAAACATTTTGTTGTAGCTAGGTGATTAACCCTTGAATTTATTTAAGTAAAATTAAAATAACTTGGCTGGGAAAATAGCTCACTTGGATAGTATGCTGCTCTGCCATGTATGTACATCATAGATTCAAGTCTAGGCTCTCCTGCACTGTAGGAAGCTTCAGCACTGAGGTTCTTTCCCTCTCTGTGTGCCTCATTCTTTCTATATGAAGAAATAAAAATAAAAGTAATAATAGTAATAATAATATAACTGAAATAATCTTGTTCTAGAATAAAAAAAAAGATAAAACAGAAACCAGTCCTTATGCGTTAAAGACTAGTTGGGCTGTCCTGTCACGGTGCTAGATGACAGACATTAGATTCCATGTATTTTCCTTCCTTGTATTAATGTCATTTTCTCTGAAGATAGAATTACAGAGCTATAGTAAGGGTGGGGTGAAAATATGAATTTACCAGTCCATACTGATATCAAGCTCATACAACACAGAAGAGAGTTTGTTCCTCAATGAGAAAGACAAGTACTGTTCTAAATGATGGAAAAAGGAGTGGGATTTAGGACAGTCAACACATATGACCAGTGATATTTTCATGGCTGGAAATCTTCTAAATTTTGCAAGTTTCCTTTCATGTAAACCAAAGAAAGTTAAGCCTAGGAAAATCTACTTAAGAACCAAACAAACTTGTCGGATGATATAAATTATGTCTTAAATTATGTTCATTTGTAATTGTCAGGTTCCAAGTCAGAAACTTGTATGAAAGATGTAGAGAACAGAGTCTATATCCTTCAATGGATTATCATCTATTATAGAAAAAAAATTAAAAGTATCCTACAGAAACAGCCTGAGTAGTACTGGTAACAACTGAGAATTCTGGTCAACTGAAACCATAGAAGTCATAGTAAATAAATCAAAGTATAAATTCTTGAGCTATAGCTTTCATACTCATTTAGGTACCAATTCCAGTGCTTTCCAAAAAAAAAAAAATAGGGAAGCAATATGTATGAAAATACACAAGGAAATATCAGAATAATGGTTTCCAGAAACACAAATGACTCAGGATATCTGAGACAACTTCACAGGTCAAGGGAAAGCAAGGCTATAAAAAAAAAGAATATGAATCCTGGAGAACCTGATATCCACTACTTATCATTAACTCTTTACAGTTAGTTCAAAGAGGATGATCTGTTAAGAATTTCTGAAAGAGCATTCCAGGCAGAGCCCATGAGTTTGGAAAAGAGCAGTCCGGAAATATTTTGTTGGGAGTGATCATTGATATTTTTAGAGTCACACTATTTCCAAATGTTAAGGAATGTTACGGTATATATAAATAGTAGTCTGTGCTTTTGAATTATTGATTCTATAACCCAAGTCTATGTTCACCAATATTTTTGACTTGAGAAAAAAATAACTTGCACAGCATCTGAAATATATTATTTGTTAAATATTTTAAATGATTTTTTCAATGCATTATTTTCCTAGCTAAAACTGAAGCATCATTACATTTTTAGTACCATAAAAAAATTCAAGGGAACCATTTAATAATTGTAATTTGATTGACTTCTTAAAAAAAATGTCGATATGAATTTGATCACACTTTAAAAAAGATAATTCTGATTAGTTTTAAAAGATACATAGCTCTAATCACTTCCATTACTGTATTAAATTTTTATTATATTTGATATAATACTCTAAGTTAAGTTATAGGTATATATTACATTCCTATTTGTGGATTAGAAATTATACTAAGTAGGCTCTTTATGTGAACAGATTTTTGGGATAGCATTGCTTTCTTGGTATTCTAATATAAAAAACCTTTTCTTAAATTAATGTTCTTGACTCCTCTGGGCAAATGACCTCACCAGTGTGTCCTGAAACTCCATCTCTCCAGTGCCCTGCCCCACTAGGGAGAGATAGGAATAGGCTGGGAGTATGGATTGGCATGTCAATGCCCATGCTTAGTGGAGAAGCAATTACAGAAGCCAGACCTTCCACCTTCTGCATCCCATAATGATCCTGGGTCCATACTCACAGAGAGATAAAGAATAGAAAAGCTTCCAGTGGAGGGGATGGGGTCTGGTGGTAGGAAATATGTGGAGTTTTACCCCTCTTATCCTATGGTGTTGTTGATATTTTCTCATTTTTATTTTATAGATTAAATTAATGTTCTTGGTCTTAGTCTATTTAACAATATACATATAAACTATATGTACATGTAAACTATGATTATATAGATATAGGTTACATGTTTTGTTAGTTGTATTGTTGTCCAAATTATAAACTATTTAATGAACTCAGTTGTATTATTGAAATTAAGTTGGTTGGATTTTTATTATTTAACAATTTGTATTATATATATATATATATATATGATAACCAGGAGGAACTAAATTATATTAATTACTATCTTCAACTAAAGGTAAAACAATATTTTTATAAACTTTTTATAGGGGGGATTGTTGGTTTGCAATTGACTAAATACAGTTGTTAATATGTGTGTAACATTTCTCAGTTTTCTGCATAACACTTTAACCCCCCTTCTAGGTCCTCCTCCACCATCATGCCCAGGATCTGAATCCCCCCTCCCAAGATCCCTTTCTTTTGGTGCAATACACCAAATTCAGTCCAAGTTCTCTTGCAAAACAAGAGAGAGAATAGATTACCAGGACAAACATACTAAATGAAATATGGGTAATGCTTGCCAACAGCAGTACGAATTAAATTAACTAATTTATTTATATTTTCCACCAGAATTATTGCTGGGATTTCAGAAACCACTATTTCCAGGAGTCATTTTTTTTCTTTTTCTTTCCTTTTTTGATAGAGGTGAGAACCTGAGAAATAAAGAGGAGGAAGTGAAAGGAAGAGAGGTGGGGCATTTACAGCACTGCTCCAGTTCTTATGCTTTTGAAGCTTCCCCCTGTAGATGGGCATTGGGGGCTTGAACCAAGGCCCTCTTGCATAATGGGTGGCCCTGTTATATACATTTTAAACGAAGGCCTTCTCATTGGTAAGACTTTCTAGAGTTTTAGAGAGCTTCCACTTTCTGATACAAAGAAGGAAACATTCTTACAAGTGGGCATGCCCCATATAAATATAAATGTCCTGTAAAAGAATGACTTCTACAAAGTTTTAAGAGGTTTTTTTTCTTGTTTTTTTTTTTCTTAGTCAACTCAAAACAATCTTCATGCCAGAGAGGCATTTTTTGCTTCCTTTCACATACATTTCTTTGAGCTTAAGATACTTTTGACATTTTTAATGTAGCACCCAGTTGAAATTATCAGTTATGTTTTACCCTTTTATAGTCATGCATACTCTATTATTTCTATAGTCACACCTTTAAAATCTATCTATCTTCCTTAGGAATGCATTACTTTCTGTATTTGGTTTTTGCATATATACTTCAAATACTTGAAATAAATTATAAATGAGAAAATAAGCATGACATCCTGATAGACTCTGAGTGCCAACCTCATGATTAGAAGACCCATAAATGTCTGTTTTCTTTCACATCCTTTGACAAGGTCTTGTCTCTGTTTCATCTTGCAGCCCCGACCTCTGCTCCCAAAGATCTGACAGTCATTACTCGAGAAGGGAAACCTCGGGCTGTCATTGTGAGCTGGCAACCACCCTTGGAAGCCAATGGGAAAATTACTGGTAAGGACCTCAGCATTAGCTTTCACCTTGCTCTATTTGGCCTATGATTGCTTATCTCACGAACAGCTTATACCTTTTGTGTTTTAGTTTTCTGTCCCAGCATCTCAGTTGACTTCTTGACCCTTTCTGATTGTCTCTCCTCACCCCCAACTAAGCACGGGGAGTCTCCTCGTGGTGCTCACAGACACTTGCTTTGTGCCGCTGTAAGGAAGATGTGTATCTCAATTAGTATGGAGCTTTTATTTTTCTCTCTACAGAGCACTAGGACAACCTTCTAACAGAATTCTGCAGAGCATAAATGACTAAAAAGAAGCCAGCTGTTTGACAATTATAAAATACAAAGTACATACCATCTATATGCTTTTGTATGGCATATTTGAAGGAGGGTTGTGTGCGGGGAGTTTATTTCTTTTTGCTTTGTGCTTCTTACTTAAATCCCAAGGTTCAGGAAACACTTAATACTGACTGACAGAAATTGAACTTAATGAATATTTCACAGTGACAGATTTTATTTTGCCAAATATTGCTGATAACATCAATGCCTAATTAAAACATCCATTAGAAGCCTGTAATGTTAATTTAGTATGAAAAATATAATGGAGTTCTATCAGGGATTTTGCATTTAAATGATCACTTTAGGCTTTTAATAGATGTCTCCATAGCATATAATTATTATGAAAAATATTGTATAACTCAAAATGTGCACATTATAGTCTAATTAACTTGAACCATTGGGTTAGGCAATGTGAGAGTCACTCCTTTTTCTTCTTTTTTTTTTTTTGCATACAAGAGGTGGCTGCCACTATTATAAATTAACAAAGTAATTCAGTCTCTCTGATAAAAAGATAAGGAGGGAAATTACAGTTCAGATGGCACACTTAATTTATGTTGAGTTACTTTCTGAATTTTACAAAATGAAAAGAGAATATGGAAATTCCAAATGCAATTCAAATTTGTTAAAGACTTTTTTCTCTGTGAAACTGCTCTTAGTGAACTAGCATGCAGAATTTTCACTTGTGCTGACAAATACAGACAAAAAGTGGACATAAAATTCCCTCCTACCCCAAATCTTATATACTCAGTTATTACTATGCCAGATATTACAACAGAGGCTGGATCATTCTAGTTCTGATCCCCAACACACACACACACACACACACACACACACACACACACACACACACACACACACACACACACACTATTCTATGGTCTACTTTCATGGTGTCTGTTAGTACTTCTGTAGATTTTGATTTGCTTGTATAATGACCATTATATTTTCATAAACAGTTATTTATAAGCATGAACCAAATAAATAGATAATAGATTTACAGAGTAAAAACAAGTTGTGATTGGAAAATATGTTTTGATAAAGGATGAAGTCATATACTACCTAGTTCTTTAAGTAAATCTCATCAAATGGTAATTTTAAACAATACAATATAGTTTAGTCTCTGAAAGGAAGCTTAGTCTTACTTTTCAAGAAAAAATTAAGAAAAACAGTTATTCTTGGTAATAAAATCCTGTGCCAAAAATCACCACATCATGTATAAGAAATCTTGTCTACATATCTCATTTAGAATTTTATGTTCAATAACTCTCATTACTGTTTTTTTCTCAGTCTAACTAAGCACATTTTATGGTTCTTAGTGTCTTTATTCAATGATTCATGAATCAGTCCCAACCCATCTAGCAGACAGAAAGGAGCTCCAAGGTATGATTACAAAATAAACACTTTGATAGGCAGAAAGAATAGGACAAAGAAGATATACTTGTGAAAGTAGATTGATTGTGTCAAGATCACATACCTTTAGGAAATGGTAGGAATCTCAAGCATTTATTACCTCAGTAGGACTTACTCCAGTTTGGTTAATTTAAGGTTCTTTTCATGACAGAGGGTGAAAGTATAATTGACTTACGACTTAGCATTAGTGACTCCATTTTGGGTCTGTTGACTCTTCATCGTGAAGGTTACTAAAAGGCCTTTCTTTGTCTCATAATGGTAAAATAAAATCTTAGGAGGCAATGACTCCAACCTTGAAAATATAGTTCACTTATTAACTTAGGTGGTGATTGTCAAACTAATAGTATTTGATTCAATTTATGATGCATATACACTAAGAACACTAATGAAACTTCTGTCTCATGAGTATTTTGATCCTTTTGAAGTATTTATAGTACGTAGAAAAAAATACTAGGCCATTAAAGGGAAGGCCCAGATTTTCTACAATCATTTTCCCAAGGAAGTACAAAATAAAGCACTAGTTCTTTTCTACCTACAAGGAACCTCTGTACCTGTGTGGAGAGATGTAGTCTCATATTACCTGTGCATTTATCTGTTTCCTAAGCTTTGCATATATGCAGCACTGTAGTTAAGAGTCAAACTTCTGAGATATTGCATGCCATCCAATCTTCCCGAGTTATCTATAAAATAAGGACAGTGATAGGAATTTTCCTTGAACTGCTATAGTAAAGTACAGAGAAAAGTTTCTGATGCTCTGTGAGAACTGAAACTCACTGAGTATTACTGTTCCTATCTGAAAATCACTGTAGAGTTCACTAATGTGTTTTGCATAGGAATGATCAGATAATCAGTTTGTAAGTGTACATATTTTAGCAGTCAGGAAAGTGGCTAAGGAAATGAAACATAGGAATTGCTTCTGTGAGGTCCTAGGTTTGATCCCTAGTACTACAAATGCTGGAATGGTGCCCTATTCTATCACTGATAAAATAAGTAGATAAGTCTTTAAAAAATCTAGGTTCATATGCTTTTAACTATTGTACTGTATTTTGCTCCAATCTATTAATATTCTACTAGCCCAAGTCAATGATTCTCAACTGATTTATGATTTAATTTATCTGAGGAGGAATTGACCAGGACTTTAAAAAAAAAATTTTCCCGAGTAGTTTTAATGTACTGCTAGAGTTTAAAAACATTGATCTAAATAAATGCAGTGTCCAGCATTATTTAAGATCTGACACCTATACAGATAAAAGAAGACATTAGTTCTTCAGATTTGTTTCCTTGTCAATACTGCTGAATGGCTAAACTTCTTTGTCACTTGATGTTCTAGATCAGTTCTTGTTCCTTGAAATTATCTCCTCTCTTGACATTTACAAAATCACCTGGCCACTTTTCTCCCTACATCCAGCCTGTAGTCTCTCAGTCCTGACAGCAGGTGCTTCACTCACTACTTAAGTGTTGCTTCCCAGAATGCAGGTCTTTTTATTTCCATGTCTACCTTCTCTGTAAAAGTTTCTATCCAATAGCCAGACTTCAGTAAACATGCATTCATTTCTGATTTCTATTTCCTCCCAAAGACTATCAATACACTCATCCAGCTCATATTGTACACTGACACTTGCCTATCTTAATAGCTTTTCATTCTCATACAAGCCACAGAGCCCCTCCTCTTAATTTCTGTCTATAATATTCTGTAATAAATTATAAGACCTTTGGGGATTTAAAATCTAATAGACCCTCACACTGAAATTGTATTGTCTAAATATGTTTACTCATTCTTTTCAAAAGTCTCTATAGTTTGCCCACTGCAAAAGTTAGAAAAGTAGTCATCTTAAGTCTTCCCTCTCCATTCCTATTCCACATACTGAGGATCTAATATATATGATACTAGATTAAAAGTTCTATGAGCACAGTATTCAGATTATGTCCAGTGCTTTCTCTTTAAGCAGTGCGAATTTTAAATTTCTTATATATATTTTTTTGTATAGAGACAGAGAGAATTTGAGAGGAGAAACGGAGATAGAAAGGGAGAGAGAGGGAGTCGGGTGGTAGCATAGCGGGTTAAGCACAGGTGGCACAAAGTGCAAGGGCCTGCATAAGGATTCCGGTTGGAGCCCCTGGCTCCCCACCTGCAGGGGGAGTCGCTTCACAGGTGGTGAAGCAGGTCTGCAGGTGTCTGTCTTTCTCTCCCCTTCTTTGTCTTTCCCTCTTCTCTCCATTTCTCTTTGTCTTATCCAACAGCGACAACATCAACAACAACAATAACTACAACAATAAAACAACAAGGGCAACAAAAGTGAATAAATAAAAATTTTAAAAAGGAGGAGAGAAGAGGAGGCACCTTTAGCACTGTTTTACTACCCATGAGGCTTCTCCACTGTAGCTAGGGACTGGGGCTTAAACCTGGGACCTTGCACATGGTAAAATGTGCTCTCAACTGAGTGTGTCAACGCAAGACCCCAAAACAGTATTTTTTTTTCCAGTTAGTAGATAATAAATTGTTGTTAAATCAAATAATCAGTGCATTGATAGTAAATATGTCAAATTTGGAGTTTTAGACTTGAATACAAAGTTGGATTTCTCCCCCGCAAAAGACCCTTCAAATTTAATGTAATATATAGTATGTTACAAAGTAAGCAGTGACTATAGTACTTACTAAGTAAATACATGTATAGGATAATGTAGTAGGACTACCTTCATGTATGTTCTCAAAGTATTTTGAGCAACTTGTTTTCAAATGAGATAAGAAATACTTAGATGAAACATGTTACTCAAGGTTTCTAAGCAAGTGAATGATAAAACAACTAAAGTATATGGTTTCTTGGCCCCAGGTTTTATTTTTTTAGCTACAAAGGAGGAATTAGTTTTTTTTTTCTTTTATGTCTACCTGCTGATATGGACATTATTATATTATTATTATTATATATACATTATTATAGAAGGAATAGTTTAGATTTGAATAGAATTTCACTGGGTCTAGGCTGAGATCCTACCTGGGATGGATCATGTCATATACCTTTGTCTCCTGATATATAGCCATCTACCAAATCTATGTAAGGAATCAGTTATGAACAATGAGAAATTAATAAGTATTTAAGAATATGGAAAAGTTGAAGGAAGGTATAGGTGGGGTTGAATACTTTCTGAAACTTTGCTTCTGAAATCACAGCTACCTACTTATTTTGAGTCAAAAAAGACAGATATGTGATTTTCCATTGTTTGTTTTTAGACAAATGTGATTGCAAGGCATGAGTACCCAGGTGGGTTACCAATTCCAGAAGGTCTTGGAACCTATTACAGAATCTAATACTCCATTATTTGACCAGTTCTTATGGTTAGAGACAAAAACAAAATAGAAAAAGTAATAGAAAGTAATGGAGAAAGAGACTTTGCCACAGAGGAATTAACATAAAACGATCATGGAAAGCCCAATACTTTTTTTTTTTTTCCCTTCGTGGCCATATGGAAATCTATAAGGTAAGACTTCTATGGTGTATTTAATATCTTCTCAAAATACAAAACTTATACATCCAAATTAAGTTTACCCCCTTAGGCTATTTTTTAGAATTCTGAATGATATATCTGTTATGGGATTTATGAAAAAGATAGATTTTTCCCATAAATGTCAGGAAATTACTCAAATAAAATCTATACTTGTATGAGCCTTCAGTTTTCCTTACTTGATGCCAGAACTATTATTTGTTAATGGACAACTTATACACAAAGAAAAAGCGCAATAAACATAAATATTTGTTGAAAATATTTTGTCTGAATTGATAAATTAGGAAAATAAAATCAATGTAGTTGAACTAAGATAGGAACAAAATTCTTCAGGTTTCTTGTTTACTTACAACCATAAGGAAGAATTTAAAAAATGTTATTAAATTTAATAAATGTAAAACTTATATTACTGGGTCAGGTGATGGCACATCTGGTTAAGTGCACACATTACAGTGCACAAGGACCCAGGTTCAAACCCCTGGTCTCTACATGCAATGGGAAAGCTTTACGAGTGGTGAAGTAGGGCTGCAGGTGTTTCTCTGTCTCTCTTCTGCTCTATCTCACCCCTCAATTTCTCACTGTCTCTATGTAATGATATATAAATAAAATATAAAAATATATAAAAATAAAAATAAATCTTATATTGCTGAGGATTTTAGTCAATAGTCTTTTAAATTTTTTATTATTTGTATTTATTTATTGGATTGAGACAGCAAAAATCAAGGATGAGATAAGTGATAGAGAAGAAAGTATTACTGATGCCAGGGTCTTCTATTCAATAAATGTGACTCCTTGGGGATCAAATTAGACTGTTCTTACTCAAGGAATATTAGAAAATATTTTGATGTTGATAATCAGGGTTGAGTTATAAATGATTCCAAGGCATGATTACCCAGGTGGGTTAACAATTCCAGAAGGTCTCGCAGCCTATTCCAGGATCTAATACTTTATTATTGGACAAATTCTGGTGGTTATAGACAAAAATAAAGTAGAAAACAATGGAAAAAGAGACTGTGACACAGACAAATTAATATGAAGGCATAAAATGATAGTGAAAAAAAATCCGTGACTTTGTTTTCCTATGTGGTTATATGAAAGTCTATAAGGTAAGATTTCAGTGGTGGATCGGGACTCTGAAATTACTTGACCCACTGATATTTCATTATCCGTTTAGGATGATAACCTCCACATAGAGATACCAACCAAAGAGACGAGTCACATAGCCTTTATTATTTGAGAGTTATTTTTTTAATGTTTTCATTTATTTATTCCCTTTTATTGCCCTTGTTGTTTTATTTTATTGTTGTATTTATTATTGTTGTTGTTATTGATGTCATCATTGTTGGATAGGACAGAGAGAAGTGGAGAGAGGAGGGGAAGACAGAGAAGAGGAGAGGAAGACAGACACCTGCAGACCTGCTTCACCACGTGTGAAATGACTTCCTTGCAGGTGGGGAGCTGGGGGCTCAAACTGGGATCCTTATGCTGGTTCTTGTGCTTTGTGTCATGTGCACTTAACCCGCTGCACTACCGCCCAGCTCCCCTATTTGAGAGTTCTTTACCTTGGAAAGTGTTTTTATCTCCTTCCAGTCTTTTTGTATCTAGACGTTCATATTAGTTCAATTATTATCTCAGCAAATGCCAATAAGTGGATAAATTCCATATATCTACTATCTCTATGAGTCCTGGCCTTCACTGAACAAATCTATTATCTGAGTTCAAGACTGCTGCACCTACCCTTAACTTAGCATAAAATATAAATTATAATCAAATTTATCAGCTTAAAGTGGCACATGTATGCTATTTCATTGTTTTTCTCAGTCAGGAACCCAAGCATAGCTAAATTGGATACTGTGCGTCAATCTCTTGGAAGGCATAAATTAAGGTATTAACCTATGTTTTATTTGAAACTAGACTGAGAGACCGAGTTGTTATTTTTCAAACTGATGTGACTGTTGGCAGGATTCAGTTCTTTGTTGTTGAGCAAACTCACCCTCAATTCCTTTTCACTAGTTCTCTATATATGCTAACTTCTTTTATCAAAGCTAACAAAGGGGAAAGTCTATAGAATCTGGTAGCATGGTAGAATTTACTATCTTATGTAGCCAAATTGTGGGAGGTAATAGGCCCATTACACTTGCTTATTCTATTTGGTAAAAGCAAAATTCTGTCTATAGTTAGACTGGATTTGCTACAAAAGAGTGATACTATGAGGATGTGGAAACTAGGATAATTTGAGAAGTCTCCAATTTTCTTTCTTTTTTTCTTTCTTTTTTTTTTTTTTTTTGCTATAGGGATAGACTGAAGAAAGAGGTAGATTTCTCATATGACATTTGGGATATCTCCTGTCCTTTACTATCTAGCTTTCGGATCCTCAATTCTACCATCTATGAAAGAGTAGTAACTTTGGAGAGTTATTGCATCCATGATATAATCCTTTTTTTTCATGACACTTGAAATATGTGTGACTGTTTATAATATCCATTGTATTTTTGTTATATAAATAAAAGTCAAAATAAACATAAATGCTTTTCATTAGCAAACTACAGTGTAATTATGCAGACCTGTTATCTGTGTTACATCCCTGTGCTTAAAATAAGAACAAGACAATAATGAGCATTAAGACCTCATATTTTTAGCTGAATCAGACATTTAGATTTCTAATGGTCTATTCTATTTTCAGGTTCTGTACGTTGCTTTATTTAGGCTGCTCAATTAGAAAAAAATACTTGACAAACCAATTTTACAATTTTATTTCTTTATTGGGGGGTTAACAGTTTACATACAACAGTGAAATACAATAGTTTGTACATGTATAATATTTCCACATAACAATACAACCCCCACTATGTCCTCCTCTGCCATTATGAACCCTCTACCTCACCCCAGAGTCTTTTACTTTGGTGTAATAGAGCAACTCCACTCCAAGTTCTGCTTAGTGTTTTCCCTGATGATCTTGTTTATCAATTTCTGCCTGTGAGTGAGATCATCCCATATCCATCCTTTTGCTTCTGACTTATCTCACTTAACATGATTTCTTCAAGTTCCTGCCAAGATGAGGTGAAGAAGATGAATTCACTATTTTTTAATACTTTTTATATTTATTTATTTATTTTTCCCTTTTGTTGCCCTTGTTTTTTTATTGTTGTTGTAGTTATTGGTGTCGTCGTTGTTAGGACAGAGAGAAATGGAGAGAGGAAGAGAAGACAGGGGGGGGGGGGGAGGGGGGAGAAAGATAGACACCCGGAGACCTGCTTCACCACTTGTGAAGCAACTCCCCTGCAGGTGCAGTACTGGGGCTAGAACCGGGATCCTTACATTGGTCGGTCCTTGCGCTTGGCGCCATGGACGCTTAACCCGCTGTGCTACTGTTCAACTCCTAAATTTACTATTTTTAATAGCATTTAATAGCATGAGTATATATATATATATATATATATATATATATATATATATATATATATATATATAACAACTTACTCAGCCACTCCTCAGTTGTTGTACACCTGGGTTGCTTCCAAATTTTGACTATTACAAATTGTCCTGCTATGAACATAGGTATACACAAATCTTTTTGGACGGGTGTGTTGGGTTCCTTAGGATATATCCACAGGAGAAGAATTGCAGAATCATAAGGTAGGTGCACTTCTAACCTTCTGAGTGTAATAAACCAATTATTGTCATCTATTGACTGTGGACATATAATAATCTTTTCGAATTCTATCTGACAATGGGTATTTGGAAGCAGAAGTATAGCATACAGTCAGAACACTAACAAAGCCACATTTTATTTCTACAGCTTACATCTTGTTTTATACATTGGATAAGAACATACCAATTGATGACTGGATTATGGAGACAATCAGCGGTGATCGTCTTACTCATCAAATCATGGACCTCAACCTTGATACTATGTATTATTTTCGAATACAAGCACGAAATTCAAAAGGAGTGGGTCCTCTCTCTGATCCCATTCTCTTCAGGACTCTGAAAGGTTTGAATCACTTTCTATAATTATAATTTTGTATCTGTTAGTTACAAAATGGTTTGGAGTCTAAGAAAAGAATCCCCCTTTGCCATCTCTTTTGCAACATGATTTGTGAACATTCAAAAAACATTAAAGCGTTTCTTTTCAAGCTGAAAGCCAGCATGTTAAAGAAACATCTATTGTGTTACCACATCACATCACTTCCATCAGCATGTGGTAGACATACTTTACTTGACATTTTAAAAAATTCTTTTGGAATTTGGTATTGATTTCATGTATGTTGGCGCTATTCAAAATATATTGAAAGCCTTTACTCGTTTTTATGTAAGGGAACAAAATTAAAGCTTATTGAACTATGCAAATGGCATATTGTCAACATTATGTGGTGTCTTTCAGAAACTGATTTTTAAAAATATTTATTGGGGAATTAAAGGTTTAAAGTCAACAGTAAAATACAGTAGTTTGTACATGTATAACGTTTCCACATAACAATACAATCCCCACTAGGTCCACCTCTGTTATCATGTTCCAGGACCTGAACCCTCCCCGTCATCCCAGAGTCTCTGACTTTAGTGCAGTACACCAACTCCAGTCCAAGTTCTGCTTAGTGCTTTCCCTTCTTTCAGAAACTATTATCCATATATGCTAAAGGAAATTTTGGTATAGGAAGGAAGAAAATTTCAAACAAAATGAATAAATGTATCTATTTTTAATATATTTATTTATTTTGGGTAGAGACTGAGAGAAAATAAGAGGGGGAGGATTGAGAGGAAAGAGAAGCTTTCTCTTTGCAGGAAGGTACTGAGGGCTTGAACTCAGGTCCCTGCTCATTGTAGCATGTGTGTCCTATCAAGGATACCACTTGGCCCCAAATATGTTTATTTTATGGATTCAGGGGAAGAAAAAGATAAAACTTTTGCAGAATAACTATTTTAAGAAAAGTCCACATGATTCCACAAAATTTTAAAAAGCTCTTAATTAGTTATGTATTCATACAGGAAAATACTAATGCCTAATAATAGTGACTACATCAAAATATTTTCATGTGAGTCCTTAATATTTCAAAGCACAGTGTTATCTTCTGGAGGAAAAAATTTTCAAGAAACTCTATTATTCAGCAATTGAAAATAAGTCAAACACTCCACAGTTGATGTCTATAGATGCATATGTATGCACTATGTATAGTGTTTTTTTTCTTCTAAAGAAGGACACTGGACTATTAAGTATGTGAACCCAGTTATGCCCATATATTTGACTAAAACTTGATAATTTATGATAAAACACAACTGAAAAATTAAAAATGCATGGATGATTTACATTTCTGCCCACTTATTTGACAATCTAAGAGTTTTAAGATAACGGTATAGTCTATATTTCAATTTTCCTAATAAGTGTACTATAATAGTAAATTTATGAATTCTGGAAAGTGAGATATTCAAAAGCTGGATTCAGTAGCAGCTAATTGGAAAGTTTGCCAAGAACACACAAACAAGCATTCAGCCTAAGCCTGCATGACAGTTCTTAATGACAGAGTAGAATCGGAAAAGAGGCAGGAAGAAATGAGCTCATCTTTGTCTATCCAGGTTTTTAGAACTTCATGTCTAAATTGGGTTCTGCTTCAAATGAGCAATCTATAGGAAGCTGGATATCTGTTTTGTGGAAGCATGTAAAGTGACTAGACAATGTTTCACAAATGCTTCATTTTTATCTATAGACAAGTGCCAAATTAATTTCATGCTCACAGCGTGTGCCAACTAGAAATATCAGGGACAGCTTAAAATGACTTAAAGCGTCCAAATGTGTTAAGCAGCAGAGTGATGAGTTATCACAGGATTTACAGGTCTACAGTGATAACCATCCTGGAGATTACCTAATGAACTCAAAATCTCATTTGCAACTGTTTACCCTAAGAGCCTTCAACTCCTGTCTGAAATGAAGTTCAAAACTAAGAACACAATCACAAATTTTTATCAATCTTAATAGTTTACAAGCTATATCTAATGTCCTCATTTGAATGTTTCATTTTCCTGCTCAAAGTACAAATGCTGAATTAGATTTTAACCAAATCTTTCTCAGAAGACAAACTAAATTTAAATGTTCTGACTTCATTCTGAATTATTGAGAACTATTGATCTTTTCCATCTTTTTAACGACTGTCACTGTATATGCATAAATTGGTTATGAAGCTCACAAGTACGGATGTGCTAACACAAATAAATTTTTCATCTTAAAAGAGCAGAAATATGTAGAGCCCGCATATTATAAGGCTGTGGTGAGGGTAATTAAAGGGGAAAGTTTCATGAGCAATGTTGTAGGTGCCTCTGTTTCACTCTGTCTTTCTCTCAGTCTCTACCTCTCTATCTCTTTCTGTCTCTCACTATTTATATAAGAATGACCAGCGGTAGTCAAAAAATTACATGGACACTGAGCTCCAGTAATAAGCCAATGGTGGGGGAAAAAATGAAGTCTCAAAGGTCCAGAGTTACAGTAAAGGCAAATACATGCTTTTATTGCCTTTTTAATTTTTTTTTTTCATTTCCAAAGCTGCTCTGAAACCTACTAGCTCTGCTCTTCAGAGTGTAGCTTTATTTTCCACAGAGAAATAGTTTACATATTGTCCTGAAGCTGAAGAAGCTCTCAGTATTTTTCTGGGTTATAAGCAAGTATTTCATTGCAAAATGTGTCCTAGGCAGGTGTCTATAGCTTTCACTCTTTCGTATTCAGTCCTGCAAAGATAGCAGCATTTTCTATTAGACTATTCTCTTCTGGGTTTTAGATGACAGCCAAAGATTTACAGGAAACTTAATAAGTAATCACTGGTTAATTAAAATATATATTTATAATTAAAAAGATTAAATTACTGTACCTTACCATGCATGTGTGTGAGTGTTGTTTCTGACTCTTTACAATATTAATTATTGAATTTTGAACTTAATTCACATACAACTCTTCAAATAGTCGCTTTCCTTGCTCAAGTCTTCCATATTACGATACACTAGAACATCAAGTCATTGGAAGATGTGTAAAGATCTCTCCCTCTCCTCTCCTCTCCTCTCCTCTCCTCTCCTCTCCTCTCCTCTCCTCTCCTCTCCTCTCCTCTCCTCTCCTCTCCTCTCCTCTCCCTTCCTCCTCCTTCTCCCCTCCTCTCTGTCTCTCTCTGTCTCTGTCTGTCTCTCTCTCTCTCCTCTCTGTTTCTCTCTTTCCTTATCATTTCAGTAAAGTAAACTTCTCCACGTTGGCCTTCTGGTAGATTTCTATAGAGGCATAGAGTCCCCTCCTACTCACAAAGAAGTCAAGTATTTGGAAATACACAACAGAGTGCTGTCTATTCTGTGAGCACCTTTGGCATTGTGGAATGTGCATGTGTCCCTTCCAAGGGAAAGCTCCATATTACAGTAAAAGTTTTAGTCTTTGGGAGTCAGGTGGTAGCTCAGCAGGTCAAGTTCATGTGGAGCAAAGCTCAAGGATCCTGGTTCAAGCTTCGGGCTCCCCACCTGCAGGGGAGTCTCTTCACAAGCGGTGAAGCAGGTCTGCAGGTATCTATCTTCTCTCCCTCTCTCTGTCTTTCCCTCCTCTTTCCATTTCTCTCTGTACTACCTAACAACAACAACATCTATAACAACAATGATAATAACTACAACATTAAACAACAAGGGCAACAAAAGGGAATCAATAAATATTTAAAAATCTTAAAAAAAAAACATTTTAGTCTTCAAAGTTTTTTTGTGACAAAGTTTTTTGTGTTTTTGAAATACAGGAAAAATCAACAAAATCAAGGCTCAAGTTGCAGCATTTTAAAACCATCATTTGTCTTTGATAAAAATGATCATTAGAATCATTAGAATTCCTTTCTTAAAACATTCAAAGTTTCTCAAATTAGATTTAACCCAGGGACTGGGCAGTGGCACACCTGGCTCTTTAAAAATAATTTTGTTAAGGTAACACTGCTTTATAAGGTATTATATTTTAGAGGCATACTTCTCCTTGATGTGTTTCACCACATGACATTTGTCACCAAAGGACCAGTTCCAATTAATCTTCAGAATATGTGTAGTTAATATTAAAGACAAAAAAGATTCAGGAAGACTGGAAATTAAATGAAATTGGTTTTCTACTCTCTCTCTCTCTCTCTCTCTCTCTCTCTCTCTCTCTATATATATATATATATATATATATATATATATATATCCCATACAATCTCATATATATATGCATGTATATGTATATATATATGATGTATGTATATATACATTCTTACTATAGTAGTGTTCTGTTTGCAAATTCACTTTTACTTTCCTTTATTGTGTGACCATATATTATCCTACATATATCCTCCCTTATTCTTACTGGGCACTTGGTACCCTTCCTACAGCACAGTCCTATTTCTTAAAAGCTATATTAATATCTTATTTCAGAATCCTATTCCTGTACTTAAACTACAGGTAATGCAATTACTTATCAAAAGCACCTATAATCAACAATTTTCTCAATATTCTAATAAGATGTATTTGAGAAGCCATTAGTCTTCACTGGGAAATGAGAAATAAAAATCTAAGATAAAAATACATCATAATTACTAGATTATAAAATGTACCATCAGATAAACTGGTGAGTAAAAGAAATATTAAGGCATTAGTAGATATGAAGACATTTATTAAGTATATTTAATGTTTGTAGAATCTTAATATAAGTACCTATATGCTTATGGTTTTTTCTTGAATGATTTAGAATTCAGTGTATATCTCTAATAAAAAAATAAGTTTATCATTCCATAGAATATGTCTACATGTAATTCAAAGTTAAAGAAGTTATAAGAGATTGCTAGTCTAGAAATGTGGTCCTTTGTGATACAGCATCCATAGACCTTGTTGATTTTAAAGGGGCTTTTGTTAACAGCATAACTATTTAATTTTTTTGTGCAGTAGCCTGTGTTTCTTTATTTAGTAAAATTACCACTACCTGTAACACATTTACTATAAGTTAATTTTAACATTTTATTTGATAATTTATTAATAAGAGAAGAGGGGAGGGAAGAGAGAGAAAGAGAGAAAATACCAGAGCATTACTCTGATTCTGAAGCTATGATCAAACTCAGTATCTAATTATTGTATGTTGGGCATTCTACTCTTTGGCTCACCTCCTGGGTCACTACTCTTTTTATTTTTTTTCTAGCACTTCTGATTAATATTGCTGTGTATAATGAAAAACTTAGCAGATTCTAGGATACTGTCCCTGAGAATACTATTATGTTGTTCTCTGCACAAGTTTAAGTGAAATGCATACAAGAAGCAAACCAGCACATATAGTATACTATGTGGCAAGTTTGAGTGCAGTCAAGTGAGTAAAGAGAGAGGCAGGCTGGGAGTATGGATTGACCTGTCAACGCTCATGTTCAGCGGGAAAGCAATTACAGAAGACAGACCTTCCACCTTCTGCATCCCACAATAACCAATAAGAGGGATAAAGAATAGGAAAGGTATCAGGGGAGGGCATGGGATATGGAGTTCTGATGGTGGGAATTGTACCCCTCTTATCCTATGGTTTTGTCAATATTTCCTTTTTATAAATAAAAAAATAATAATATGCTCGTAAAGCTCAAAGCTCAGAGAAAATCAAACAGGAAAGAGATAATCATAATATCCAGATATTTACAAAGATATACATTGGTCAAAATGTCATCTTATAAATTTTAGAAAAGCAACCAGACTAGAGAATTTTCACCTCTATAGTTATAATTGGTTAATAGAAAAGTCAATACCATTTAAAGAAATTTTAGTGGTACTTTTAAATGTAAAATTTAATTTTTAAAACCATTATTCATAACACCGGAAGACTAAATGAATCCAGAGTTTTCTGCACAAATTTTAAAAATATATCAACTCATTTAGATTAAAACATATTTATGATATTATTTTACCCTATGTGAGAATTTGGATTCAAGAAAACAGCTTCTTTAATTCATCTTTAAATATATGTATGGGTGATAATATTTTTGTAGTTATATGCATTTAATGATTATTTTATTTTAAATTAATATTGCATGATGATTATTCTGAGTTTATGTTGAAAGGCATGGGACACCATTTTTAGAATACATAGAAAAATAATTTTAATTTTCTTCCCTGACTATTCAGTAGAAAAAAAACCCATAAATCTTGATTTCTTATTAAATTTTATTTCAGTAAAGTACTGGTCTTGATATGAGAACTTTCTAACAAAACTGTTGATCTGACATACCAGCTTTCTTGATGTGAACTGTCAAAGTTTAATAATATTATTTTTTTTCTCCCCCACAGTGGAACACCCTGACAAAATGGCTAATGACCAAGGTATGGTGGCTCAATCTGTCATATTTTTCCCTCTTTGAATCAATCATATCTGTTAGAAATGTCAGTCATCATTTTGTATTCCTCTTTTCACCTGGGCCATACACCTGATGAAGCAGATACTGGCACAACAATTAATCTTGTTAATGAAGTTCTGCTTGGCTGAGGCTGAGGCAATGATAGGAAAGATGTAAATTTTCTTGAGAGGAAATTGTTTTGTCTCTATTCTGAAGGACCAATTAAAATGTCAAGCTCTTTTGTGTGAAATAAATTTTTAGTCTCTGTCTGCACTTCTGAATAATTCACATTAAGTATAATTAAGCGCAGCATAATTTTCAGGCTTCTCTTACACCCTTTCATCAGCTATGGATTAAAGTTTTGTAGCTCTGTGAAGAAAATACATAAATCATATGTGCTTTTCCCCCCAAATGAGCTTCTTTTAATAAATAAAGTGAAAGTTAAGTCAACTTTTTCAGTATTACCATTGTTCATTTTGAAGCTGGAAAGCTTTCTTTTTTAAGAATCAGATGCCGGTTTGACTCCAGAGTATTTTATCCTCTTCCAGTAGTTTGCTAAAAGTTGATTGTAATAGCCACAGTTTTACACAAAGGAAAATGGAGATAATTAAGATCTGCCCACTAACTCACAGGTGGATATGAATTTGCTATTACCACAATTTGTAGATTGATAAGTTAGGGTTCAATTTTTTAAATTATCATTATTTTACACTACAAGTAATTAGAATGCTAAAGGAAAGATTATTTAATGTACTTTATTTTTTCAGATATTTTGTCTTTTTAATGTGAGGTCTTGGAAATACTAGAAACTGGTTATAGTCAGTATTTGTTGCTTCAGGCTTCTGCTTCAGGGATCTACTGTCAGCAGGACCAAGGTTGAAAAGAAACATTCTTTACAACAATAATACTTTTTTTTTTTTTTTTACAAATTAGGTTCTAACAACAGAAATTTATCTAGGACTAGTATTTTATGTAGCACTTGTATGGTTATGTTTATCTCTGGGTCTTATACCATGCCTCTGCATATGGAAAACATGGTTAGATCTTCATATAAGGAATGGTTTATATGATACAATACACAGAAACATCTACCCAGGGTTGATGTTTCTATTTATCACCTAACTTCACCTTCTTATTTCAACTTAAAATGTTCTCACAAGTACAGTGTCTTGGAAATAGTAATGTTACTAAACATATTAAAAGGAATTTTCAGTTATTATAAAATTACCTAGCTAAATTAAATAATAGTTCTGGTCAAATCCAAAGCAAAAATAATTATTTTTTAAGAAGTATTTTTGTTATTTCAATTATAAAATAAAACCTCTCATAGACCTCTTAACATAAATAATTTTGGGTAATATCCTAAGTTTTGTAAATTATATTTAGAAAAAAATACATACAAAGCACAACATTATAAACTAAATCTCATTGTTCACTAGTCAAGTAATAATACACAAAGCTATATTTTCAATTATCTCTAATTATTACTAATGTTTTATACTGCTACTCTTTGAACTAGATGTTTTCCTAAATGTTATTTTAGGAAGCCAAAATTTTGTGAGTTGGTCCTTTTACGAAAGAAAAGGGTTTCCTAACCTCTTATATCACACATTCTCCATGATTTTTTGTCAGAATTTCTCATTGGTTATACAATTAGAGGGGTTATCAGGAGCAAGAGAAACTCCTAAGAATTTTTCCATGGCCAAGTCTATTAAGTCGTTTGGGCAATGATTCTATTTATTTATGTAATATTACTTAAAATACTCTGTCATATATTATATTAGTTAGTGCCCTATTAAATCACAGCTGGTGCCCAGTTGGTCAAAGTTTGTGTTAAACTTAAATCACTTTTAAAATTGAGAGGGACAGATGACATATAATTTTGGGGTTGTAAATAAAAATCTTTAAATTCTTATAAAGAAAATATACAAGTTTACTGACCATCAAAAATTCTTTGCAAACAAAATCAGTCTTTTGCATTCATGACCAAGTACAGAAAAAAAATTCAGGTTAAAGATCTAAAATTCCACTTCAAATATTTTCTGGGCCTAGTGGTAGACCAATTTGCCCCTCCCCATGGTGAAGTGATCCTACTGTTACATTTATAAATGTAACTGAATTTCTGTTGAGAGAACATTCTCTGTAAGGAAAAAAATTGGCACCTTGGGCCAAAGTTAATCTTGCAAAGATGAATCCTAGTAAAAGAAGAAGCTGAATTTGACTTTCACGATAGAAAGTGAAAAAAATGTTAAATGATAAAAACAATACCAAACACTATCTGTAGATTCTTGTCACAGGTACTTTTTTTTTCTTTCTTTGATTTTATTGTGCATTTCATAGTTTAAAGGAGTCTTTGAGGCATAGGCACAACAGCTCTTCTCTAGTTGATAGGTGTCTGGGAGACATTCACTCCCTCTATCTTGGGCCTTCCTGCCCCATCATGCCAGCAGTCCAGTCTTCCTTCATTCCATCTATAGTGTTCCTTCCCCAGAGTTCTTTGCTTTAGTGCAATACACCACACCCAATCCAAGTTTCACCTTATGATTTCCTTTACTGTTCTTTTCTTATTAACTTCCACTTATTCATGAGATAATTCAGTATTGGACTTTCTTTTTCTGGCTTATCTCACTCAACATGATACTTTCAAGCTCTGACCAAGATATTACAGATGACACCACCTCATCATTTTTTATAGCTGCATAGTTACTTTTACTTGGAATCTAATATATTCTCTGAAGAATTTAAGTGTGAAAAGAAACCATCAATTGTTTTTGTATCATTTATGATATAGGGAGAATTTTTCATCTAAGTAAAGGTAGTAGTGATATGAAAATATGGTACAGTTTACATATAATGTCATTTAACCTTAATGAGCCTTGTAAGTTCTCTCTAGAAAAGAGAGAGGCCCCACTCCAAGTCAGATTTCTTCCACAAAATAATTCATAAATGAGTGTCAGTGAATTCAGAAAGCAAAAGAAGGAAGAAGAAGAAAGAAAAAGAAAAAGAGCTGTGAAGGTAAAGAGGTTTTTTGTTATTGTTGTTGTTTGTTTGTTTTAATTAGCTAGGAGGAGAGAAAAAAGGAGGGTGGAAGGAAGAGGGAGAGAGAAACAAGTTCCTCCCACAATGGACAGCACACCCAGCCACCTATCTATGTAAAAAGCAACAACAGTTAATTTTGGTCAACCTGCCTGAGGAGGAGGGAAAAGGGATATGCATATATAATAATAGTAATAATAAAATAGAATAAAGTAAAAAACCCTAACAGTCAGTCTGAAGCTTGGACCACTCCAGATTGGCTGCACACAGCCTGGTCCCCTTCCTAAACCAAAGACAACCAATTATAAGAAGTATTAAAACAAACAAACAAACAAAAAAGAAAAACATCTATTCTTTCCCAGGCAGGGCTGAGTGTCTGATTGGTCAGGTATTCTGTTACTCAAATAGAGCTCTAGCCCCCTTCAAAAAGAAAAGAGAAAAAAATAAAAAGAGGCTTGGGACGACACCCCTGCTGAGCCAGGAATCTTGGTAAAGAAAATAGCTCTAAAGGAAGCTTTCTAGGAGTGGCAGGCAACCCTTTGGGGCTGGTTTTGGGATGGATAGGGGAAGGGTGAGTTTAGAAATAGTCAAACCAAAGATTTTCCTTTCTTTGTCCTTTTGGCCTCTGTTTGCCAACCCAAGAGTGGGTTATAGGACTCTTTCTGGTATCACCCTGATCACCCCTTGTTCACCTTTTCCACTAATGACCCAGATAGCTGCTTCTTTTTGCAGCTCACACCAGGTATTATCTCCAAGTCGTCATCCCTAAGAACATATTTGTAACCCCAGAATATTTCTTTCTAAACTCCTGAATATACACTGGTGCTATAATTATCAAAATATCCCCTCCAATCAACTAAAATATTAAAGTTATTCTCACAGAAATATGAGATGTTATGTGTGGTTGAACACAATGTAAGGTATTGGTTTTACATCTACACATTGTGTTCAACCACAAATATCATTCTCCACTTGAAATGCCTAGGTTAAGCTTTGGTCATTCTTCGCATTAATTCAAATGCTTACAAGTATATTGTGATTTATGCCTGCCCATTGTGCAACACAGTAGCTTCTCTGGCCATGATGCATAACTTAAGAATACAGGGGTCTTCATGAAATTATCTGTATCATTACTGAATTATCATGAAGTACATGCTTGATTTGAGCACTCTCAAGTGTTTTCAATTCTCCATAGCCTACAGAAGTCTGAGAGTAAACACTAGATGGAAGAAAGAGGGACAAATCATATAACAATGCAAAAATTCAGAGTTCTACATAGGATGGCTCTCCTACCAGGAAGGAAGAGTGACTCTCCTCTCCTGAAATACCTTATACTCTTCTATAGTGACCTAATATGATGGATTTTTCCATCACCAGTTCCTCACTAAGCACTCTAGGAACACATTAATGCAGCCAAATACCTCAAATTCTAGTGTTCTATACACTGTGGTCTGTGTGATTTTATGTATTGAACTGCACTTCCTACAGCATTCTCATCTGTAAAATGATGACTTTAGGAAAAGCTATCTTGTGGCTTCTTTCAGTATTTAAGATTAATATTGGCATTTTGAAAACAAGAAGAAAAAAAACACCCAGGCATACCAGATCACCCAGTAGAGTACTTCATAGTTACAACATCTCAGTATATATCATTGTTCTCTGCATTGAACACAGTAGTATCAATTTTCTCATAACTTATTTACAAATGTAGAAAACAAAAAAGGAGATACAGAGTGGTTAAATTTGACCTAAATTAGTATGAAAGTGGTGAGGCCAATAATCCTAGTCATATTAACTAACTTGAAAAATCTCTGTTCTTGACTTCTGAATAATTTAGGGTAATATACTAAGTTAATTGAATCATGCATTGTTACCAAAAAAATTAACCCTGGATGTTATCACTGTAAGTTTACCTAGTTTAAAGGCCTTTGCCTTTCTTCCATAGGATATTCAAACAAATCACTTAACACTACACCTACCATTTTATACTTGAGCAGTTTTTATCTCATGAATTAACAGAATGTTAATTGTTTCCAATTTCAGGAATATAGGGCTGTTCAAGGCAGTCTAGTCAAGCTTGGAATTTAGTTAATATAATCCAGACATTGTGGGGCTTGGATTACAGCAACCAGTATACTGCTTGAAAAATCAAAACCTTTGGCACCTTTTGATGAGAGTTGCTTAATTGAAATAAAGACTTCTCCTTTTTTTTTTTTTTTCTTTTTTACACTATCATTGTGTATATTTTCAGCTCATTCTATTATTCAGTTGCTGACTATACTGCCTTGGGAAAAATATAGTCACCTGTGCTTTTCTTTTCTTCTGGATCTGTTTTTTTATTTTAGAAATCATGACTGGTGAAACAGTAGAAGCAAAAAATGACTAGTGTGTGTTTAGTACATTATTGAATTCCTTATTGTGTTCCCAGCATTCAGATAGTAGCTGCCTAAGTCAACCATGCAGGAATTCCTAATGATATAATAGGTAACTATGAAAGACAAAAAAAAAGTATTTCTAAGAAATGATAAAATTAATAATATGATCTTAACTTTCCAGACTTGGCAGATAGGCATTTTAACTTTCATTAATTTTGTTGACAAGGCTTCAAATGTATTTCTTAAGCATCTTGTGTAAGACCAAGTGTAATACTAGATTTCTTTAATAGCTCTAAACTTTAGCTAAATACATTTCTAGCTATTTTTTCTGCCCACATCTATAAAACACTGGCTCAGTCTCTTCAAATTTCTTTCCAAAAACAAATAATTCACTTTTTCTTCCTGAATGCATTCAGTTAGTCTATAGCTGGAAATCTAGAACCAACTTCTTTTTATAGCCTCAAAAGCACTATAACCCTCCACACACATCATATTCTGTTAGCAAAAATTCACAGATAAAACATAAAAGATCTATTTTATGAATCAGTACTCTAACTGGTCCTCTTCAGCTTAGCACTTCTTTCTACCTTTTACTTGAGGATAAAGTTATCATCTTTTTTTTTTAAATGGGGGTTTATAATTTATAGTCAACAGTAAATGTGATTGTTGGTACATGTGTGAAAATAATAAGTTTTCTGCAAAACATTCTAACTCCCCCACCTAGATCCTCCTCTATATTATATACCATATTGCACCACAACCTGAAGACCCCCACCCTGCAAGTCCTTTACTTTGGTACAATTCACCAAACTCTGTCCAAGCTCTGCTTTTTGTTTTCCCTTCTTTTTTTATTTCTCAACTTCTGTCTATGAGCAAGATCATTCCAGATTCATCCTTCTCGGTCTGGCTTATTTCACTTGACATTATTCCTTCAAGCTCTATCCAAGATGAAGTGAAGAAGGTAAACCCACCATTTTTAATAGTTGAGTAGCAGTCCATTATGTGTGTGTGTGTATATATGTATATCACAACTTACTTAATCACTTACCTGTTGTTGGACACCTAGGTTGTTTCCAGGTTTGGGGCATTACACATAGTGCTGCTATGAACACAGGATAGGTGTGTTTTGCTCCTTAGAATATATCCCCAGGAGGAAAATCACTAAGCAGGCCTATTTCTAACCTGAGTTTTCTCCGGACTTCTCTCCAGAAGGGTTGGGTCAGTTTACATTCCCACCAGCAGTATAGGAGGGTTCCTTTGCCCCCACAGATTCTCCAGCATTTATTGTTGCTGTAGTTTCAGATGTGTGGCATTCTCACTAGTGAAAATGGTGTAGTGAAATGGTATCTCATTGTTGCTTTTATTTGAAATTCTCTGACAATTATTTGGAACATTTTTTATGTGTTCATTGGCCTTTTGGATCTTTTTTTTGGTGAATGTTCTGTTCATATCCTCTCTCCATTTTAGGGTGAGGTCCTTTGTTGTTTTGTTGTTGTTACTGTTGTTGAGTTTGGTGAGCTCTCTCTCTCTCTTTTCTCTTTTCTCAATTTGAAAGCAGTCATGTTTTATTAACTGATCAGATTACAAAAATAATCACAGTAGAAAAAATATGGAATACTTCAGAATTTGTGTGTCATCCTTGTGCAGGGGCCATGCTAATCTTCTCTGTATCAATCCAATTTTAGTATATGTGCTGATGAGGTGAGCACATGAGCTCTTTAAATATTTTTGTTATTAGCCTTTTGTCTGATATATTGCATGTAAAGATCTTCTCCCATTCTCTAAGTAGTCTTTTTGTTTGGGTGTTAGCCTCTTTTTCTGTGCAGAAGTTTTTAATTTGATGTAGTCCCATTGGTTTATTTTTATTTTAATCTTCCTTGCAATTGGATTTATATCATTGAAGATGCCTATAAAATTTATATGGAGAAGAGTGCTGCCTATATTGACAGTTTCTGGTCTAACATCCAAGTCCTTAATGCATTTGGAATTTTCTTTTGTGGATGGTAAAATGTCTTAAAAACCTATCCTATCCTACTCTCTACTAAAAAATCCTTTCTCACATTACCAGTCCTTCATTCTTTTGTATGTCTGTCATGCCTGAATTTCCTTCTTTCCTATCTATATGTGTGGTCTAGTTTCATGCCCAGTCCCCACCACACAGAAAGAAGTTTCAGTTCTCTCTCTCTCTCTCTCCCTCCAATCCTTATTTGTCTCTATCTCTCTCAATCTTAATAAGTCATCTCAGGGCAAAAAACCCTACTGAAGACAAAAAAATTAATATTACTCATGACTACGGATACAGTTTTTGTTACTCGTTTTGAAGGAAATGGGAAAGACATCAAAATATTTTTCCCACAGAGAAAAAGTCAGATAAACAAGTTCTCTATGATTTAAGAAATGGTGGTCACATTTGTAGATGAACCTGACTTCTGGTGCCCTTTGTTTGACTCCCAACCTTCCTGTCATTCCTTGTTAGCAGAAGTTGTGTACATTCACATTTCACCATCTGCTTGTAATTCAGAGTGCAGAAAGGAGAAAATCAAAACTAGTGGATGCTGATGAGTTTCTCAATTTCTGAATGTGCAGGATGAAAAGAATTGAGTTTGTTTTTGACAGCATGTTTCCTACTGTGCTGTGTGGGACAGAGCATAGGAAAGCAGAACAGTTCTTGAGTCAGTTATTAAGGAATATGCAGTATACTTAGTTATAAACATTCTCAGCCCAATATGAAATATGTGAACTGTTAATGCAAATGGTAGTATCTACATACTTAGATTGTAGGATCTCAGGACAGTACTGCGCATTGCAGTGGGAAATATGTTCTACAATCCAAATCTGGATTTTATCATCTTATTTTATTTTATTTTTATGAGGTGCCAAGGAATGAGCCCATGACCTCGCGCTTGTTCAGTAGTACTGAGGAGTTTCTCTGGATCAAGTTTCTATTAATTGTTGTTATCATTGTTAGCTGTTATTAGTATAAGTACTTATAGAGAGCAAGAAAGAGAGAGGGGAAGGAGAGACAGAGAAAAGATCTCACAGCACTGCTCCTCTAGGTCAGTCAATGATGTTCCCATGTAGTATGAAAACTTGAATCTAGGGTCTTATGTAGACCAAGGTTTGATTTTTACCCATAAGAATGTACTCAGATCAAATGACTTTAAATATTTTAATAGAAAATGAATTCAGACAAATAGTTATAGAGAGAAAAATGTTTAACTCCTCTTCCTTCCTTTCTTCTGTCCTATATCCTATCCTATCCTATCCTATCCTATCCTATCCTATCCTATCCTATCCTATCCTATCCTATCCTATCCTATCCTATCCTTTTTTTACCAGAACACTGCTCATCTCTAGTTGATGGTGGTGCAGAGGATTGAATCTGGGACTTTGCAGCCTCAGGCGTGTCTTTGCATAACCATTATGCTATCTATCCCCACTCTTAACTCCTTATTTAAAAAAATCCTATAATGGGAAACTCAAAAGTCTAAAAAGCTGCTTCAGTAGTGAGGATTGCAGGATGCATTTGTTGACAATTAGGGCACCACTGTACAGACCCTGTACACTGTAGTAAGAAGATAAATTAGTTTTGGGATTGTGACCTGTTAGGTTAAGCTTGTAAATCATTCAGATGGGAGGAAGCTTTGGGGATTACTCAGTAACTCATGATAGCAGCTGTTGTTTTATAATCTACATCTCCCATTTTGTACTCAGGTGCTTCAGCTAACTATTGGGAAATATGAAGGGATCATATTGAATGCAAGGAAGTGCCTGTTTATAGAAAGAAGATCCTTTTAGATTTTAATAAAGACAAGCCTACATTAAGAATGACATCTTAGGACCATATGCTGGTCACTATTCCAAAGATATTATAGGTGAAATGTGTACATGGAGATTCTAGAGAGATGTGAGAATTCAAAGATCACCCTTAATCACCATGTCGGCAATATGGTTGTCAATTTTATTATTAATAATTCAATTGTTAACAGAAATCTTATTATAATCTTAAAGATTTCTGATTTTAATGTGACTATATGGTCACACTATTTATGGCATTAGTTTATGAAATTATGTCATTAAATTTTAAAGTGGCTTCTAAAGATTTGTAAAATTGAATTTTCTTCTCAAAGTCTTTTTTGTTCATATTTTATAATATAAAGGCAGAAATTAGAATACCCCCCCCCAAAAAAAATATAAAGCCTCTCATGGTGAATGAAAGGGTGGGTGGTAGCACAGTTGGTTTTCATGCACTCTCTCAGGGGGTCAGCAAATATATTCTCAGCCCTACAAATTATTGCTCCTAGACCTGTGTTGTAGAGCCAGATGTTGTAGTGCGCGGGCCGCAGAGAAGAGAGAGAGAGGGTCCGGAGCAAAGAGGAAACACAAATCTTTATTCGCGCTGGCACCTCAGAGTTGGGTGTTAGAGAAGCAGGTTGGGCCACGTGGAGGTAGAGAAAATGGCCGCCTCACACAGTAACCTTTCCTGCGTCTGAACACCAGAGTGGAGCGCTGGCAAGAGAATGAGGTGCGGAAAACGAAGGGTTTTTATAGGAGTAGCTTTCGCGAGAATGGGAAGGGGGAGGAGTAACCATAGCACTCCAGGATAGGATGATAACTCTCGTGAGAATGGGAGGGGGGAGGAGTAACCAGAGCACTCCAGATATCGCGGGGATATAGACAGTGTCCTGAGGGCACAACATGGCTGAACAGGCACTCTGAAAATGTCCCAACTCTCCAGGGAACTAGCAGTAGCCTGAGGGGACAACATGGCAGATGTGACTGCATTGGCACAATTTCCCAGCAGACCTGCAAAAGGTGACACATATAAGATGTTTTGAAGAGAGAAAAGCCAAAGGATGTGCTGAGCATCAAGGTCCAATATGTGGTAGGCATTTTAACTACCCTTAAAGAAGTACTATCAATAGCATCATATTTTTCTTTTTTTTATGGGGTAATATCTCTGCTGTAACTTTACCACTGCAGATTGACTTTTGTGGATAGGACAAGAGAGAGAGAAAGAGAGAGAAAAAGACAGAGACAGAAAAAAAATTTCCTTTAATGTGGTGGAGACTGGGCTCAAACTTGGTCTGCACTTATGGCAAAGCAGTATTCTATTTAAGTGAACTATATTTCTGGTTTTAGCATACGACGTTTATTGTCAGACTTTCATGGCTATTTCATGACCACCTGAAAACAGTGTTTTCAACCTTATATAATGATCGGGAGACTCATTAGTCTTTTCTGTTTATAAAAGAGATGTTTGAAATACCCTAGGTGTGGGTCGTGATTTTGCTTCCTGAATTTTAGATATTCTAATGCCTCTGTTTAAAGTCAGTAATCTTACTGTGTAGTAGATAATTCTCTTAAAGATATTCTACAGCCTCTAGCACATTATTTACTTTAAATATATCTAAGTATGATCTATGTACCAGACAGTAAAACTGTATTCAAGTAACATTTCTAGATATTCTTTATCCACTAGTAACCAAGACATCAAATCAAATCAATACAGTTCCCATAATTATCATCACATTTCCATAGAACCAATTCTAAGCTCAAAAATAAAACTCAGTCCCCTACATTCTTGACAGGATGTATATTAAAAATGATAGATAGTCGATATGTATTCAATTTAGATTATGCACGATAAATTTCTCTTTGGATGTGGATTGTGAGGATACTATTCTGGAAAACCTTCTGTTATCCTTATTCAAGAAGATGCATTAGAAAGACAGGTCATAACGATCACACCCAGCTTTCTCCTGTGTCCTCTTTTGATCAATATGTCAGTCCTCCCCAAACTTGTACATATTCACTTAAGAAAATATTTTCTGTTTGCCAATGTATGCTAATAAGTCTAAATAGTTGTAAAATTGATGTAATACCATGTTGTGAACAAAGAAAATATTTAAGTTACTTTTGGGGCAGTATAAGAACATTATGAATAACTTGTAAAATGGATACTTTTAATTTTGTATATGAATAACACATTGCAAAGTTTTCTAACATACTAGATCCTAGTGAAGCATTGAGAACACAAGGTACAAATCGCTTTGATAAACACAAGTAATGTAATAGAGAACAGGCCTGTTGCCTCTTACCTGCTCCCAATTTTTCTTCAGTTCAAAGAGTAAGTGGCAAAGAAATAATGGAAACTTTAACATTTTCCTAACAGAACATATGTCTCTTGCCAAAACTCGATGAAAACTAGAAATTTTTCTGAAGCCAGGTGGTGGCACACCTGCTGAACACATCTCATGAATGTACCATGAGCAAGTACCCAGGTTCAAGCCCTTGCTTCCCACTTATAGAGGGGATGCTTCATGAGTGGTAAAGTGGGTTTGCAAATGTCTATTTTTCTCTTCCTCTCTATCTCTCCCTCCCCCTCTCAATGTATGTCTGTCCTATCAAATAAAATAGAAATAATAAGAAGAGGGATTTTTCTGAAATGTTTCCTTTAAACATAAAGGGTAACACTTTATTTCACAATTTGAAATTTGAGAAAATGCATATCATAGAAACATTAAATTTCAGATTTGGATCTAACTCAAAGTTAACTACATAAAATAATTTTTTTTATTCCCTTTGTTGCCCTTGTTGTTTTATTTTGTAGTTATTATTGTTGTTCTTATTGATGTTGTCATTGTTGGATAGGACAGAAATGGAGAGAGGAGGGGAAGACAAGAGAGGGAGAGAGATAGACACCTGCAGACCTGCTTCACCGCCTGTGAAGCGACTCCCCTGCAGGTGGGGAACCAGGGGCTCGAACCAGGTTCCTTAGGCCTGTCCTTGCGCTTTGCACCACGTGCGCTTAACCTGCTGCGCTACCGCCTGGCTCCCCATAAAATAAATTTTAAAAGATAAAACTATTAGGAGAATAAACATAGTCTTTAACTTTTCAAAGTTAAGGATTCATTTCTTTGTCTTCTTTTTTCCCCCACCTGGATTATTGCTGGGGCTTGGTGCCACCACTAGAAATTGACCACTCCTGCAGCCTTTTTTTTTTTTTTAATTTGATAGGATATAGAGAAATTGGGAAAGGAGCAGGATATGGAGAGGAAGAGAGAAAGACAGACACCTGCGGGACTGTTCCCTCATTTGTGAAGCTTCCACCCCTGCAAATGGGGAGCAGGGCCTTGAACCCAGGTCCTTGCACATGGTAATTTGTGTGCTCACCAGGTATGCCACTGCTTGGTCCCATTATTGTTCTTTCTGAAGCTATTATTTTAAACTACTTTTAAAACCTGAAGAAAATACAAAATAGTGTTTTTTTTTAATTTTCTGAATCAAATAATTTTTATTGAAATTATTTGTATGCAATTGTTGGTTAAGTAATGCATAAATCCCTTACTTTGTAGCATTTTGATTATTTTACTCACCTTCAGCCTCTGTTATTGGGGAATTATTAGTACATAGTAACACAAGATTTCTCCTTTGTATTCTGAAGAGTATTGTATATTCACTGTATATTTTTATTACTGTGTTCACATAGAATCTCTATATTACTGATTTTATAAAATTGGAAATAGATAACTACCTATGACCATTTTTTAGCCATGTTGGGATGCATTTAAATTATATTACATGATGTAAATATTTAAATTAATCAAATGTCCACAAATTAATTTACTTGGAGTTTAAAGTTTTTAGAAATAGTAGAGATTTCTCACAGTTATCAAAATTATAAATTCAAGAGTTTTAAGATAACTATCATTTTGGAGCACACAATCTATTATAAGACTGATAATGATACATTGATTTATATTTGCATATATCACTTTTAATACTAGATAAATGAAAAATATTGTTAACTTACACTAATAGTAATTTTATACTAATAGATTAAACTTCTATTAAATCTATAAAGGTAGAGTCAATTACAATCCATCTGCAGTTCCCATTGTCAACCATAAATATATCTGTATAAGATCTAGGTATAGATACAATGACTTCTGTTATGGAAATATTAATTTACAATATATTTTTATATTCCACCTCCCCTTAAAATATAGATCTATATCTTTCATATAATAGCACTTAAATTTTGAAAGAACAAGTTTTTTTTATTGATATAATAATGATCAACCTACCATCAGAGTTCCACATCCTATCCCCTCCATTGGAAGCTTTCCTATTCTTTATCCCTCTGGGAACATGGATCCAGGGTCACTATGGGGTGCAGAAGGTGGAAGGTCTGGCTTCTGTAGTTGCTTCTTTGCTGGACATGGTTGTTGACAGGTCGATCCATATTCCCATCCTGTCTCTCTCTTTCCCTAGTGGGGTGGGGCTCTGGGGAGGAGGAATTCCAGGATACAGTGGTGAGGTCTTCTGCACAGGGAAGTCAGGTTGTTGTCATGGTAGCACCTGCAACTTGGTGACTGAAAAAGCATTAAGATAAAGCAGAATGAATTGTTTAATAATCAAGAACCTAAAGGCAAAAATATAGCAGATAAGACTTGGGGGTCTCCATTTTGGAAAAAGCTAGTAAGTCTATTTTGGGTATATTCCAAAGAGCCCATAACTTTACTAATTTTTTGCCTGAGTTAGACAAATAACATGCAGGTAGGCCAAAGATATTGTCTGGGGAAATGGTGTCAGAGTTGGAAATGAGACCATAAGGCTGAATCAGGGAAAAAAGTAGCTTCCAAATATTGGAAACATACATAAATATTGTTTACTATAAGCCTTATCAATTTGATCTGGGGCCCATATTCATCACAGGAGCCTGTGTAATTTCTGTATCCCTGTAGGTCTGAGCTTTCATTCTGTGGTCATAGCTAGGAACATTCTAGGCTGGACTCATTGCAGGATCCATCTTCTTTGAGTGGCAGAAAAACATTTCTTTGGAGAATGGAACAGTCCTTTACCATTGTTGATCCACATTGATGGCAAGATGCTGTAGAGACCTGTAAGAGGGTCCACTGTGTTCCTGATGGAGATGATCAGTGACAGTAGAGACAGAGATTTGTTATAGGTCTAGGACCATCATGTCTATGTAGATATCACAGGATTCCTTGACTAGGGCCCTGGATGATGCGGTGGCCTGGTAGTGACCAAAAGTACCATCATTAACATCTTTCAGTCTCTTGCCCTTATCCAACTTTTGTAGTTCTTACTTTAACAAGGTAGCCTTGGAGTGATTGAGGAAAATGAAATGGGAGGTAGGTAAGGAGGGTATCTAAGTCTAAGTAGAAACTATATGAATAGTTTATGGTGTCTTTTTAGGTCGTTCTACTTGCTTGCTGTCCATATTGAGTCACTGCAAACTCTCGTTCACTTTTACTTTAAGGTATATATTGTCCCGTAATTTATGGATACATGGGCACATGTGTGCTATCTCATGGGCCCTGATCTACATCTAGGTTCTGTGGCTTTGTTAGGAAGTGCACCACCCAGAATGGAATTAGGGAGTCCTATGAGCTAGGAAAGGTCTCACCAGAGTAATGGAGCTGAAGGGCTAACATTCCACGCATGGTATCTTTGGACATGATCTGAAGTGAAACATGTCTAGGTGGTACTGGTTGCAATGATTTAGTTTAAATCAGCAGATACAGTATCAAATGGTATGGATCTAGAGAAGCATGCAGGAAGATGAACCATGCCCCAGATTTTCCATGACTGGGATAAATATGGGTTTTATAGAGAATGGGGAAGGTTTCTGCTGTCGTAGAGTATAAAAAGGTAATAGGTAGGTTTTTTTAATTAATTTTTATTATATTTATTTATTGGATAGAGACAGTCATAAATCTTGAGGGAAGGAGGAGAAAGAGAGGGAGAGACACCTGTAGCCCTGCTTCGCCACTTGCAAAGATTTCCCCCTGCAGGTAGGGACCGGGGGTACAAACCTGGGTCCTTGTGCACTGTAACATGTGCACTCAACCAGGTGTGCCACCACCCGGTCCCTGTTAGTTTTTATTATAATCAAGTTATTTGGGAATTTGGTTGACTTTGAAAATCTCATTATTAAGATTTACTGTATCATGTAAGACCTCACCATATTTGAAGTCATTAAATGCTATTTACATATAGCTGTATTTTATATAGTGACATGACCAGTTGCTTCTGATTATTGGTGATTTAATATTTCAAAGAAAAAGTCATTATTAGAAATATATTAACAATTTAAACCCACAGTTAAAATTCAATCAGGTTACCAATTTGAAATCTTAAGTGCTTAGACTGAAGAAATATATACTCAGAACTGGGCTCAATGCATCAAAAAGTTGCAGATATTCAATCTATTTTTCTTTTCTCACATTGATTAAATAGTGATTTACAACACGATAAGTTAATAGGAGTGTATATTAACACCATTCCCACCACCAAAGGTTTGTATCCCTTGAATGAACAAGTTTTAAGCTTTATTCGTAAAATGAAGATCTCTGGGATAGTGATGTAAATAGTTTATATCATTGCATAAACAATCTCACTCTGATAATTTTCTAGTGTCTAATTGGTACTCTGTTTCCTAAAACAGTGCTTGTAATATTAGTTAATAAAATATATTCAATATTTGTTTCACAGTAATAATGATAACAATAATAATATTTATTCTTCAGTAGTCCATAACTTGATGATTTTGTGGTTTTTGCCTTACAACATCAGATTTTTTCTCTTAAATTAATATATCACATAAAGGAAGACTATCTCAAATTTAAAGTGCACATTTTAGAGAAAAGAAACATGCTAACACACAAAATTAAAATTTGAACCCCATGACTTTAGTGAAGAAATCCCAGATTCATCAGTATCCTGGAGATAAGTTTTGTGTTTCCTTAACTGGAGTAGTGCAAGAACTCAAATTACCATAAATCCAATCTTGCTTGTTGATGATATCAAGTTCCTTTAAAGCACTTTCTGTTGGGTTTGTTAAAGAGTTATTTACTTTTCTCTTGCGGTATCAATCTAATTGTAACCAACAAAAACTTAACCAATGTCAATACATTAGAATGTGTGACAAGAAAGCACAAGTTTTAAATTACCTTCTCTTATTTAGGAAACATTTCCAGAATTCCTTTATCTTAAAAAAAGCTCAAAACATATAACATCTGAGTTTCTCTTATCTGTTCAAACTCACAGTGTAATCAGTAGTCGCATGAAATCTAAGGGGTGCTAGATCCATAGAGCTTTATGTCTAAGTAAAAGATGGATGTTTTGTATTTGTGGACTTTTTTTTTCTAATCCTTCTACAAACTACCTGGAAGAGTGTGGGGGAAAAACTTTCATTAAAAAGTCATTTGTCAGGATGCTAGAGGAAAAGGAATATCCTCCACAGACTAATTTCTAGCCAATACAGGATTACTCCCAAAAGAAATCATTTATTGCTTTGCTGGTCTAAATGATGGGGCTGTTAGGATCTTTTTTGGCTGACTGCTTTGCATTGTGATTTAGCTGCTTTCAGATATTAGTTAAGTCATCTTAATATTCATGCAAAACCCTTGCCTCACTCCATATCTTCCAACATTGATAACACAGTATCACATGGGCAATGCTTATCCTCTTCACAGTCAAATCCAAATTTGTTAGAGACACACGTATAAGGTATTTGGGGAAAGGGTTAGGTTTATCTACATTTAATCAGTCCACCAATATGGAAACAATTTCTTCTTCTTTCAGTTATTCCTCTTACTAACCCCTTTACTCCCCTCCACATACACATAAGAAGAGTCTTCATCCTAATTTCCACTTTTATAATTATGCACCCACATTCATGGACAAGTAACATTCCAGTTTCTGCTAAAACCAGAATAAGATGTGCCAATTTCTACTGAAAATAGAGTATGATGTGATTGCATCAATGTATTCATTCCTTGTTGGAAATTTGACATCTTCACTTCAGCTCTTCCTTGATAGAAAAAAGAATTAAAAATTTTAAATTGATAGTCTGTTAGCAAGGTTTTAGTATTCTTTCTCAGCTATTTTGCAAATCAAATTATAAAATTTGGGAACATTTTTCTTAAGTGTTTGGTATGCAAAGATTGTCCCAAGAGCAAGACTTGAATGTCTCAATGAATGAGAAATTTAGAATCTATACATATAAGAAAGCATCCTATGTTATTATAGTTGAATGCCCCAATGGCCTTCCTCTACATTATGCACTAATTGCATTCAGAAATAACCCTCTGCAGCAACTGAAAAGGAAAATTAGCTGTGGTCTTGTATGTGTTTGCATATAGATTCAATTGCCAAAAGTTTTCCTGTAAATGGGCTGTCTAGATATTCTTGAATTCACATTATATCCAACTAATTAAAGTTATATGAATGTTCCAACAGAAAGCAAGGGTTACCTATGTTCTAACACCACTAACTGAGTTTATATGATAATTATTTCTAGTTAATTTTTGACTCAATCCTTATAAGTGCTACTTTTAAAATTGTTGAAAACCTAATTGAAAGCAGTGTCTCTAACATGAGGTTCTAAAGATATCTTCTTTCTTCGCTGGAGTGTTTGAAAGAAAAATTTACTCTATATTGGTATAACATCTACTGAACCTACAATGCACAGGACTCCATATGTAGTATTTCATTCCCAGGTACTTTTTGGTACATGACATAGTCTACTCCACGTCTTGTTATAAGACCAAATGTGCTCTTTCCCCTTACAGAATATAACTTTGTGAACTTTCCATAAAGCCTTATCAGGTGGACATCAATGTAGACAGGACCATAAAGGAAGTTGACTTTGCCTCTCCAGTGTAGTGTAACAACCAGCATTCTTTCTGCTTTTCAATGTGCTACTTAATGGTGACAATCTAACAACTGAAAGAAAGCTAAAGGACAAAGAATACCTCCTCTAAGAAATGAACTTCACTTTTCTAATAGTCTATTTTAGGCAGAAAGGATAGTTCACCTCAAAGGGTGCCTGTTTTTCCACAAGTGAGAGCCAGGTTCAAGACTGGTCCCCATCACTGTAAAGGAAGATTCAGTATTTTATTGCTTTTACCTTTCTTCTGCTTTCCATCTGAAAAAGTCAGTCCAGAGCAGTGAAGGCCAGTGAGAGAACTAAAAGTTTATTTTGTCAATTATAGAAACTAATGTTTTCTTACAAGGTATAATGCTATTGAAATATTCAGATTTTATTTGAGGTGACCAAAATAATCTTGTTCTGTTTTTTGTGTATTTTAAAATATTAATCATTTTATCAGTTACCAATATTAATTATTAATCAATTTATTTTTCTTCACTTTTCTTTCACATTGTATATCCACCAACATTTCCATGTGTTTTTTCCTATAACTAGGTCGGCATGGAGATGGAGGCTACTGGCCTGTTGATACTAATCTGATTGATAGAAGCACTCTCAATGGTAAGTATCTAAACTAGCTTCTATAATATTAGTGATATTAATTCAATGCTTAATTTCAGATTGTTATTTATTCCATCCAATGAATAAAGATTGAAAAAAAAAAGAAACAAAGAAAGGAAAAACAGAGGTGAAAACTTAGAGAGGTTTTGGTCTATAGCAGCAGATACAAGGATTCTAAAGAAGAGATTTGGGAGGATTCTTAAGGGGATTTGAGGACCCAGAGCACTGTGATGGAGGGGTGGAGGATGATGTTAGTTGGAGGTAGGTGTGGTATATAGACACCTGTGAGTGTAGATATAAAAAACATATAGATGTGACAACTGCCTTACAAATCATTATTTACCCCAATAAAGTAACCTTAAAAAAGATACAAAATATTCAGAATATAATTGAAATCTCTTCCGTGCCTCAGCTTTATTGTTCACTGTTATGTAACCAGTCTCAAAAATATGGTATTTATTAACAATCTATATGTATCTCTAAGCATTTTATATGAATACTTATGTTTATAGAATTGTAAAATGTCATAATATTATATGTATCTATTTGCCTCTAGTGTTCATTTGCAACTTTGTTTTGATTGCTCATCCATATATTTACAAATAGTTCCCCTTCATTTATCTTTATTGCTGTATATATTCTATTTTATAAAGATAACATGATGTATTTATGTAACAATTTCAACAGGTTTTCTTGACAGATTTGATTACTGAGTAGATATATACCCACTTGGGCAGTCTTCTGTTAAAAAGTTCAGGTAGAAAGTCAAAACTGCAATTTAAAAGTCATTTTTCTGAGCATGACAATGCTAAGAGAGTGAGATAAGTGTTTGTTATCACAGGCTATGCTAATCTAATGCAGAAATTTTCCAAAAGAGGAAGGTACATTTGTGGTTCTTCCAGCCAAAGGCTCAGTGTTTACTTTGACTTCTGGTGAATTCAAGAACATAAATTTACTTATTTATTCTTCTTTCCTAGTGTGTGCCACCCCCATGCCTCTGTTCTTTTCTAGTAACTGGGCATAATTTCTCTGTTAAAATATTTTCCTTAAACAAGTAAGTAGTTTCATGCAGTTAAGTATCCTGAATATACTCCGTTAAGCTTCTCTAAAGTTTTATCCAGGATACACATTCCAGAGTACTACAATTGTACAGCCTCACAATTGTCTAGTTATTTCTTTTTTTTTTAATTTTTTTATATTTATTTTATTTATTCCCTTTTGTTGCCCTTGTTTATTTATTGTTATGGTTATTATTATTGTTGTTGTTATTGTTGGATAGGACAGAGAGAAATGGAGAGAGGAGGGGAAGACAGAGAGGAGGAGAGAAAGATAGACACCTGCAGACCTGCTTCACCGCCTGTGAAGCGACTCCCCTGCAGGTGGGGAGCCGGGGTTCGAACCGGGATCCTTATGCCGGTACTTGTGCTTTGCACCACCTGCGCTTAACCCGCTGCGCTACAGCCCGACTCCCTGTCTAGTTATTTCTTATACAGATGCTCTTCTGTCACTAAATTACATAGTCTCCTATAGTTATATGAGATTTAACTATCTGTTATAACTAATGTTTTAGATTCCTAGTTGTAACTAGTGTCTTTCATAATCTCTCAGTTTCTATTATAGAAACTCTGATAATTTCTAGGCTCCTGGCCTTGATAGTTTCTAGGCTTTTACATGTGAGAAACCTTGAGGTGTTTAAATAGGAAGGTGAAAGGAGCTAGATAGTCTTCTATTCCAAATATATCTGATGCATTGAAGTCATTGAGGAATGTGGCTAAGTCCTCATTGCATGCAGGTCACTGCTGTGAGTTCTAGGCATAGACTGAAAACTAGACCACTGCAGGAAAAAAAAAAAAAAAAAAAAAAAAACAAGATGAGGGAGCATTACCCAGGTGGACAAGCAGGGTGATACACTCCAGGAAGATAAAAACAAGTGAGAAAAGACCCAGGAATGTGCGAAAGCATTAAATAAGGTTGTTGTTGAAATTGCCTGGTGAAACATAATTAGAGTATTTTATTCCTTGCCACATGGAGATTCTAGATTTGGAGCCTATGTTGGGAATTATCAGTGTTCCCTGTAGGATCATCCCACCGAGCCAATTTTGAGTTACTGTTTCTAGAGGGAGTTTCAAACTGGAATTCATGCTTAGAGAAGGACATGGCTATCAATATTGGCACAATATGATTCTTTTTGATTAACAAAACAAAAACAAAAAAATAATACCATAAATTCAAGAGGAAATTGTTAAGGAAGGCACAATTGTCACCTTGCAGTTTCACTTGCTATAGATTAGTAGTCATGTTCATTTCAGGTGGAGCAGATGAAAACCAACTGAGAACTCTATATTCACATAAGTTGGATATCTAGAGGGCATTAAGATGAGTTAGAATTGTCAGATTTAACAACTAAAATGCAGGAAATCCAGTAAGATTCAAAATATTTCTAGTTTCCTATTAATATGAGATGGAGAAAAATATTACAACATCCCTGGAAGTAGCACAGTGCAGACTCTAAGACTTACCAGAATAGAGTCACAATTTCATGACCTGGTGAAGAACATGCAATGATGATGCCCTGACTGTTTTTCTCTCTCCCATTAATAATAAGTAAATCATTTAAAAAAATCAGAAAAACTTTAAAATAGATTTCTATATTAAACTGCATATGTACATCGTTATATGTGTGTGTGACTACAAATCATTCAGTTTAATTAAAAAATAAAGCAAGTTTAAGTAGAAAATACTCAAGTTTAACAAATGAAGTTTAAATTCAATTATTTAAAGTTCAATTTGAAATAATTCAAATTATCATTAATAAAGTAATACAATAATTTTGATTGCTACATCTGGCAAACCTAATTTCGAATCAAGTTTAAAAGTTCACAGTAGACTGAATCTGCCCTACAGAATAAAAGGAATTCTCTGAGTAAAGTGAAACCCCAATCCAAATCTGACATCAACAGGCAGGTTAATAAGAACTTTTATTATCAGAAACACAAAACTTTTGATGAAAAGAATGGCAGTAGTTGAGAGAAATGTTTGTTACTTATTCCCCTTTTACCATTTAAGATTACTATTGAGAAATATAATCGTAATTAAATTTAATGTGATATATATTATCTCTCAGAAGAAACTCCTGAAAATGAAATGGGCTGATGGCCTCCTGTGGATCTGAGCCAATTAGATAGATTATTGAAGTTATCCCTCTTCAGGTTCTATATTATCTAGTGATATTCTGTGTATTTCATCTTAAACAAATGTGGTAAACAAAGTATCCAACATATTTCTGGAATGCCTACTGAAATAATAAATTAGTATAGGCTGCTTGACTAATTAAGGTGAATCTATAAACTCAGACTTATGAATGTAGAAAACAAAGTTAATCTCTTTCTTACTCTTCTGCTAATTGATAAATTACAGGATATATGTAATTTGACTTTGACACTTTTTGAGTTTTATTTAATTTTTTATTTTATTGGGTGTTTTATGGATTACAGTGCCATTGTTGACACAGGGTTACTTTCTCTAAACTTCCTGTGTTTGCAAAACCTACTTAGTCCCAACTGAGGTGCTTTTCCTCTGTGATACACTAGAATCCCAAAGCCTCTACACCCACTCCCCGCCTCCTCTTAAAAAAAAAAAAGTAGGGGCAGGTGGTAGTGCACCTGGTTTAGAGCACATGTTACCATACTCAAGGTCCCAGGTTCAAGCCCACAGTCCCCACCTGCAGGGGAAAAGCTTTGTAAGTGGTGAAGCAGTGTTGCTGGTTGTTTTTTAATTATTATCATTTTAATTAAAAATCCTTAGTTTCTAAAGTAAAAATTCCACTAATGTCTCCGTTTTTTTAAATAATTTAAATTATCTTTATTTATTTTTTTATTGGACAGAGACGGCCAGAAATTGAGAGGAAAGGGAGAGAGAGAGAGAGAGAGAGAGAGAGAGAGAGAGATCTGCAGCTCTGCTTCACTACTCCTAAAGCTTTCCCCCTGCAGGTGGGGACCAGGGGCTCAAACCTGGGTCCTTGTGCGTTGTATCCTGTGTGCTCAACCAAGTGTGCCACCACCTGGCTCCATATTTTTGTTTTTAACTGTGGTATGCTGTAACAGCAATTTCCACATTTTAAAAAAATTGTTGTTGTTGTTTTGTTTCCATCAGGATTATCAGTGGACTTGGTGCCTGCACAATGAATCCACCACTCCCATTGGCCACTTGTTTCCTTGTTTTTCTTTTATTTTCAGAGGACAAAGACAAATCAAGAGGGGAGGAGAGACCCAGCTAGGGTGGGAGGGAATCTGTAACTCTGCTTCATCAATCCAAAAGCCTCTGCAAGTGGAGACCTGGGGCTGAGCCCAGAGCCTTGCATATGGTAATGTGTGTCTTCAACTGGGTGTACCACCTCCTGACCTCACCGCAAATTGTTTTCATGGCTTGAAAAAGGGGTCTGCATTTTAATTCCACCCCCATCCTGCTTTCACAGAAGAAAGTATCAGGAAAATGTTTAAAAGTTGAGTTTTGAACTTCAAGTTCAATGAAAATTCCATATATCTCTTCTCAAAGTGATGGGATTATAGAAATTTTTTTATCTTTCCCTACTCTTGCTAGAACCATCCTTCAAACCATTGTAATAGAGTACTGGCTTGTCTGGATATTCCAGTCAGCTGCAAATAGATTCAGACCACACTGATCATTTACTTTCTTTCATAGCATGGTATTTCTTTATAAATGCACTATTGGAATTAAAATAAAGAAAAGCAAAACTAGTTTATGTTTACTCTTATAGGTGGAAACCCTTAATTAATTCAGAAAACTGAAAAGGCTTCCTGAATTATTTTCTAATGGCAGGTAGAATCACAGCTAATATGTCATGATATACCATTTTTCTTCTTTTATGATGCACTCAATTTTGAATTATGCCCTGCATTCTTAGATCAGAAAAATCTACAACTTCTAAAGATATTATTATGTAGTTTGTATTTGTATGAATGACAACCTTGAAAATCAATTCAATCTGCTTTTCTCATTTGAGAAAAAAAATGATTGATCCATTTTTGCTGGTAACTCTTCCTATAGTTTACAAAATTAGTAATTTCTTTTAAGAGATCTGCATACCCTAGAAAGGTATCCTTTGATTGAAATTAATCCTTTAAACATTATTTTGGCAAGCAGTCCAACAATATTATTAAATATTATTTAGTATTCAGGATAGTTGAAGTGTTTAGAAACAGGGTTTGCAATCTGTGTCTAGGAGAAGAAAAAAAAACACGTCCTCTAGTTTTGAAAAACTGTTTTATTGTCTTCAGAACTCAGAAACATTTTATTTATTTTAATAAACTGTGTAAAACCTTGGTTCATATTTTATGAGTCATTCTAGGATCTGTTAACTATAATAAGACACTCACCAGACACATTACTTCCAACAGGAAAGTTCCAACAATAATATTTCACAGTTAAATGTCATTGAAAAGGTAAGGGATATATGATCTGTGGTTCTGAGTTCTAGTCTGTAAGCAACTCTGTCCACCTACCATTCCAACACTAACTAGGGGACCATAGATAGCTCACTCTATAGGGTATGTGACTTGTCAGGTACCAAGCCCTTTATTTGAGCTCCAGCACCAAAATAGAGTGACATAGTACCTAGGGGACTCCACTGCTATGGTTGATTTGCCTCTTTCTTTGTCTCAAATAAAAGGAACAGAAAATTCATCCTTGGAGTAGTAAAATCACACGTATAGAAAGTCCCAGCTCGTGGGACCAGGCAGTAGCGCAGCGGGTTAAGCGCACATGGCGCAAAGCAAGGACCGGCCTAAGGATCCCGGTTCGAGCCCCCGGCTCCCCACCTGAAGCGGAGTTGCTTCATAGACAGTGAAGCAGGTCTGCAGGTGTATGTCTTTCTCTCCCCCTCTCTGTCTTCCCTACCTCCCATTTCTCTCTGTCATATCCAACAGAAATTACATCAAAAATAACTACAACAATATAACAAGGGCAACAAAAGGGAATAACTAAATAAATATTTTTTTAAAAAGGAAAGTCCCAGATCTGCATAAATACTTACAATGAATCTTTAATAGTGTTTATTTTTATGAGAGAAATAGTGCAAAGCAGTTTTAAGTTCTGGTATATATAGTATCTTGGGGGATTGAACCTGGGCTCTATATAAGCTATATAAGTCCTGTGTTCTAGTGTTGACTTATCTCTCAGCCTCTCCAAGCATCATCTATCCCAAAGGATTTTGAGGATCTCAGAAACATTCCATACTCTTAAGTTGTAAAACTAACTTTTCAAGGACCTAGTACTCTGTCAGAATGTATTTCTATACTGCCAAATTTTGTCCTGAGAGAGGAGGACAAACTCTTCCCAGTAGAAAACTACTTATCTACAAGGTCATTTTCCAAAGATTATTTCTGGGGTAATGAGTCCCATGAGAGATCCCAAAATTAAAAAAAAAAATAGCTGATTATTTCTCGATTAAACACTGGAAAACTCTTTTGGTCATTCCTCTTATGTCAGATCCTTCTTTCTTCAGACATACTGTAAGTTTTAGTTTTGAGAATGTATCTCTGATCATATCTGATATTGCTTTCAGTGATCTCATTCACTTCAAAAACTTCACGTCCCACCTCTAGGACAAATCCCAAATTTGTGTTTCTATAGCAGACTTTCTAGCTTGTTCTTTGTACTTTTTTTTTGGTCAAACCTCATTTCTTAAAATTTTATAGACTAAAATTCTGTTTGTATGTTATTGAAATTCGTCTCCCACCCTCTCCATCTTTAAGAGCTAGTGCATATGTGTAAATTGGATCCTTACTTTTTTCTTTGCATGTATATAATATGGTTTTAAATTCATTTCAAGACATAGATTTCCTCATCCTTTTTGTTTGATTGCAGTTGTTATTATCTCAGTTCAAGCTACTATCATCTCATTTATTTGCTCTCTCTGTTCATCACCCACCCTTCTTCACATAGTATGAAGAACTATCTACTTAAAACAAATATGGTCTGACTCTTCCATGTTGAAAGCCCATAAATAGTCTGAGATTGTGCTTAGAATATCTGAATATCATCTACGTAGCTCTGTACAAATAGAATCTTATCTCTTTTTCCTTATTCTGTATCATTCCCCTTTTCTCTTCCAATGTTCTAGACATATGACCTGCTCACAAGTTCCTTATAAAGGAAGAAGTAACTCTAGCAGTACACTGTGATTCACTCTAACTGTCATCTCTATAATGAGATCTTTTATGACCTCCTTCCTCCTCTCACTGCATCTACATATTGCATCTTTCAATATGAAATCTTCGTTTCTTTAAGAATCAATTACAGTTACAATTTTATATTTATTTGCTTTATGATTTGCCTAACAGATTTCTTTTCCAGCTTGTTGCAATTTGCATGAGGCCAACAACCTTGCCTCCTTTTGGGGAGGAATGTGGGGAGCAATCACAATATGCTAATTGGAAATCGTTCTCCTACCATACAAGAATATACAAGAATAATAGCAACATGCAGATGGTTATGAAACTACATAAGTGTGACCTTATAAATACTTTCAACTGGTTTTATTGCCTGGCTGCTATTCCCCCTCTACCCTTCTAGAAAAAATGGCTTTCACATCATAAATGGAACTTTCATAACTCTCTTTCTAACAGGTATGCTTTGCTCCCAGGTGAGAAGTAAACCTGACATTCTATTTATGTCACAATGATAGAGATGGGTATTTGTTTCAGGACTGGAAAAGACAAGATGTTTAATAGCTAGCAATTTCTTTTCCTGCTGTGGTCCAAGTAGTGGAGCAGACCTGTGGCTTTTTACATCATGTAATTTATTTTTAGCTGCTCAAATATTTTCACAACTTTATTCTGCACCCCCTAACTTTCCTGAAATTAAATTGTTATGTAAATTGTGAACATCTAAGGCATTCAGTGTCTTGATTTGATGCAATTAAATATTGCATAATGATATCAGCACAGTATTATTTAATACTTCCATCAAGAAGTCACAAAGTTGCATTTCTTTTTTTCTTGCAGAGAGAGAGAAAAAGGAAGGGAGATGGAAGGAGAGAGGGAGAGGGAGATGGAGGGGGAGGGGAGGGAGAGGGAGAGGGAGAGAGAGAGAGAGAGAGAGAATCACAACAATGCATTTCTCTTTGTGCAGTAGTCCTATGTGATGACGAGAGGCTTTAACATGGTATAGTGTATGCTCTAATTTTTATTTTATTTATAATGAGCCATCTCCTGACTTCATGTTTCGTTTTTGTGATGAGAACATTTATAATCTACACTCCTAGAAACTATTAAGTAATATCTAATATGATGTTGCTATTGCTAACAACTATTGTCATGTCATACATTTATGCCCAGATTTTAATCCCTTGTAACTGGGAGTTGGTGCCCTTTCATCAATATCTCCCAGAACCTACCTCTAGTATATACTGACCTCGTGTCTTGTTTCACATGAGTTTCACTTTTTTTAGATTTCACATGTAAGTAATAATTTACCAGGTATTTTTCTCTGATTTTTTTCACTTAGTTTAAAACACTCAAAATCCATCATGACCTCATGTCTCCCAGCACTTAACATCCAATACATATTTATGGAATAGTAGGACACATTCTCTACCACCCTGGCACTACTTTTTTCTGGCAACTGATAAGTCACAGTAGAAAATTCTGAAATTTGAATAAAAAATGCATTTTCCAAGTTAATTGACCAAGAAAATTTTCCCTCCATAATGCTGATTAATATTTCATTTTAGAGAACTCTAAACTAGAGTATCATTGAGATCTCTTCCAATCAACTAACTATATAACAGTTTATTTCAGGGGAGAATGCTTTTAAATATTCCAAAGTCATATTCATTTCTGTTTAAATTCAGAAGACCTGTAAAAGTATTAATGCATATGCTGAATCAAACTATTCAGAGAATGAAATTGTTATCAAAAGAGACTGTAGTTTTAAGGGAACAGTTAAGTCCCCAACAAGGAGCTTTCGTCAGACCATTTTACCTCCTGAGAGCTGAACCTGTCAATGTTATGGTCACATTGTTTACCAGCCTGATGATATTGTGCAGCTATTGTGCCCTGGAACCAGACCTTCAAGATGAGACCCTGGACTCATAAACTCAATACTTAGCTTTGTTTACTTCATGATAACTAAGAACACATAACATAGGTATATTATGTAACTTACTGCAGAGTTTTTTTCTAGTTTATAAGAAACATCAAATATTTTAAAAATTATTTTTATTAGTGATTTACTAATGATTTAGAAAATAGTAAGATAACAGGGGTATAATTTTATATATTTCCCACCACCAGAGTTTTGTGCCTCTATCCCCTCCAATGGAAACTGAAGTAATTCTTCCAAGGTGACAGATATGGGCTGATTACCTATCTATCTATCTATCTATCTATCTATCTATCTATCTATCTATCTATCTAGTCTGTCTATCTATCTATCTATCTACCTATCTACCTATCTGTCTATACATACATATATACATTTTCCAATTTTTCAATGGCCCTGCCTTCTCTACCTTTCTAAGTCGCCCATCCACCTATTACTATTTCTGGGTGCTTTTTTCTTTTTCCCTCTTCTCTCTCATATAAGAGAAACAGTGTCTGGCTTTCTCTGGTGTTTTCCAGATCCACTTCCCTTTCATTGATTTTATAAAAACAAGACTTCTGGTGGCAAATGCTTCAGGTCCTGGTGGAATGGGACTACAGAGCTTTCTGATTTACTTCTCCTATCAGTTACCCCTCTGGGAGTATGAACATCATTCTTTTTGCATTGCCAAAGGTTGGAGTTTTGGCTTCTGTAAATTCTTTGTTGGACATGAGCACCGGCAGGTCAATCCATACCACCAGCCTGTTTCTATATTCACTGTAAGATAGAACTCTGGGAGAGGTAACGTTCTAGGAAGCATTGGTGAGGTAGGTCATCTGATCAAGGAAGTCAGGATGGAATCATAGTAGTATCTGCAGCTTGATGCTGATGCTGATGCTCTGTCCGAAGAGATTAAAACATGGAAGAATATAGTGTACTTAGTTCCTTTTGTACAGTTAATTGAGTAGATAGAGTGACTGAGGGAAGTGAAGCAGGGGTAGGAGAGGAGAGTGTGAAGGATTAAGTTATAAATATATGATTTAGAGAATTTATTATTCTTTAGATCATTCCACTATATTGCCTACTATAAGTTTAATCACAGAGGGCTATTAAGCACTTTTATTTGAGGTATATGATTGCCCCATACATATGAAATTTGTATACACATACCTCAGTACCCTAGGCTCTAGTCTGTATCTAGTATCTGTAACTTTGTTAGAAAACATGCCATCTGAAATGGAGCTAGGTAGTCCCATTTGATCTGACCAGATTAAAGGAGCTGGAAGGTTGACATCTCAGGCTTTGCATCTCTGGAGGCAATCCACAATAACAAGTCAGTAGAATTGTAGTGTGGCATGGTGGCACTGTTATATTCATTTTCATGAAATAATTCAGCTGCCATGGAGGATATATACATGTGTGAATTATATCACATTTTCCCCTCTGAAGTCCAAAAGGCAACTCATGCTATCATTTTTTAAAATATTTATTTATTTATTCCCTTTTGTTGCCCTTGTTGTATCATTGTTGTAGTTATTGTTGTTGATGTTGTCGTCGTTGGATAGAATAGAGAGAAACGGAGAGAGGAGGGGAAGACAGAGAGGGGCTGAGAAAGGTAGACACCTGCTTCACCGCTTGTGAAAGGACTCCCCTGCAGGTGGGAAGCCAGGGGCTTGAACCTGGATCATTATGCTGGTCCTTGCGCTTTGCACCACATGCGCTTAACCCGCTGCGCTACTGCCCAACTCCGTCATGCTATCTTTTTAAAAAATTTTATTTATAAAAATGAAACACTGAAAAAAAACATAGGATAAGAGGGGTACAACTCCACACAATTCCCACCATTAGAACTTCTTATTCCATCCCCTCCCCGATACCTTTCCTATTCTTTAATCCTCTGGGAGTACTGACCCAAGGTCATTATGGGATGCAGAAGGTGGAAGGTCTGGATTCTGTAATTGCTTCCCCACTGAACATGGGCGTTGACAGTTTGATCCATACTCCCAGCCTGTCTCTCTCTTTCCCTAGTGGGTTGGGGCTCTGGGGAAGCAGGACTCTAGGACACATTGGTCGGGTTGTCTGTCCAGGGAAGTCTGTTTAGCATTATGGTAGCATCTGGAACCTGGTGGCTGAGTAATGAGGCTGAAGGGTTGACATTCCATGCCTGATGTCTCTGGACACAGTCTGAAGTGAAGCATGCCGAGGTGGTACTCATTGTGTTGATTAGGTTGGGATCGGCAGATGCAATCTCATTTGGTATGAATTGAGAAGGGCATGCATAAAAGTGAGCCCCACCCTAGAGGTTCCAGGACTGGGGGAAATATAGGCTCTATAGAGGAAGCAGGAGGTTCCTGTGGCCTTAGGGTTTAAGAAGGCAATAGATAGTTACTGCTATAATCATATTATTTGGCAACTGGGTTAACTTTGAAAAATTCCTCTGTTAGAATTTGCTGTATCATATACAACATCACCATAATTTTTGTCCTTTGACATTATTTGTATATAGCTATGCCACTGATTCCTTCTCTTCTCCCTGGTCTAAGCTTTTAAGAGAGTCAACATATCAAAGAATCAGCCTATGGTCTGCACATTAAAAAGTTTGAAAAATTTGTGGTCCGGGAGGTGGCGCAGTGATAAAGCTTTGGACTCTCAAGCATGAGATCCCGAGTTTGATCCCCGGCAGCACATGTGCCAGAGTGATGTCTGGTTCTTTCTCTCTCCCTCTGTCTTTCTCATAAATAAATAAAATATTTTAAAAAAAAGTTTGAAAAATTCAATCAGTTTTTATCTCTCTCATATTAATTAAACAATGCTTTATATGACTACAAATTAATAGGAGTGAACATAAACACCCTTCCCACCACCAAAAGACTGTGTATGCTATCCCATCCTCCCCCCCCCCCCCAAAGTGAAGCCGAACTTCTGCCCTCGCCTTCAACCCAGAGATTTTTACTTTGGTGCCCTACTCCAAATTCAGTCAAAGTCTGCTTTGAGTTTACCTTCCTGGTCTTCTTTCTCAACATCTGTTTAGGAGTGGGATCATCCCATAATCGTCTTTGTCTTTCTGACTTAGCTCACTTAACATAATTCCTTCTAGCTCCATCCAAGATGGGTCAGAGAAGGTGGGTTCATTGTTCTTCATAGATGCATAGTATTCCATTGTGTATATAAACCACAGCTTTCTCAGCCATTCATCTGTTCTTGGACACCTGGATTGCTTCCAGTTTTTAGCTATTACAAGTTGTGCTGCTATGAATATAATTGTACACATATCTTTTTGGTTGGGCATATGAAGTCTTTGGGGTATTGCCCTAGGAGAGGAATTACTGGGTCATATGGAAGGTCCATGTCTAGCCTTGTGAGATTAACTGCCCATTTGAAGGCAGGTTTTCTGATCATTTCACTCTAGGATTGAGATGGGAAAATTAATGAAAGACCTTGAATATTAAGTTTTAAGGTGATGAGAATATTTCTGAGGAAATCATAAAGAATCCAAATTTTATAGTTATGGTCTTCCTGAACCCTAACGCTGGAGGCAAATCATGCCAATATGATCTCACTAACACTCAGTATAATCCAGTGTCATTATTTCCTGGCTCGCAACATGATGTCTTCTTTGGTGGAAAGAGAAATAGTAGAAATTTGAAATATTCTAGCTTAAAAGCTCTCAAAAAATATCTTGTAAGTCTGTTGCTATGTGGGACTCAGCCTGTTTTGTCAGAAATGAAATGTTAAAAATAAGTCATGCTAATAAAAATCCATGAGATCCCTGTCTCTATTACATGCTCTCACATAAAAGGTTAATTGATTCCAATCAACTAATTTATTAAGCACAGAAAGGGCATATTGAGATACTATTGTAAAATGACTTTCTAAATTATAAGTAAAACCATGCTACAGAAAGTTCTGACCTTTCATTACTTGTCCCATTCCTTTTAGTACATGCAAAAATTACGTCAAGGAAACCTTACTTCTTTTATTTATAATCAGAATATTTTAAGGAAAATTGCTATTTAAAGACTTACAATGCACTCCTCCCTCAAAGATTCAAGTTGTGACAGAAATGCTTACTATTTTTCTTATAGCAATGGAGGAGCAATAATTTAAATTCAGGTTACTTAATAATGAATAATACCTTTTAGATAGCTTATCAGCAGATAGTATCCTGAAGTAAATACTAAGTAGTTAAATTTATTTGTGAGAATTTATTTACATTTTATGAAGTGTACTCTTAGTTAAAATTTTGTAATTTGAAAGTCCATACAGATATAATCCAAGTGGGCTAGTAGATAAATAAGGCATCATTTAATTATTTTTTTCAGTAGAACAATGTTATTTTTAAGTACTTATTCTGTAAAAAATACAGAGATGGATACTTTGTGTACATTTTCTAATTCTGGCCGTGGCTGTGTATGATAAGTACTGTTACTTTCATTTTATATTAGAATACAGATGCTGGTGTGTGAAGGCATAAATATTTTGATAAGCAGGTTTAAGAAATGAATGCAACTTGTAAAAGAAGAACACACTGAGTTCTGAAGAATTTCTAAATCTGCCTTCTTCTCATTTTTCAAATTAAGTTATATATAAAAGTAGAAGCAAATATTAAATTTTATAGAAATTGTAGCTTTACTGATGGCCTTGATATAGCTTAGAGTACTTCTAAAGAAGACAGTTTAAATGATGATTAACCATTCTTGTTTACATAAGCAAAATATCTAGCCTGTATATTTCGTTATTTTTGCCTAAATACTGTCTACCAGGAGGTGTTGTTTCGGAGCAAGAAAACATTAATATGTTGTACTTCATGAAGCTCTTTCAAAATTCAGTAGCAGATTCTGAGTGGGATTTATCTACCCCTAATAGGTTGAAAATTTACTGCCTTCTATAGCATCTTTAAAAGAAATGAAGTAAATTATAAGTGATTGGTGTCAGAGAGTTTGTCTTTCACAGCACTAAACAAGAGATATATTCGAATAAGCTCAAGTCTTTTCTGGTTCTCCCTACACTGAAATTCTTCCAGTGCAAAGCAGCATTCTTCCTAGCCTCATACTTTTTTTTTTTTTTTTTGCCTCCAGGGTTATAGATGGGTCTCAATGCTCCCATCCACTGCTCCTGGAGGCCTCCCCCCCCCCCCCGTTTTCATTGTTGTTGCTATTGTTATTATTGTTGAATAGGACAGAGAGAAATTGAGGGGAGAGGGGAAGACAGAGAGGGGGAGAGAAAGAGACACCCGCAGACCTGCTTCACTACTTGCAAAGTGACCTCCCACCTAGGCCTGGGGCTCAAACCAGGATCCTTGAGCCTGTCCTTGCACTTTGAACTATGTGCACTTAACCTAGTGCAGTACTGCCCAGCCACTCCACCATCCTTAATACAATATTTTTATTCCTTTGTTATTGCAGTGTAACTCAGACATCTGTCCTTTTAATGCCCACAATGCAGTGGTATGTCCTATTTTAACAGAATATTTTTTGTATTTTTATAAGATTGTCCTACCATCACTACAAATTCCAGAAAGTTTCATCATTCCAAAATGGAACCTGATACCCATTAACATCTCTTTCCTATTTACTGACAAGCACTAATCTACTGTCTCTATATATTTACTTAGTCTATGGAGTTCACATATTATGAAATCTGTGATATTTTGTCTGTTTCTTTCACTTAGAGTAGTGATTTCAAGGTGCACACATGTGACAGGTATCAGCACTGCATTTATTTTTATAATTAGATAATACTATTTTATTGTATGGACATAACACATTTTTTTTTATCCAGTTAGCAGAATTTGTGTTGTTTCTATGTTGTGTTCTTCTGAAGAATGCTGCTCTGAATACTCCCGTACTCATTTGCATCTGACCATATATGGGGTAGATAATTTAGATGATTCTTCTCATTTTTCTTGCCTTCTTCCTTATTTCAGGAGTGTCTGAAAGGAGTTCAGAAAAATAGGGACTCCTAGAGTCCTTCCTAGAGTTTGATAAACACCGGATTTCAAATGTTCCTAAATTTGATCATTATTTGTTTGCCTTTCCCCAGAGCCACCTATTGGTCAGATGCACCCCCCACATGGCAGTGTCACACCTCAGAAGAACAGCAACCTACTGGTGATCATTGTGGTCACCATTGGCATCATCACAGTGCTAGTGGTGGCAGTTGTGGCTGTGATTTGCACCCGACGCTCCTCTGCTCAGCAAAGAAAGTAGGTAACAACTAGTTCTCAAGAGAAGTCACTGCTAAATTTTACTGACATTTCTTTGAGTTATAGTTTTGATGAATTTCTTTCTGTGCTTTTTTCATAAGTTAAAAAGTCCCTGTTTTCTGACTTGGCCCAAACCTGATCTTTTGTCCATTTCAGACTCAAAATTTAAGTTAACTGGTATAAAATGCACTTGGAGACCCACTTGTTTACTTTTGTTTCTCTGGATCATTTCTTCACAACTAAGGTCAAGGGTTCCTTAGAGAATGAACATTTTTGTGGCCGTACTTATGGTGCTTTATGCAATAATGGATAAAAGGGTGAAAATGTATGTTCCTCTAAAAGTATATATTTATCATTTTGACATGGGGCCTATAGGCATTTAATCAACAATGGTTCAACAAATGACTAAATATAGAGTATGAAATTCAAAGTAGTCATAATACTATGAAGTATTAAGTTTAGAGACTGTAGTTAAGATAGAAGAGAAACTGTAAACAAAAAATAGTCCAGAAAGCCATGTCTTGGTAGGTTTAAGGAAATTAACATTCTTAAAAGGTTTAAAAATATTTTTATATTATATAGTTCAATATTCTATCATGTGTAGAGGGCAATACATTGAAGTACACAATTTATAAAAAAAAAGAGGTGATTTAATTCAGCTAATCCATTCTAACAATACCTCGTAACCAACATATTGACTTATGCCAACTAGATGTGGGAATCAGCAATTGTCTCTTGCTTATTCTTTGCCTCACTAGATCTTTTCAAATCAAGTATGATTTTTTCCCCCTGCATTTTCTTACTACATTGACTATATTGGGCTTTCCCCTTGATTTTTTTCCCCTTGTCTTAACAGTTGTCTACTACACATTGCTACAAAAAGATTCTTGAGCTAGCAATTCCCTCTTCCCTTGATAATACCTCAGTCTTCCATTCTATAAAAATCCTTTGCCTTTTTTTTCATTTCAAGGGTATCTTCCAGTACATACTGAAGAAATTAACATAAAATTGAAAACACAGTTTTTATACTGGATTTTTTAAACCAAGATACATTTATGAGGTTTGGATATACTGAAGGCAATGATAGTTGGTGTGATGTCTGATACTGTCCAAATTTAAAAAGAAAGAAAGAAAGAAAGAAAGAAAGAAAGAAAGAAAGAAGGAAGAAGAAAGAAAGAAAAAAGAAAGAAAGAAAAGAAAAGAAAGAAAGCTAAACAGGACAGGTGGGGGGTAACTATAACTATAACTGAGTAAAATATAAAATAATCTACTGGAATGGTGGGTGATTAAAGCAGCAGTTCTGTGAAGCAGAACTGAGAAACTTACAACTAAAGAGAATCAGAAAGCTCACTAAAATCAACCCTGAAGTATTCACTGAACTAAATTTAATTAGCTAAGTCATCTACTCTGGGGTGCTTTATTTTGCTTCAATTTCTTTGCTACTTTCATCTCTGTAAGTAGAATGTTACAAGAGTATACAGAACCAATGAACTCAATACATTTATTTATTTTGTATCTCCAAGAGAAAATGCCTGTCTTTAGATAAGTCCTAAGTGGACTTTAATGCTTTAATTTTTTTTTAATTTTCTTCATTTATTGGATAGAGACAGCCAGAAATCAAGAGGGAAGGGGAAGGTAGAAAGGGAGAGAGAAAGAGAGAGAGAGAGAGAGAGAGAGAGAGAGAGGGAGACAGAGAGACGCCTGCAGCCCTGCTTCACCACTTACATAGCTTTCCCTCTGCAGGTGGATACTGGGGCCTCAAACCCTGGTCCTTGCACATTGTAACATGTGCACTCAATCAGGTATGCCACCACCCAGCCCTGACTTCAATACTTTTTGAGAAATGACTCAATGTATTAAATCTATTTCACCCATAGCACTTTAGTAAGAGCTTGAATGTTTTATTTAGAAATAGTAGATGCCGAACCCTGAGTATGACTTATTTTTAAGATTAAAGAATAAGTGCAGTGATAAATCGTTCCATGAATGACTGAAAACCCAAGAAAGTGAATTTATAGCCCCTATGCTTTTGCCACTTTAGTTTTTCCTCACCCCACACACAGAGACTTATAATATTTACTTAGCATAATTTTAGAGTTTTGCTTCACATATTTTTCTTCAGCAAAAAGCCCATTGGCATTCATCTGCTCTCTTTCTATATGGTAATTCAGGAAAAAAAGAGAGTGAGAAAATTTTCTCCTTCAAAACATTTCTAAAGTTTAATTAAACTTCTTGATTTCACTGAGGGTCCCATCCCCAATATTGCTACCATCGAGCCTTATAAAACAAATTAAGCAATACAAATGACAAAAAAATCAATTCCAATCTGAAACAGAAGTAAGTGCTCTCAGAAAAACAGTTTAATGTAATTAATATGGAGAAGTAAGAAACACATTCATGAGCTTCTTCAATATCTCTTTAACCAGGAGTTCTGTAGAATGTAAATTTTCTTTGTAATTATCAAGGCTCCTGACCTGCATCCAGATGGATTTTAAACATATTTTTTGTGTACTATCAGTAATATAGTGTCCAAATTAATATACATTCATTTCATTTTATGCTTTATCATGTATGTATATTTTGCATGCTTGTATGTATATATATATGTTAATGAAACAAATTATTTGATTCGTTCATATTCTAATTGGTAAGATTTTAATTTTATAATATAGTTAGCAAGTTAGAACCCACATTCTAGTTTTGATTCTACCACTCCTTTAATTAAATAATGGTGTTAATTAAATCTTATGGGACAACAATTCCTCGAATGTCAATTTCCTCGTGAGAAATAGGATTTTCTTTTGTTTGTTTGTTTATTTGCTTGTTACATTGCCACCAGGGTTATCACTAGGGCTTGGTACAGCACTATGAATCCACCACTCATAGTGGCCATTTTATCCTTTTATTATTTTTTTTCTTCCTAATAAAATAGGACAGAGAGAAATTAAGAGTGGGGACATATAGAAAGGGGGAGAGAAATAGAGAAATGCTTCATGGCTTGATAAGCAAACCTTTGACTGGTAGGAAGCAAGGTCAGGAACCCGGGTCCTTGTGCTTGGTAATATTAACCAGGTGCCCCACGGTCCAGCCCCCAGAAACAGGACTTTCTTTCACTCCCTCTACCTTTAAGATATTTAAATTACTCATGGAATACTATCAAATAATAAGATAGATCATATGATAACATTTAATTTCAAATTAATATGAAATATAGTTTGTGATTATTAATTTTTAAATGTGTAACACTGTGAAAAGACTCTACATATTCTGAGTTAATGAAACTAAAGCAGATTGTGACAATAAAAGTTTAAATTGTTGGGATGTTTTCCTTGTGCTTTTTGGTACATTAAAAAAAATCCTCACTCAAAAGCATAATCTTCATGGTATCTTAGAATATATCTCTAGCTGCTGGAGACAAAATTATTTATCATTAAGAATATCCTAGAAATTCAGTAGACACAGTTATCACTTTTTAAGGCAGTTTCCTGGGAAGAAGAAGAAGAGTTTGCCTGAATACATTAAATTTAAATATGTAAATACAATTCAAGGTTCACTTGATAGACTCACGGTTGACTAAGTCTCCTATTTAACTTGACGTGTACACAGCCAGTTTTAAATATTAACACACATACAAATCTTGACACAAATAATTATTTCAGCTTGAAGATCAAATGCTCCAACTCTTAAGTAAAGTCTACTGCACTTTAATGACAATAAATCATTTTTTAAAAGTATTTATTTATGTATTCCCTTTTGTTGCCTTTTTTATTTTATTGTAGTTATTATTGATGTCGTTGTTGTTGGAAGGACAGAGAGAAATGGAAAGAGGAGGAGAAGACAGAAAGGGGGAGAGAAAGATAGACTCCTGCAGACCTGCTTCATCACTTGTGAAGTGACTCCCCTGTAGGTTGGGAGCCAGTGCCTGGTACAGGAATTCTTACACAGGTTCTTGTGCTGTGCTACCGCCGAACTCCCGACAATAAATCATTTCTATAGACTTTCAATTTCTTTAGCATTTTAATTAGTTTCAGTACTTACTACACAGGCATTTAACTGACAACCACTTAGGCCTGCAATATATCTTAATTCTATCTCAGAAAATATAGGTTTATATGAATATTCAAAATACATTTTCTCTGAATTTCCATATCAAGTTTTTTTGTTTGGTTTGGTTTGGATTTAGTGCCAAGTGATTGAATACAAAGTACCAGTGTAGAGAATTAGGAGGCTAGGGGACTGGGCCATGATGTACCAGTTACATGCACATAATACTAAGTTCAAGGACCCAGCTTTGAGTCCCGTGCTCCCTTCCTGCAGGGGGGGGATGCTTCACAAGTGGCAAAGCAGGTCTGCAGGTGTCCTCCTCTATAGCTTCTTCCTCTCTCAATTTCTCCCTGTCATATCCAATAAAATGAGAAAGAGAGAGAGAGGAGAATATGAATTAGGAGGCTAGAAATCTTTAAGGAAAAATTTATTTGGAGGCAGCAAATGAGGTTTTGTTTGTTTGTTTTTCCACATAGGTTAACTTGTATTCACTCCTCGCCTTCATTTCACACCTCTTTCTTCCTAAATGGCATCACCTACTCCTTTCCTCAATCTCCCTCCCACTAGTCTTGGGAACAGGTCTATCCCACCTTGAAAATTAGCCGGACTATGTGCCTTGCATGAGAAACTTCAGCAAAGGAAGCCTAAGCGCAGAGTAGAAATTTACTGATTCATTACAGTGTGGCAAAAGAACAGAGGGAATAATAGTATTTAAGAATTAAAAAAAAAAAAAACATCTTCAGTAAAGTAGTTATTCAATTGGTGTTGTTTCTTGCCCATTTATACCCCCAACATACTGCTTAAAAATGAAAAGGAAAGAGACTTTGGGTTGTGCTCTGTTCAAAGTAAGGAACATCTAGGCCAAGAGTCACAGAAGAGCCTTATAAGAAAATTTTACATCAAGAATATAAAGCTCTTATTGCTCATTTTAAATAATTACTACACATTTTGCATATATTCTGCATCATAAAACAACCAATACGCTTAATGCTAACTTCTGAGATAAAAATCTCTATAATTCCCCATTTATTTATACTATTTGCTATTTAAAACATTCCTATTGGAAGTAAACAAGATTTCCTATGATTTGGTCCTCTCTACTTCCTCAGCTTCATTACTTTTTGTGTCCCCATGCAAACTTCTTACTCCAAAAATATGAAAATTCCCAGAAGCCATGCCATTTTCACTTATTTATTACATTCTAAATGTCTCACATACCATTGAATTTTAGCACTTGACATATTTCTTGACACAAAGTCAATATTACGTAAATGTTCACTGAATAAACAAATGGATAAATGTCATAAAACAATTGATGATGTTGGAGAAGTGGAAGAAACAGTTTGCTCCAGTATCATTAAAAGATAACTATTAACACGTTGAGAGAATCTGGTCAGTTCAGTAAGACAACATACACTAAAGATGAGAGTATTAGAGAAGAATGAGGGAAATGATTTAGACATACTAAGGTGATAGTGGGTTATAGTGGTCAGGAATATACTCTCTTAAAGGAGAGAGAAATGAATAGATTTTGAGAGGAAATAGTTAAAATCTGGGCAGAAGGTGGTAGATAGATAGATAGATAGATAGATAGATTAGATAGATGATAGATAGATAGATGATAGATAAATAGATAGATAGATAGATAAATAGATAGTAAACAGATGAATAGATGAATGAATGATGGATAGTTGGATAAACAGAAAGAACACACAGTGAAACACAAGTATTTGATTAGGCTGGAAACCTTTGTCATGGTTATGAGATAGAGACATGAGGTCTTAAAAGACTTTTTGCTTTGACTATATATTTTAAACTAATATATATATATAACCATTTTTATTTGATAGGTCAGAGAGAAATTAAGAAGGCCATAGGAGATGGGGAAAAAGAGACACTTACAGCACTGTGTCATTGCTTGTGAAGCTTCCTCCCTGAAAATAGGGATTGGGAGCATGAATCCAGGTCCATGTGCATGGCAACATGTGCACTTAACTGAGTCTATATTTGCCTGACCCCCTTTGCTTTATCTTTAATCAAGAATACATGGGGTGAAGAGATCATCGTGTTTGTGCTAGGGAGGAAAAAACATATGAAATACCCTAAATCTTAAAGAAATGCGAATTTTAAATAAAAGCTAGTAGACACAAACAAATAATTCACCAAGCCTTTAGAACATTAATCACATCAGATTTGCCCAGATCACTGTTTATGTAACAGTCTGCTTCACCTCCGCTCCCTTCCCTCATCCTCTCAGTAAGTCTCTGATTCATAAGGTTTGGGGGGATAATGTACATGCAAACTTTGAAGATCAGAATGGTGAGTGAAAAGAAAAGGCTCTCAATGGGTAATTGTCACTGTGTCAAGGAATCAGCAGATGGATAGAGGGCAAGGTGACAGCTGTTCCTACAGTTTTTAACACACATTTCAGACAATTTAGTTATGAACACATGCCAGTTTTATTACAAACCTGCTGCATGGACAATGGCCAGAGGAAGGAGGCCTCTGCAAGGCCTTTTTTTGATAAGAGACATCATATGGAAAAAAGCACATAGATGATCTGTGATACAATATATACAAAAACAGAAGAAAACCTTTTGACCCTTAAATGACAAAGCTTCTCAGAAGAGAAATTTATTTTATTAAATTTGCCAAGTATGCATTTTATTAGCAATAGTATTTGATTGTTGTAAAAGTTATGATGCATTTTGTTTTATTTGTTTATTATTTTTTAGAATTTATTATTATTTATTTTTAATCTTTTTATTTTATTTATTAGTGGGTAGAGATAGAAAGAAATTGACAGGGGCAAGGGAGATAGAGATGTAAAGATACAGAGAGACACCTGCAGCCCTGCACGTGGGGACCAGGGGCTTTGAGTCCAGGTCCATGCACACTGTAATGTGTAGGCTTACTCAGATGTATAACCACTTAGCACCTATGATGCATTTTTGTGTAGAAAAACATACAAAGCACATGATGACTTTCTCAAAAACTCAGTAGTTTCTTCCCAGTTACAAACCAAAACTTAGATAAATCTTTTGCTCCAACTAGAAAAAAAAAAAAAAAAACTCACCTGAACAGCATACCCGCTTTGTCATGGGCAAGACCCAGCTTCTAGCTCAGCCCCTAACATTAGAGGAAGCTTTAGTGTTACTGTAATTTCCTCCTTCCTCCCATATCTGTCTATCAACAAAAACTCTTCTGCTTCAGTTATACCTGAAACATGTTCGCAGAATACAGTTTGATTCTAAGGTAATGGGAACAGTAAATGGGTAAGTTAATGAATAAATCCATGAAGCATACATGTAATCAAGGGGAAACAGGAATTCACAATTTATTTATTTCAGAAAGTATTTGACAAATTTCTTTACCATAGATTATTTAAATATTGGATTATGAAAAGCCTGACTATCTTCCTGGATTCAGGAACCAGTACTTCTCTGGATATAGTCATACAAGCACTCAAGTTAAAGTTCCTTAACATTTTGATTTGTTAGAAAGATAACAGAGCTGAGAGTCAGGTGGTAGTGCAGTGGGTTAAGCGCACATGGTGCAAAGCACAAGAACCAGCATAAGGATCCCGGTTCGAGCCCCCGACTTCCCACCTGCAGGGGGTTGCTTCACAAGAGGTGAAGCAGCTGTCTATCTTTCTCTCCCCCTCTCTGTCTTCCCCTCCTCTCTCCATTTCTCTTCCAATAATGACAACAACAATACCTACAACAATAAATCAGCAAGGGTAAAAAGAAAGAATAAATAAATATATTAAAAATAATAATAAAATATGTATATATAAAGAAAGATAACAGGGCTAAATCTCCAAATTTGAAAGCAGCATTAAATATTTCTAAAAAGTTAACCTGGGTAGATTATATAAAATCCTGTGTATGAATTGCACACTGATTTCTGAAGGGCAGGTGAAGTAGAAGAAAATGAACTTAAATACAGATATCAATTAGAAAGTTATTATTTTTTTGAAAGTTTTATTTTAGATATAGAAAATCTAAGGATTATTATAGACCATTTACTAGACTCACTGTTGGGTAGCTGCCAGGAAATTACCAAAATGTTAAAAGTTGTTGGGAAGATATTACAGCAGCAAACACTAGATTATTACTAAATAACAAGAGAAAGACTAAGTCCGGAGTTGTCTTGTATCCTCATTAACATGCTTCAAGAAAGACTTTAAAAGATTATAGAGAAATTTCAACAAATCATACCACTAAACATTTATTAATTGTCTAATATATGCAAAAACTCTTGTTAAATAATTAGAAAAATAAAGCCACTCTCAGTGACTTAGTATAAATTACATAGTTTTCACTGAGAGCATTTTAAGCTATTTAACAACTAGGAAACTGTTATTCTCCTAAGCCATTCATTACAAGTGAGCATAAGGAGAAAGAGATATTCCTTTGGGCTTTTCTCAAAGGTTAAATTTTCACTGTCTGAATTCTGCCTCCAATGAGACACTAATACTTTAAAAGAAATAGAAATTACAAGTTGAGGTTTTAAAAAATATATAAAACTATATATAGAAACTGTACATAAATATATAAAATATATAATATAATAAATATATAAAACTATGGTACAGAAACTGGAATTATTGCTGAAAAATGTCCAAGAGTAAATATTTTAGGCCATATAGGTTTTGTTAAAACTACTCAACACACTGTGGTACGAAAATGTGTAGGTTCAGTAGGAATCCAATAAAACTTTATTTACAAAACAGCCAGTGGGAAACTGGGTTTTAGTACATACTTTACTGACCTTTTCTGTATAAACTGTTGTACTCATGCCCTTACTTAGCATGCAGGGAGCGTGTAAATCTCACTAATTCCAAGAGACAACCTCTGAAAAAGAAGTCTTGATAACTACTAAGTTTTCAGTGAGGACAGGGACATTTGAAGTACACTTCTGAACTCTGTTTTCCTTTCAAAGGATAAAGTCATTTTTATGCTTGAATCTGCACACTTAGTAATTCTAAAGCAAAAGTGCTTTATTCTCTCTAGAATGTCCTCTCTGGGTCTTTTGTCTTCAAATAGCAAGCTTCCCAATTTCACATTAAATTTCACAGCTGCGGTATAGACGCTCTTCTAAGGCCTTATCTTTGCTGTTGGCACAAGTTCTGGCTTTTTTCTTTATTTTTATCTGCCCTTTTGAAGCAGTTCCTTCATTTATCTCCTAAACAGATGTTGCAGTCAGGTGCCTTCTGCCTACCTCCAAAGAGTGGCATATGGCTCTATCTAACCTATTGTCACCCTGTGTGCAAATTTGCAGTCAGGGAAACTAGAGGAAGGCACTGGCTAACCGCCGAGGCCCTGGGGATTCAGCACCACAGTTCCTATAATATGGTGAAGCTCTAGGGGAGAAGAAGAAAAGCAGCCAAAATAAATCTGCCAATTCCTGGATTTCACAGGCTTCCTCCAGGGAATGCTTTTGTTACCTTCCTGGCTTCTAACTTCAACTGACTAAGAAAAAAGGAAGAATTCCATTGAATAAACACACTTACATTTACTTCAAATTTTTGTTCCTTAGGAAACGGGCTACCCATAGCGCTGGCAAGAGGAAGGGCAGCCAGAAGGACCTTCGGCCCCCAGACCTTTGGATACATCATGAAGAAATGGAGATGAAAAATATCGAGAAGCCATCAGTCACTGATCCTGCAGGAAGGGACTCCCCCATGCAGAGTTGCCAAGACCTCACACCAGTCAGTCACAGCCAGTCAGAAACCCAATTGGGCAGCAAAAGCACCTCTCATTCAGGTAACTCTCTGCTCCAGGTTTGTCACATCCTGAACCCCACCAGTCAGTTCTCCACTTCTTTTAGGGAGGTATCCTTTCCACTGACTTGCAGTTCCATTAACCAAAAATTTAAATATCCTTATTCAAACTGGATGGATTTACAAAATCCTGTTACCTTTCTTTTCTAATCACAGTGATTATTGAACCTTTAAAGAGCAGCAAATTCCAAGAGTTAAGATGGAATACAGGGACAGTGGAAAAACTTAACTGGAGAGTGTGCTGCTTTGCCATGTGCATGACCCAGTGTCAAACCTGACCCCCACTGCACTGAGGGACGATTTGATTCTGTAGTCAGTCTCTCTCTCTTTCTCTCTCTCTCCATATTGCTATAAAAGAAAGAAAGAGAAGTAAACAGAGAGGAAAAAGAAAAAGATGGAATATAGTTTTCTTCTCTCTATGTCTAAATGAAAATGTCAACCCAGAATGCTAAAGTTCTGGTGATAAAAACAAAAAGGGCCATTTCCATTTCTTTTTGTTACAATTTCTCTCCTTCCCCCCTCATAAAGTTAAGAACTTGTAAGATATTTCACTTTGTGTGGGTCCTCATATTTTCAAATGTTTATGGGAAGTAAAATAACCAAGAAAATACTCACTGAAAAAAAAAGAAAGAAAAAAGAAAACTCCTATTCCTTTTGATGTGTTTGCAGAATGAAGAACTATTATTTTGAAACCAAATTATAACAGTGTATTTATTTGAATGTATAACTGATTTATTGGACTTCCTCAGCTTAGAATTGTGCAACTTTAGTTGCACAATTTAAGAACTTTAGTCACTGATTTCAGTCATGAGTTGTTGAGTATTCCTTTCCTAAATCTTAAATTTATCAAGCAGAGTGCTTAACTTTTCTGTTGATCTAGGTTATTAAACTTCTATCCTCTTCTATTGAAAACTACCACTTGAGATTTAAGTGAAAGTTTCTTTCTCTTACTGTCAGTTTGGCATTGGTTCTGTGGACTGGAATTGTAATTTGTCCTTGCAAATCCTTCCGTACCTTGGAATGAAATGAAATAGTGAGGTAGAAAGAATCACAATATGTATTAGAAACACTGATATTTTTACCTACTTCTCCTACAAATCCACTATGTAGGAGGACAGGAGGGGCAGGTAAGAAGAAAGGACATTTTGAAGTTTTCTACTTTATTGTTGAATACAGAGCTGTCCTTAAGAGACAACCAAATTCTGGCTCTTTCAGGAACCACTTTCTTTAAAAGACAGTGCTATATTCTTCCAATGGATATTTCAAAGATATGAAATATGATGTTAGGTTTCAACCCAGCGCTGCCTATCAACCTCTCTTGTCTTCTGGTCAGTCAATAGCCCTTTGGTAGACTATGGCAAAAGGATACAGACCTGATCAATTTTCCAGGGGCCCATTGGATCTAGAGCAAGCTAATGCTTGTCAGGCTGCAATTCATCCAGGAGGTCCTGAATTTGATCTAACCTTTCTTTCTCAATCTCTCATAAAATAAATTAAATAAATCTTTAAAATATAATAATGTATACCAAAAAAAAAGGAAATAGGCATTGGAATGTCTGACTTGAAATGATATAAAGTGTAATATTACAGTGAAGAGATGTCTCTCAGGAATTTTGTTCTTTTAGGTCAAGACACTGAAGAAGCAGGGAGCTCCATGTCCACTCTCGAGAGATCACTGGCTGCACGCCGAGCCACCCGGGCCAAACTCATGATCCCTATGGAAGCCCAGTCCAATAATCCTGGTAAGGAATGGTATCACAGGGAGAAAATGAAATGCTTTCTATGCATCTTCTATGTCAAATTAGACCTGAACCCCCAAAAACTTTCCTCTGAACTTTTAAGGCAAATGGATATAACAAAGAATTGAACAGACCTTACCTTTCAAAATTAGGAGTAAGAACTTTTATTTATATTGTTATCATATTTGTTGCACAATGAAATGATTTGTCTGTTGGGAAACTGGTGACTATATATTAAACTAGAATGGATACGATTTGATGTCAAGAGAACTGTCAAGCTGTATCTATTTCAACATTTTTAATAGGTCTAAGTTTTAGAATAAAATAATCTTAACAGCCTAGAAGCGATTGTTGACACATGTACACTATCCACTTCTTGAAGATTTCTGTCATACTCCCACACTCACCGAAGGTACTAGCATCTGGGGATCACTTCTTTCCCAATTACTTCTATGATCAATCTTGATAATTATAATTTCATGCAGGTAATCTATCTGATATCCTAGACATTAGGTCCCCAATGGTACCTGCAAAGATATTGACTCATTTTCACTTCAATATATCAATTCCCTATCACACACTAAAGCAATGATTGCATATTCTACAAATGTCATTTTCTGTCATCCCTATTTTCTTTCATAACATTACTTCCCTGCCTACTTATTTTATTGCCCTCTTGCCAACAATTATTCAATCTTCATAGGACTTCTCATCCATTAACTCTGCCACCTGACCATTGTCCCTTACCTACCTCATGACCTCATTTCCCTCCAAACTCAATTTAGAAACCATAGTCATTTATTATCTCATGCAAATATAATTATCTCCCTTGACCGTCCCCCTCCTTCCCTATCATACTCACTTTGAAGAGAGAAAAAAAAGAAAATCTGCTTAAGTCCTGTACTAATTCTTACCATGTACCCTAACAGATGACTTTGTCTAGAGGAAAACATCTAATCTGCTTACTGGGTAGAGTCATGTCCACAAATCTAAAAGTGAACTACCATCTCTTTGGAATGCCACTGCTTTTTCTCTAGTCATACATTATTCCACTTTAAATGATAAATATTTCATATATGTTCTCAATTCTCAGGATCCCTTTGCTTTTCACACTTTTTACTAATAACCTTACATATTTTGTCACCAAAAATAAAAGCATTAAGAAATGATATGCTGGTCCTGGAGATATAGCATAATGGTTACCGTCTTCATGCCCTAGACTATGAAGTCTCAGGTGAATCCCCACACCACCAGTGCTCCAGCATTTCTCTCTTTATCTCTCTATCATTAAAAATAGAACAAATACTAAAAAAAAAAATGATATTCTGGGGTTGGGGCTAACACAATGGTTTATGAACAGACTTTCATGTATCAGGCTCATAGATACCATGTTTAATCCCTGGCATCACTATAAGCCAGAGCTAAGTAGTGGTCTGGTAGGAAAAAAGGGGGGACATTTGGTGGTGCACCTGGTTGAGCGCGCATGTTAAAATGCGCAAAGACCCAGGTTTGAGTTCCCAGTCCCCACTTGCAGAGGGAAAGCTTCACGAGTGGTGAAGTAGTGCTGCCAAGTGTCTTGCTGTCTTTCTTCCTCTCTTACCTCCCACTTCCTTCTTGATTCCTGGCTGTCTCTAGCCAATAAATAAATAAAGATATTTTTTAAAGGGAGGGGAAGAAGAAAAATTTAAAAAAGAAAAGAAAATTATATCATTGTCCTTCCATCAAACCCAGTTGATCTGCTTGTGTTTCTATCTGACATCAGAACTTTACCTTGTCTCCATCTTTTCTCAGCACTTAGGGATTTAGGGACTCTTCTACAATCATTGTTTTACTTTTATGCATAACCAGTTTTATATCCTTACTGATCATTCAAGTATACATGTAAATATTCTTTCACCTATATCACTATCCCTTGATATCACTACCCTTCCAACTAAGCTACATTGGTCTTACCTGAAAAGCTCTCTTAAAGGATCTTTTTTCCTTCCTCTCTCTCTTTTACTGAGAAAATAATGGTCAGCAGGACAGCTGACAACACATAGGTACAACTTCTCATGTTCCTGTGGTAGGTATCAGTGCATCACTCCTACCTCCCACCCAAGTCTTTCCCCACCTTCATGCACTGGCTGTCCAATGTCCTCTTCCCCGGGCCCAATTCTAGTCCCCCCCTCTGAGTCCCAGAGTCACTTACTTTCTTTCTTGTTTTTATAATCATTCAAATTTTTTTCTTTCAAATGATTAGTGACTAATAATGGTTTGCAAAATTGTAAAATTGCAAGTGTATTTTCTGCACTGTGTAACACAGGGTTATATTTCCTTTTTAATTAAGGAAATGTTCATAATCTTTCTCTTGTCTACGTTGACCATGGTTGTTCAACTTAACAGTAATCTATACACTATCAAATTAAATAACCAGTTCTTGGATGCCCACCAAAATCTACCATAGCTGGTTATTTTTTTTACTCTAAAACAGATTCTTTCTTTCTCTTATTTATTTATTGCCTCTAGGGTTATCACTGGGGCTACAAGCTGTTCCTGGTGGCCATCCCTCCCCTTTTTTAATTGGATAGGACAAAGAAAAATTGAGAGGGGAGGGAAAAATAGACACCTACAGACCTGCCATACCACTTGTGAAGCAAGCTGCCTGCAGTTAGGGAGCTGGGGGCTCAATCCGAGATCCTAGAGATCCTTATGTTCGGACTGTGTGCTTAACACAGTGCACCACTGCCCAGCTCCGTGAAACAGGTTCGTTTTGTCTTTTAGTGTACCAAATGTACCTGATTGTCCTCCAGTTCTACTGTCTTCTCCTTCATGTCCTCAACTTATTCCTCCATCCTCAACCCTGAGAATCAAATAATGCTCCAGCGCTATAATGGTTGTCTAGTATTAACGGCATTATTGCCATCTAAATTCTATTAAGTAGTTCTAGTTTAAAATACACACCAACCTCCATATGTTGACACAGTTTCTCTGAGTGGCTTTCTAATAGCAAAGCAACTATGCTGTAAATGGAAAGCTTGCCTTTCCACAATCCCCTCTCCCTGTTCTCCTAGACTTGTTCTTTCTACCCTCCCCCATTCAACATATAGTATCATTGTGTATCTGGTTACTATTATAAAAAACTTTAGTTTGTGTTTCTTTATTTTCTCCTCCTCCCAATTTAGACTCACTAAATCGCATGTTTTTTCTTTCAAAACTTGCCCCAAATCTGACTACTTTGCTGCTCTTGTGCAGCCCACTACCATCTCTTACAGTCTGTGGCTAGACACTTGTATTACTTGCTTTTCTTTAGCTTTTAACCTTCCATCAAGTTCTCTACACAGTATCCTTTTGGTATTTGAATTAAATTATATTACTCACCTTGAATCCTGCTCAATGAAAACTAAAATCCAATGACTGTACTCTGTCCAAAAAGGTGTCATGTATTTCAGACTCTGGCCATATCCTTCACTTCCTCCCCGTCATTCCTCTCTGCTATCCATTTCAATTGTATCGCCCTCCTCTTTGCTTGTTGGATAACATACACAGGTCAGCTCAGAGATATTCCAATCAATATTGTCTTTGCCTGAAATTTCTTTTCATAGATACTTATGTCATTTTTGTCTTATTCCATACAGGTCTTTATCAACATAATACAAATATGTCTTCCCTGAACACTGCCTATCCTAGCATCTTTGCCATCCTTCTGCTTCCTTTTCCTTTATTAATGTATATAACTATCCTAATTGAAATTCTGTGTTTATTATTATTTTCTCATGTTAATATGCTCTTGATGAGGGGTTTTTTTTTCCCAATTTTGATTACATTTACCTTTAAGGTCTAGAACTTAGTGTGTGACATATGGTATACATTCAGTCAAAATAGTTTAGCAAAATAAGTAAATTCATATTTTCTTCTACTGATTGTATGTCATATTTCCTCTATACCCTGTCACATATCTACATTTTACTATAAGTGCAGAAATTTAAATGTGATATGTAATGACTAGTAACTATTCACCTCATAGTTTAAATAATATTTATGTCTCTTTTTATAATAAGAGAACTAAGAGTTCAAGATATTAAGCATCTACATTGCAGTCACACCACTAATAACTGTTAAACTCAAATTTGGACTCGCAAACTCAGATTTTAAAAGTTCTCTCTTCTGCAGTTAGCTTCCAGCTGTATTATTTTATAAAGCTATTGTGCTTTCTTAAACATTTTCTACTATATTGAGAGGCATTGTAGACTTAGCTGCCACTTTTATTTTCTCTCTAGCCACTTCTGACGACTAAATTCTGTCTGTGTAAATTGTCTAGTTTTCTTAAAAACCACTGTGTTTCACAATCTTTGTGAACCATTTTGCATCATATATGACCTCCTAATCTAATAAGTGTCCATATTCTATTGATTTTTTCCCAGGATGTCTTTTGAATACTTAGCTATCTTCCCATTCTGAAAAGTCATATTTTAACTCTTTTTTTCTATGACCTCACACCTACCTGTCAAAACATCATCATAATTAGCCATTCTCTTCCTAGCATTCCCCAGATTCTTAAGTATTCTAATTGCCAAATTCCTTCTTAAAACAAGTTCAGCATGGCTTTTGATTCTATAAATATCTATTACCTACAAAGAAAAAAATACACAGACACACTAGCATATCACATCTTAGTTTACATTTCTAGTTTCTTATGTGTCATAATTGTCAGTCCACAAATATGCATTGCCCTTTATTTGTGCTTGCTACTGAATACTTTCCTTTTGGAGTGATATCTCCTGCTAATAAATGCTTGTGTCTTTCAAAGACCAAAAAAGATATTGATGCTGTTGTAATATTTTTCCTGATTACTCTATCTGAAAACAATATCTTCCATTTTCAGGTTTGAGTAGCATTTCTTCATACAAAACTTAATGGAATTATTTATGTGTAGTACGACTCAGATGCTTAGATATTCAACTCCAAACCTTCCCTCCTATAACAGGTTGTTACATGCCTCCTGATAGGGAGGGAATGTATCTAATTTATTTTTGTAGACATATACTGTAGAACTCAATATCAGCACAAAATTAGTGCTTGCTAAATTAGGTCAAATGACTGAATGAATAAGTAAATGTACTATAAAATGCTTTGTTTTTCAGTGCTCTTTTTCTACCAGTTGTTGATAGACTATGGCCTAGCAAAATTTTCTGATATACTAAGTACAATTAAAATTGTTTTGCATAGCAGGGAAAAATGAGCTCACAAAGCAAGAGAAATTAAATCTAAGAGTATTGAGAATTTCTGATTATTATTTACATGATAAATATCTTACTAATTATTATTTCATTAAGTTCTCATTCAGTTATGGAATTATCCAGATGGGAAACAGAGACTTAGGCACTTAGGAATCTTATTTTAGGACACACCTGGGCAAACTCTGAACTTTGTTTTAATATTTATTTAATTTTCCCTTTTTTGCCCTTGCTGTTTTTTATTGTTGTTGTTATTGATGTCGTCATTGTTAGATAGGACAGAGAGAAATGGAGAGAGGAGGGTAAGACAGAGAAGGGGAGAGAAAGATAAACACCTGCAGACCTGCTTCACCTCTTGTGAAGTGACTCCCCTGCAGGTGGGGAGCCAGGAGCTTGAACCAGAATCCTTATGCTGGTCCTAGCACTTTGCTCCACATGAGCTTAACCTGCTGCACTATCACCCAACTCCACAACTTCTATGGTAAACTGCTTTCTAAAGATAAATAAGGCTTATGCTGGGAGTCGGGCAATAGTACAGCCCGTTAAGCGCATGATCCCGGTTTGAGCCCCAGCTCCCCACCTGCGGGGAGTCACTTCACAAGTGGTAAAGCAGGTCTGCAGGTGTCTATTTTTCTCTCCCCCTCTCTGTCTTCCCCTGTTATCTCCATTTCTCTCTGTCCTATCCAGCAATGATAACATCAGTAACTACCAACAATAAAACAACAAGGGCAACAAAAGGAATAAATAAATAAAATAAAATAAAAAGATAAATAAGGCTTATGCTATTTACATCTTTAAAAAAACTTTTTTAAAGTAATATTTCCAGTTCACAAATATGGACACTATATAGATCTATATATAATATAGATCCCTGACATTTTAAAGATGTATTTCCTTTAATAGTTTTCTTTTTATTTGATAAGATAAAGACAGTTCATAGGGGAGAGAGATTGAGAGAGAGAGAAAGAGAGAGAGAGAGGGAGAGAGAGAGAGAGAGAGATCTGTAGCACTGCTTCACCACTCGAAATGCAGGGAGCTTGAACCTGGGTCCATGTGCATGGTAACATATACTCTTAACCATGTGTGTTACTTCTTGGCCTCTGGATCCATGCCTTATTAACTCTTAATGTCTTAGAAAATTCTCCAAAATATACTTTCTTCTATTCCAGACCCATTCTGTTTGTAATGAATATCTTGAGTGATTTTCGGTAGCTTGAAATAATTAAGGAAGATTTGCTCATAACATCTGGGAAAAATCACTGACTGCAGAGGAGGGTGGAATATGCTACCTTAAGCTTACCTCAAAGAAATACTTTGAATCAGAGAATGCCTTTCTTCTAGCCTCATATATATATATATATATTTTTTTTTTTTTCTGATTTCATGGTATCATCTGTGTGCCCAGATGTTCACAACTGGTTCATTGTTCTGTTTTTTTTTTAATTCAAGTTGATGTTTCACTGACAATTATAAATAATCTCAGCATTGTTCTAGTCTTGTTTAGAGTTAAAAGTTAATGAACTATAAACAGACCGTTAAATAAATTGAGTTGATCATGGAAAATTACATCACCACAACATATTATAGAGGTATCAGAAAGGTGTTTAAAAAATGCATATCGAGGGGCTGAGTGATGGTTCACTTAGATAAGTGCACTACTGTGCACAAGGACCTGAGTTCAAGCCCCTGTCCCCACCGGCAGGGGGGAAGCTTCATGAATGGTGAAGCTGAGCTGCAGGTGTCTCTTTTTCCTCCTCACTTTCTATCTCACCCTCCCTCTCAATTTCTCACTGTCTCCAATAATAAGTAAATAAAAAATAAAAGCACATATTATATGATATTTAGCTCTCTGTTAGGGGGAATTCTTGGGAGTTACGAAGATTGATAGTAGTAACAGGGATATATAAAGAATTAAATCTGATAGATCTCTGTAAACTACCTCTTTATTTAAATATATATATATATATATATATATATATATATTTGTTTTTATGAGAGCAAAAAACCACTCAGTCATTGTATATGCAGTGCTAGGGATTGAACTTGAAGTCTAATGCATACAAGGCCTATGATATAACATGAAGCAACCTTCACATCCCTTATTAATATATTTAACCCTATCCTCACACCATTAAGTTGGTACTGCCATCCTCTTTACCTTGCTGAAAGAAAACTAAGAGAGCTTAAATTCTTGCTCAAGTTAATGTCTGGTTATCCATTGCCACATACCAAATTTTCTCCCAGATGTGGCAAAAGAAAACATTTGTTATTCTGAACAGTTTTTGAAGGTCAAGAGTACATTAGTAATTTCAGTTAATAGTTCTTACTTTGACTTTCAGATCATGTCAAAAATCTTCTCATAGTGTCCTGCCTCAAGTGCTTCTCCCAGATCTTCTAGCATGTCTTGAACACATGGCTTCTGGCTGCCCTTAGTGTAAGCAATCTGAGACAAAGACATAGGAAACAAGTGAAAAGAGAGTAATCATGTTGAGTCAGCTTTGAACCTGACATATCATCACCTCTGTTTCGTCCTGTTGATCACTAGACCTTTTCACCTTGTGATCCGTGAAAAAGAATGCTCTGAGGATGAGCCTGGCATAAGGGAGAAATGAATGGCCATGAATCTAATTCATTGCCAAGTGACATAAGTATAGATAATGAACCTAGGAAGTTTGAGATCAGTGCTTGGACTTGGTTATTCTCTAATAACTATATTAAGAATAAGTATAGAATATATATACTGAACATTCATACTTTTCCTTCTAGGGACTTTAGTAGAGTTTGTGAATATTTGTATATGCCACTCAGTTACAGTTATTGTCAAAGAACATTTGAAAATGTGAAAGATATCATGTTTTTCATATATTTATTTGATATTTACCAAAACAGTAGACACTAAATTTCTAACCAATGGGGCTATTATCTCAGTAATGTGTTTGGTTTACCATGCTCAGTGCCAGATATTATAATCCTGGCATCACAGGGAGCACTGTTGATAGAACCAGAGGATTTACCTGGATGGTGGAGCAGTACTGTGGTATCTCTCTTCTGCCTGTCTATCATCTATCTGCATATCTATCTATCTATCTATCTATCTATCTATCTATCTATCTATCTATCTATCATCTATCTACCATCTATCTCTCAAAATATAAGAACTAGAAAGTTGCCCCTGGGAAATTCTATCAGTTGGTGGTATTTAGCTGCAAGATGTACTAAGACCACAAAAAAGTTCTAAATTATCCAGATTACATATAATTTATTGCAGAAAGGGTAGTTTAAGGAATGACAGAAAGAGGAATCATTGCACTTAAACTCTATGCATCTCAAAATAACATTTTATTCACTATTGTGTTGGTATATCTCTCCTCTTCAACCCATCTTTCTGTCCTGTGCAGTATGTTAAGAAGCATCTTAAAAGGGGTTTGTTTCTGAAAATTATAGCTTCAAAAATATTCTTCAATTTAGATGTCCTGTAGATTGGATGTAATGCTAACATTTTTAAGTATGTTATGACAGTTTTCAAATACCAGTGTGCCCTATTTAGGGAACTGAGTAATTTAGCAAGGGAATTTCTCCATGAAAAATCTTCATGTATCAATGTGAGGTGTAAATTCAATTGTCAGTAAATTGTATCACAACAGATTTCTTGTCATATTTGGCCAGGGAACTGAGAGTTATTGAAAATGCTTGATGATAGCGCTTTCTGAACTGTTTTACATAAACACTGCAGCACAGTGAATGCTTCGGAGTTCAAGTATGTTTGTATATGTACTTCTGCTCTCAAAACTGACATCTAGGACAAAAATGTCAAAAAATACTTTCAATGTGTTTTCAGCTTACTTTACAATGATTATTTTTCTAGCATCTGTCTTGTAAGTAGGTATAGATTTCTGTGCCCTTTCAGAAATGACACATAGATCAAAATAATTCAAGACTATTGAGTATTCCATTCCATGTCAGGAAATAAAACACTGAACATTCCTGAGATGCAGAAGCATATAACAGATTCATTATTTTAAATAACTTTTCCTGTTTGTGAATTTTTTTCTTTTTAATATTTCATTCATTTTAATGAGAGAGATAGAAAGATGAGGGGAGAGAAAAAGAGAGAGAGGTGTAGTCCAGGATACTGCTCAGCTTTGGTCTTGGTGGTGCTAGGGATTGAACCTGGGACCTCAGAGCCTCAGGTATGAAAGTCTTTTGCAGAACCACTGTGAAGTCTTTTTTTTTTTCTGAAATAAGAAAAGGACATTGTGGGGATAGGGCTGTGATATAACTGCTTGAACACTTATGTTCATATGCACAAGGATCTGGGTTCAAGCCTCCAGTCCTCACCTGCAGGGGAGAGAGACAGAGGAGACGCTTCCTGTGTGGTAAAGTGGGGCTATAGGTGTCTCTCTTTTTCTCTCCTTCTCTACCTCCCCAGCCCCTCTCAATTTCACTCTGCCCTGTCAAATAAAAAAAGTAAAATCAATAAGTATAAAAATAAATAAAAAGGGAAATCTCTTTAAAATAAAAATTGAAAAGGACTTTGTAGAAAGAGGTAATAGGTAAAGGAACCTGTGTGATACTACGAAAAGCACATGAAAATTCGCTACTTCGTGTTTTGCTTGTTGGGCACATGGATACTCAGAATAAAAATGATAATAACATTTTTGTTTTACAGCAGTTGTGAGTGCCATCCCTGTGCCAACCCTTGAAAGTGCACAGTACCCAGGAATCCTTCCATCTCCCACATGTGGATATCCCCACCCACAATTCACCCTCCGACCTGTGCCATTTCCAACATTGTCTGTAGACCGGAGTTTTGGAGCAGGCAAATGTAAGTGTGACCTTGTCTCCACACACCCTCACTACCACTTTTTCCTCCTTCCCTTTCTCCTCCTCCTGCTTTTCTTTCTCCACCTCCTCTTTCTTCTTCTCCTTCTCCATTCTTTCCATCTCCTCTACCTCCTCCTCCTCCTTTAAAAATGAAAGACAAATGATGAATACAACAGATGTCTTGTCAAATGTTCAGCTTTTTGAAATTTCATCTCTAGGAAACATTTATCAAACTATACCTGTGTGCTAAAATGCTCTTTTCCAGCAAAATTAATCCTTGGAGTTAATAAACAATATGGCAGTTTATGAAGAAACAGAGGTTAGGGAGTTGGATGGTAGTGCAGCAGGTTAAGTGCACATGGTGCGAAGTGCAAGGACTTGCTTAAGGCCCCTGGCTCCCCACCTGTAGGGGAGTCTCTTCACAGGTGGTGAAACAGGTCTGCAGGTGTCTGTATTTCTCTCTCCCTCTCTGTCTTCCCCTCCTCTCTCCATTTCTCTCTGTACTATCTAATGATGACGACATCAATAACAACAATAACTACAACAACAATAAAAAACAACAAGGGCAACAAAAGGGAAAATAAATAAATACATTAATTAATTCACTAAAATATTATATTTTTAAAAAGAAATAGAGATTAAATGTAAAGCAACATTGTGATGAGTGTTTGAAATTAATATGTTCCATTAACTAGAAAGTGAACGACCAAGAGATTATTCCAACATATTCTAATATAAGTATTTACTGGTAATATTTAAAGGTATCTCACTGATTCTTAATGAACCAATGCTCAGATGAATGCTTTGTTTTTCTTAAATGGACTCAGCTAAGCAATAACTTTTCATATTGAAGAAATAAAGTGTTGTGGCAGATACAGTGAGATAGTTTACCAGGGAAGGCACTTGCTTTGACATACCCTTAACCCGGATTTAGCACCTGCTTTGACATACCCTTAACCCAGATTTAAGCCCCAGCTTTGAGGAAGGTAAGCTTCCGTGGTATGGTGCCTCTCACTCTCTTTATCTATCTAAAAAGTTGGCCTGGAGTGCTGAAATAGAGCAAGACCAAAAATAAAAAATCAAAACAGGACACAAACCACACATACACATATTGGTGGAAAATACTTTCAGAATAGTACTTCATATTTTTTGTTTATTTTTAAACATAATGATATATAAGTATTATAGAACACTGCTTAAGTTATACAGTGTCTTGAATCATCACACTGACATATTACAAAATGATTACTGCCTTAAGTTATCTAACAATTCGATCATGTCACTAATTTATAACATTTCTTTTTTATATGTATGCTGTATACGTACAGTATAACATATATATGTATAATGCAGATTATAAACTCAGATCATTATATGGTTCATTTAATTCTAGAATATAAATGCATGGTGCACTCTTTGACCAACATCTTCCCTTTTCTCTAATTTTTAGTCCCTGATAATCAATGTCCTTGGCTCTATTTCTCTGAATATAGGTGTGGTTTTTTTGTTTGTTTGTTTTTTACATATTCTACACATTAGTGATACAATACAGCATTTACCTTCTCTGACTTATTTAAATTTTCAAAAATACTCTCAAATTTCACTCATGCCATTGTACTGCTTGGCTCTGATTTATGGTGGTGCAGGGGACTGAATCTGAGACATTGGAGTCTCAGGTATTAGAGTCTATTTGTATAACCATTATGCTATCTACCCTCACCCTAACATTTCATTTTCTATGTAATATATCACATCATCTTTATCTTTATAGTGAACATGGGACTGTAGATATCTGTTTGATGTTTTGTTTTCATTTAATATTTTATTCATGAACCTCTTTTATGCTAATAAATTATACCTGATTACTCTGAGCTGTAGTTTGAATTCAGGGTGTGTGATGCTCCCAGATTTCTTCTCTCTCTCTCTCTCTCTTTAATCCACTGGACCATGTCTTCACAACTCCAAGCCTACTTTGTCATATGGAACAAGAAAGCCAGATTAGAGAAAGAATAGGGTAGCTGGTGAAACATAATTCCCCAGTGTGGTGGAAGCTGGGTTTAAACCTGGATTTATTCTTTTGCTTAAGCTTTTTGTAGTTATTACAGGTCTTTTGCTGGGCTAGCTTTGCCAGAGAGAGAAGAGACCAGGAACTCGTGACTGAGTAGGAACGCAATACAATGCCTTTATTGATCAGAGACAATGCTTTTTATATATCTCTTTAACTGGAAGTGGCAAGTGGGAAAAGGAAATGGCTAGGAGAGAGGGGTGGAGAAAAGAAAAGAGTGCGAATATAGAAAGCTTCCATAGCAGCTGTTGTGAAGGTTCTAACCAATGGGATAAACCAATACCCTGCAGGCAGGGTGGGTCTCAGGCAAAACAATGATTATGTAAATAGACCATAGTGTCAAAGATGGAGCAGGGCGTAATGCCCAACAATTTTTTATACTTCTGTTCAAATTTGTACAAATATTTTATATCCATGGTTAATTTTTTCCCAAGTCTTTTATTTTGATGCTATAATAATGGCATTGTTTTCATAATTTCTCTTCCTAATAAATTATTGTTTACTGTATAGAAGCACAATTGAAATTCATATGTGACTGTGTGACTCAAACTAGTATTTCTGTTAAGAAAGGCAGCAGTAGAGAAGACTCTAAAGCTATTAAATAGAATTGGGTGATTTTTCCTATGCTATTTAATTTTTCCCCCAAGCACAGCATTTTAAAATCTATTTTATGACTTTCTTCTCTTAGTTAAGAACAGGTGACTCAGCAGCTTGTGTGAGATAGGATATCTTGTAATAGATAAGATAGTAACAGCAATAAAATATATTTGGGAGGTAAGCTATATTTTTTCCAACCCAACAGGGCCAGCTCTAAGAAATCATAAATTGTCTAGATGTAGCAAGGTTAGAATTAAAAGGCATCAAAAATCTGTCAAGAGAGAATTAGATTTATTTTCCTTTTTCTTACTGTACATCAAATCTATAAAATAGAGTTGTGTGAAAAAAAATCCTGGAGAAATAGTCTCCAAACCATACTGAATGGAATTAAATGATAATGATGTAAAAGTCCCGTAACCAAAAATTTACAAATCTATGACAATTTGGATGATATTTTGGTCAAGCAATTCAGAACACACGAGTCACTTATTTCTCTCTCTAAATGAACTCTCCCAAGCAAAACATAAGAATTTATAGTTTGATTTCAGTTTTCTCCTCATTGGATCACTGTCATCTACTTGCTTGATTTTTCTCTACATTCTTTAGTTTTTAAAAATTTCTAAAAATGTACAGAAATGGTACTTAACACTTATGACCTTTATCTGGTCACTTTAGAAAGACTGATAAACAAAGCTCACTTTTGTTTTTCTTTCTTTTTTTGATAACTTAAAAAATGTTTATTTATTCTCTTTTGTTGCCCTTGTTATTATTGATGTCATCGTTGTTGGATAGGACAGCGAGAAATGGAGAGAGGAGGGGAAGACAGAGAGGGGGAGAGAAAGATAGACACCTGCAGACCTGTTTCACCGCTTGTGAAGCAACTCCCCTGTAGGTATGGAGCCGGGGCTCGAACTGGGATCCTTAAGCTGGTCCTTGCACTTTGTGCCACCTGCACTTAATCCACTGAGCTACTGCCGGACTCCTCCCTTTTGGTTTTCTTTCCCTTCAGGGTTATAACTGGGGCTAAGTCCCTGCACTATGAATCCACTGGAGGCCACTTTTTCCATTTTGTTACCTTTGTTGTTGTTATTGCCATTGCTATTGTTGTTGTTGTACAGTAAAAAATGGAGAGGGGAGAGGAAAACAGAGAGGGGGAGAGAAAGATAGACACCTACAGACCTGCTTCACTGCCTGTGAAGGAGCTCTACTTTAGGTAGGGAGTCTGGGGCTCAAATCAAGCCAATCAAGCCGGTCCTTGTGCTTCACACCAGGTGTGCTTAGCCCGCTGTGCTGCCATAGGGCCCCCCCTCACTTTGTTTTTTAATTAGAAATTAATGCTACTGAAGAATAGCCTTTCTGGCTGGAGTATAGGACTTGCAAGTCTCATGTTCTTGGTTTGGGGGTGTGAATCGATGTGAATCGACCTGCCAATGACCATGCCAAGCAGAGAAGAAATTACAGAAGCCAGAGCTCCAATATTCTGCACCCCCAAAAGAATGCTGGTCCATATTCTGAGAAGGGGACCAGTGTTAGGGGAAGAGACCAGAGGGCTCTAAACTCCAGTTCCATCAAGACCTCAACACCCAGAGAGAGAAGAGGAAAAAAGGAAGGGCTACGGTAAGTAGCCATAAGTGTAGGTGTGACTTAGAAAGGCAACACCATAGAAAAGTGAGCAAATAAATATAAATATTGATAGTTCTGGAAATTATAGTCAACCCATATCTGTGACCTTGGGGAACTACTGCAGCAGTTTCCAGTGGAGGGAATATGGACACAACTCTCGTGGTGGGAATGGTGTGGAATTATACTGTAGTCTCACAATTTTATAAATCAATATTAAATCACTAATAAAAATAAATTAATTAAAACATTGAAAAAGAAAGGAAGAGAAGGCAGGACCATGGGAAAAAATGAGCAAAGACAGACAGACAAACATAGAAATAATAGTTAACCCATGTATCTATCTGTGGCCTTGGGAGAACCACTACAGTTGCCAAAAGAGTCAATGGGAAATAGAATTTTTGATGTGATAAAAGTGTGGAATTATACTCCTGCCAACTTATACTTTTATAAATAAATAGTAAATCACTAATAAAAATAAATAAATAATTCTGGTTGCAAGAAAAAAGTAGCTATTTAAGTGACATAATATACAATACAAATATTAAACAATAAATACTGGATGTGTGGCAGTATACTTAGCAGTCAAGGACAATGATCATTTTACTCCAAACTATATACTATAATTTTAAAAATATAAATTTTGTCATCCATCAATTATTTTTTAACAAAGCTCTGTGAAATGCAAAGGGAGTAGTCACTCCCTTTGTCACTGTTTATAATGGAAAATATATATATACCCCCTCTTTTCTAGGAAACTAAATATTCTCTAAATCTCTTTCAGAAACAGTTAACTTCCATCCATTCAGTATTGGTTTCTAAATGCCTTGGAGAACACTAAACATCCCTATTCTTTCTCAAGCAGAAAACATTTCATGACTTTGACTGGAAATGCCTTATTAGTCACCTTGAGAAACAGTGAAAGTCACACAAAGGAAAAGAAAAGTTTGTGCAAAGTGGGGAGACTCTCCTTCCTCTAAAATTATCTTTAAAAAGAAAAAAAAAAACCTTAGTGTTCTATAAGAGATGAATCCCAAATATCTTCTAAAAAATAAAGCTGAATTCCCCTCCCCCCATAAGGAAATGGAAGACATGTGTTTAGTGTGTTTGCTTTATACATTTTCAGTGATCCATCAGGTAAGATTTATGTGGTTGAGATGTGTCGCTTGCAGCGGCGGCAGGACACAGAAAAAGGAGGTTTGGAGCAGAAAGGGAACACAATCCTTTATTTGCGCTGGCATCTCAGAGTTGGGTGAGAGAGCAGCAGTTTGGGCCACGTGGAGGTAGCAAAAATAGCCACCTTCTGAAGCAACCTTCCCTGCATCTAATCACCGAAGTGAAGGGCTGGCAAGAGAGCGAGGGGAGGAAGATGAAGGGCTTTTATGGGAATAGCTCTTGCGAGAATGGGAAGGGGGAGGAGTAACCAGAGCACTCCAACTATCACGGGGAATAGACAATGCCCTGAGGGCACAACATGGCGGAACAGGTGCTCTGAGAATGTCCCAACTCTCGTGGGAACTAGCAATAACCTGAGAGGACAACATGGCAAATGTGACTGCATCTGCACAATTTCCCAGCAGAGATGGACAAATATTTCCTCTCCTTATTAAACTGATGTTCTGATTTTAGCTTCAATATGCCAACATGATGTTTCTGGAGGAACAATGAATAGAACTATACATCGAGAGCTTCAGTCATAGTAATACTATGGTAAAAAGTAAATTGGCTTGTGTGGATGGTAATTGGGTATTTGGTAGTTGATATGGTATTTTACATATAGTTCTGAGGTGATAAGATATACACTTGAAACTAATAGTGTCATAAACCATTATCAGATCAGATTTTAAAAAGATAAACTTGAAAACCTCATTTCTTTTATTTTTTTTATTTATAAAAAGGAAACATTGACAAAACCATATGATAAGAGGGGTACAACTTCGCACAATTCACACCACCAGACCTCCGTATCCATCCCCTCCCCTGATAGCTTGCCTATTCTTTATCCATCTGGGAGTATAAACCCAAGATAATTGTGGGATACAGAAGGTTGAAGGTCTAGTTTCTGTAATTGCTTCTCTGCTGAACATGGGCTTTGACAGGTCAATCCATACTCCCAGCCTCTCTCTCTCTTTCCCTAGTGGGGAAGGGCTCAGGGAAGTAGAGCTCCAAGGCATATTGGTGGGGTTGTCTCTCCAGGGAAGTCTGGTTGCATCCTGCTAGCATCTGGAACCTGATGGCTGAAAAGAGAATTAACATACAAAGCCAAACAAATGGTTGCACAATCATGGACCTAAAGGCTGCAATAGTACAGATGAAGTGTTGGGGGTCCTCCATTTTGGAGATAGCTAGTATGCATATTTTAGTTCTATTTCAGAGGGCCTGTAGTTATACTAGCGTTTTTGTTTGTTTGTTTGTTTTGCCTGAGCCTGAAATCTGATATGAGGTGGATCCAAGTTATTGTCTGGGGAGATGATGTCACCTACTTCCTATTACAGTTCTCTCACTTATTCCAAAGCTAACCTTATCAAAGCAAGGACTGCAAAAGCTGAATAAGGGCAAGAGACTGGCATACTTTAACAATGACTCTTTAGTCACTATCAGGCCATTCCACCAGCTGGGGCCCTAAGACTTGATGGGCCTAGAACTCGAATAAATCCCTCTCTCCATTGTTACTGGTAATTTCTATTAGGAACAACAAAATAGACCCCTATGTGGGCCCTTATAGAACCTTGCCCTCAACTTGGATCATCTGAAGGGAGGATGGACAACATACTCTATGCTATACCTGAGGAAGATGGGTCGATACTGAGGCAGCTTGGAATGTTCCTACTCATGACCACAGAATGTGAGCTCAAATCTACAGGGATGCAGAGGTCACACAGGCTCCTAAGATAATTATGGGCCCCAGATCACATCAAATCGATGGGGTTTACAGTCAATAATATTTATACCCTTTTCCCATACTAGGGAGCTACTCTCTTCCCTGATCCTGCTTTCTGGTCCTTTTCCCAGCCATGAGACCTCATTTCTAAAATATACTATAAATCTGGTGCCTCCATTTCCTCATCCTAAAAACAGGAAGCATTTCCTTTCAGTTTGACCTTGTCTAAAGTTTGTGGAAATATTAGTCAGTTATAGCAATATTTTCTGCCTCAATTCTTTCCCAAATTAGATATCAGTGAACAGATAGGACTTGACTTAGAAAAAACCAGAAACAATGATTCTCATGTTTTTGTTTGTTTGTTTGTTTGTTGTTGTTTTTAAAATACTTGTCTGGGAGATTAAAGCTGTGAGGACCTTGGGTGGCTATGGAATACTCACAAGGAAATTTTTTAGATTAATGAGTTGAGTTCCTATAAAACTCCATGCAATTTGCTTATAGTTACTATTGTGCTGGAGCTCTTTCAAATATTGCAATTTTAGAAAGAATAAAAATCTTCATTTCCATTTTTGCAATATTTTTCAAGTCATTCATTGAAACAACTTATGTGTTGACATTAATTATTATAAAGTGACTTGAGATTTGGCTCTGCTGTGTAATTGTATGAAATTTGTACAATGAATGTCTACTATTTCATCACTTAAAAATGAATGCCTTGCCCACACACATTTGATTTTCACTTTACTCTGAATTGCAGGGAGGCTGTACCTTATGGGTGAAAGGAGGTTGCTTTGCTTTTAGAACTCTTAGCACAACTAAATGTCATGTCACTGAACCAATTTGTTTCACATAGGTATCTTGAACTGACCAAAGGGACTCATCTGAAATGAAAGCTGTTTTTCCAGTGGAGCAATTGCTATTGTGTTTGTTAAACAGTTTTCAGTGTCTTAAATGTCAGCTAGGTCTGAAAAGCATTTATATTTCTCCACTCCAGAGATAAGAAATATGAATTATCTGTGAGAAACCTCTACCTTGTTCATCATATTATGAATCAAGCAAAACTCATTTTGAACAAAATAAAAATAGTCCCTATGGGTTAGTAGTGCATCCAATCTCAAGAATCAGCCCTCCCACTCCCACTTAGTGCATTAGATTATGGTCTTTCCCTTTTCCTCTGTCACTATATATGGTACTAAGGGTTGATTTACCAAAAAATGGCTCCATTCATATCAAGTCACCATTACTCCCCTTAAAATCATAACATAACATGACATAACATAACCATGATAGTTTTCTTTGTGAAAATCATGCTGCTCCCTGGGCAAGTTGGGGTTGGAAGACTAAATATAATTCTGTCTTTAGAGCTGCTGATAAGGAGAGGAGTGTCATGAAAGGGAACAGAAATGAGAGGAGCCAAAAAAGTATCAATGACATCAAAATTCATTGAGATAATAAAACTTCGGTTAAAATAAGAAACTGAATTTCAGAAAACTAAAGAAATGTACATGAAATTTTTATTAAACTTCTAATCATGATATTTTAGCACATGATCTCTTTCCTTTAAGAAATGCAGAATTAGAGGGAGTTGAGCTATAGTTCAGCAGGTTAAGCAGAGGTGGCACAAAGTGCAAGGACCAGCTTAAGGATCCAGGTTCTAGCCCCCGGCTCCCCATCTGCAGGGGACAGGGGAGTCACTTCACAAGTGGTGAAGCAGGTCTGCAGGTGTCTATCTTTCTCTCCCCCTCTCTGTCTTCCCTTTCACTCTCCATTTCTCTCTGTCCTACCCAACAACAACGACATTAATAATGACTACAACAATAAAGCAGCAAGGGCAACTAAAGGGAATAAATCAATAAATATTTAAAAGAAGAAACATAGAATTAAAAAAGGGAAATATGAAAGAAGCAATAGGGAAGGAATTGTAAAACATTATTTTTCTAATATTTATTTTCCCTTTTGTTTCCCTTGTTTTATTGTTGTAGTTATTATTGTTGTTCTTGATGTCATCATTGTTAGATAGGACAGAGAGAAATGGAGAGAGGAGGGGAAGACAGACAGAGGTACAGAAAGATAGAAACCTGCAGACCTGCTTCACTACCTGTGAAGGGACTCCCCTGCAGGTGGGGAGCCGTGGGCTCCAACCGGGTTCCTAACGCCAGTCCTTGCGCTTAACCTGCTGCGCCACCGCCCGACTCCCTAAAATATTATTTTTTAATGGCTAAGTAGTTTTTTAAATTTATTTATTGGAGAATTAATGTTTTATATTCGACAGTAAATACAATAGTTTGTACACGCAAAACATTTCCCAGTTTTCCATATAACAGTACGAACCTCCCTATGTCCTCTGCCATCCTTTTTGGACCTGTATTCTCCCCCCTCCCACCCACCCCAGAGTCTTTTCCTTTTTTGCAATATGAATGGCTAAGTAATTTTGAAGTATGTTAATTAATTGCAATTCATCGGCCATTGAGAGAAACACATAGCTTTCTGGGGGAAATTATGAAATTTCTTTCCCAGGAGAGAGCTTTTTCCTCTGGTAATAGTAAATCTTTAATACAAACCAGCTCAGTGTAATGAGGAATGCTGTAGGTGTGCTTCCTACAAGTGGTTCTTTTCCAACTGGAGTTGAATAATCTCGTGTTATTTATTTCAACATTTGATTATTTATTACTTTAAACTAAGTAGTCTATAGTAAGATGTATAGTTTTATTTGTCTTTAAAATTATACACTTTGGATTTAGGAAAATAGCATATCAGACTTTTTTTTTTTTTTCTTACCAGAGCTCTGTTCAGCTCTGGTTTATGGTGTTGTGGGGGATTTAACCTGGGAACTTTGGAGCCTCAGGTTAGAGATTCCCTTTGCATAACCATTATGCTATCTACCCTTTACCCACATCAGACTTTCTGATGCTCCAAAGGTGCCAGGTTCAATCCTTGGTACCACAGGTTGCCAGAGATCAATAATGCTCTGATCTCTCTCTCCGTGTGTGTGTGTGTGTGTGTTTCTTTTTCTCACGAAAATAAATAAGAAAGTGATACAGTAAATAGTGAACTGGACTTCCAAGGATGAGGTTTCATGTTCAAGCCAAGGTATCATATCTGCCAGAGTGATTTTTCTCATTATCTCTCAGCCTCTCCTATTAATCATTATTTAAAAAATATTTTTAAATAAATCTTAAAAACAAAGTCAAACTACATTCTAAATCATTCAGTCAATGAGTGTACATAAGTACACACATATTCCTCTCACTGTACTTTTTCCAGACTAATTTAGCTCCTTTTCACACATGCCTGAAACCCCTGTTCATTTTGCCCTGATCTGAGAACATTCTCCCCAAGGATTTACTTTACTGCTTTCTTTACGACTCCACAATGTAACCTTGAGGTTTTTTTGTATAGGTTCCCTACCATGCATATATGACAAGCCTTCCTGAAACTAGAGATAAGGCACTTCTATTCAATTACTTCCATCCCTCTGAGTTCTGTGAAACTCACTCTTTTGATTATGTTTTTCTCCTCAGAAGTAATCTCTTATCAGATCTCTGCCTTTTTTCTGGATGATTTTGTGCTCTGTGTTTATACTCTGTCCACAGTCAACCTTGTATCACCCCACTTCCATTTTTGAGTGAGGTAAGCCTATGGGCTGTTCAGTGACCCAGAAGACATCCTACCCTTTCTAAGTAGAGGAAGAGGCATTTAAATAAAAATACTGACTTATAAGTCTGAATACACATTTCACTTTTGCATATCCTTATTATTGTGTCTTGATCTTTCATATCGTTAATATCTTTTCCCTTCAGCAGTATTGGGTTTTCTTTCTATATTAACTGCCCTTTGTTGACATTTTAAAGCTTCCCAAAGAGTTATCTCAAAATTAATTCATAAACTAATTATCTTGAAATATTTTGGTTAAAAATTCTCTTTCAAAAGTGAGATATTATCTTCTATATCTACATAAAAATTACCCAAAATAATTTTCTTAAGAAATAAATAATTGGAAGTACTTTTTTATCATCAACACTTAAATCTACTGTACAGCTCTACTCATTTCCAGTTTAAACTAGGTTTGTTGGCTTTGAACATGAATGAGTAAAATCTAGTTATAGTGTTCAAATTGCCTTGCCACCGTTTTAGTCTGACCTAGCTACATTTTCTTTTTTTTTCCTTTTTTTTTAAATTTATTTAAGAAAGGATACATTAACAAAACCATGGGGTAGGAGGGGTACAACTCCACACAATTCCCACCACCCAATCTCCATATCCCACTCCTTCCCCTGATAGCTTTCCCATTCTCTTTCCCTCTGGGAGCATGGACCCAGGGTCTTTGTGGGTTGCAGAAGGTAGAAGGTCTGGCTTCTGTAATTGCTTCCCCGCTGAACATGGGCGTTGACTGGTCGGTCCATACTCCCAGTCTGCCTCTCTCTTTCCCTAGTAAGGTGTGTCTCTGGGGAAGCGGAGCTCCAGGACACATTGGTGGGGTCTTCAGTCCAGGGAAGCCTGGCCGGCATCCTGATGGCATCTGGAACCTGGTGACTGAAAAGAGAGTTCACATACGAAGCCAAACAAATTGGTGAGCAATCATGGACCCAAAGCTTGGAATAGTGGAGAGGAAGTGTTAGGGGGATACTCACTGCAAACTCTAGTGTACTTCTGCTTTCAGATATATATTTTGCAGTAGTTTATGGATACATGTGAACATATGCTCTCTCTCACAGAAACTGGTGTATATCTAGGTTTTGGGACTTTGTTAGAAAGTGAACCACATGAGATGGAATTAGAGTATACTATGAAAGGAAAGGTCTCACCCGAGTAATGAAGCTGAAGGGTTGTCATTCCACACGTGAAGTCTCTGGACACAGTCTGAAGTGAAGCATGTTGAGGTGGCAATCATTGTGTTGATTAGATTATGATCGGCAGATGCAATATTATTTGATATGGATTGGGAGAGGCATACGGGAAAGTGGGCCCTATCCAAGGGTTCCAGGACTGCGGGAAGTAGAGGCTCTATAGTGGAGATGTGAGGTTCCTGCTGTCTTAGGGTTCAAAAAGACAATCGATAGTTAATGTTATCATCACATTATTTGGTAATTGGGTTAACTTTGAAAAGTCCTTTTGTTAGGGTTTGCTGTACAGTACCCAGTATCTTGTATATAGCTGTGCTATATATAAGCTTTTGCTTCTGATCTACTTGGTCTAGGCTTTTGAGAGAGTCCGCATATCAAATATACAGCCTATATATTAAAAAGACTCAGTCTGTGTTTTAAAAACTTCGAGACATACAATTAATTTTCCCCCTCTCATATTAATTAACTAGTGATTTATATGACTACATTTTACTAGGAGTGTACATAAACACCATTTCCACCACCAAAAGACTGTGACCCATCCCTCCTACCCACTCCCACCCCCCACTGGCCCAGGAAGCTGCATGTCTACCCCTCACCACAGGGTTTTTACTTTGGTGCCCTACTTACAATTTGGTCAGGTCCTGCTTTTAGTTTCCCTTTCAGATCTTCTTCCTCAACTTCTGTTGATGAGTGGGATCATCCCATACTCATCTTTATCTTTCTGACTTAGCTCACTTAACATAATTCCTTCTAGCTCTGTCCAAAATGGGTCAGAGAAGGTGGGTTTATTTTTCTTGATAGCTGCACTAGCTATATTTTCTAAAGGAAATATGAGCTTCCTTATACAAAACTGTCTAAATGCCCAGAAGCAGTCACAAATGATGACTTCCTTAAATCTAGTAATCTTATAGAAAATTCAAAGATTATCTACCCACAAGGGAAATTTATAGTTCTATATTCTGGCAACTTTAGCGGTGTGATCTCTCATATATAACTTTGTAGTTGGTTGTGTTTCTGTTTTGTTGCTAGATATAATGATAGTGGTTATCATTTGTATAATTTTATTAGCAATGCTTTGATAACCCAGTAACAATGATTTGTTTGACAGTTGACATATCATGTTTAAATCACAGAGAAATTGGCTTATTTGCTGATAGATAATAATGCATTTGTAGCTGGGGTTAGTACACTGAATTTCACTGACATTCCTACTTGTGAAAAAAGAAATGACTGTTTCTTCTCATTTCATCACTTCTAATTATAGGACCCAAACATTTCAGGCAATATTGTCAGTGTTGCCCTTATTTCTCTGCCCTCCTTGTTCTGTTAGATCCAGTTTTACTGTTTAAAGGGGAAATGCTATTATAGTCTATAAATACATGAGATAAGATGAAAGATGATGCTGATAGCCTGAAAAGGAGATTACCTAAATTGCAGCATATCTCTCTGAACTGATCTAGGGATCCTTCAGATGACTTAGGAAAAAGCAAGCTTTTTTTCTGGAATAATGAATGATTTCTCTTGTTTCCACTGTAGCAGTAAGTGAAGGACCAACCACTCAACAGCCATCCATAATGCCCCCAGCTCCGCCTGAGCATCCTGGCAGTGAGGAAGCACCAAGCAGAACCATCCCCACGGCCTGTGTGCGACCAACTCATCCACTCCGCAGCTTTGCTAATCCTTTGCTACCTCCACCAATGAGTGCAATAGAACCGAAAGTCCCTTACACACCACTTTTGTCTCAGCCAGGTAAAGTGTGCACTTGCTCACATTTAAAATCATTACTATCTTTGATGCCTCTATTCAAGTGTATGATGGTTCCTGAGAGGGTCTGCATATTCATATCATTTCAATGTAGAGTTCTTGCCCAGTGTGCTCATACTGATATTTTAGTACAACTCCTGGAATTTGCTATGGAAGCAACTGGTGGTTATAGATGCCTTTTATTCATCTGGATAGATTTTTATTTTTATTTTTTTTAATTCTGAGTACCAACCAGTCCAATACTTTAGTATATGCTGGTGATATGTGCACTTGAGAAAATGCTACAAATGTTCTTGATTCTTCAACTGGCCACACATGTCCTATATTCTAGTCTAGACCCCAAGACTAGAATTAAAGATATAATAGTTTACAAAATGTCTTTCGGAGAGACATGCATTTAATTTTATGGTTCTACTTATGCTTTTCAATAGTCATCTTCCTGAGGTTCTTACTTGAGAGCTCCAAGCTAAAAGGGAATATCAGAAGTGGTTTAGTGTCCAACTTTCAAACTTTGAAGTTAAATAACATAGATGGGAATAAGACATTTCTACAGAGTCTTTCTAATAGACTCAATGGTGGAAATTAGAACTAGAGCCCCTAATTCCAAAGGAAATGTACATTTTATTACTTCAGCTGGTATGTAACAAAACTGAATCAGAGCAGGAGTGCAGATGATGAAAAAGGAGGGCAGGGAGGAGAGGGGGAGGGTAAGAGAAAGAAGGGGGAAGAGGAAGAGGAGGAAAAGTTAGATAAGTTGAAAAAAAGCCCTGTGGACACATAAGTAAAAACATATACAAGTACCTGAAGGGTGTGTGTGTGTGTGTGTGTGTGTGTGTGTGTGCGTGTACATATGCATGAAGACACATATGCACATGCATGTTGCACTGTGGCCAGTGTAGATTGAGGATATGATCTCTGTATACTTCTAGATAATGTCACTCACATCTGAGACTCAGAATAACTTAATTTTTTTAGTTTTTCTTTTTTTTTCTCTTTCTTTTTATTACCTTTGTTTGCTTATTGGTTAGAAGTAGCCAGAAATCAAGAGCAATGGGGGGAGAGAGAGGGAGAGAGACAGAGACTGCTTCACCACATGAGAAGCTTTCTTCCAGCAGGTGGAGACTGGAGCCTTGAACCCGGTCTTCAGCATTGTAACATGTATACTCAACCCCGTGTGCTTTCATCCAGCCCCAGAATAACTTTAAAAACATATTTTATTGGGGTTATTTATGGTTTGCAATAAATACAATTGGACTCCCTGAGTAGGGCCCTAGCTGATGGGGTGGCCTGATAGTGACTAAATAGTCACCCTTAAAGTATGCTAGTCTCTTGCCCTTATTCAGCTTTTGCAGTCCTTGCTTTGCTAACATTAGCTTTGGAGTGAGTGAGAGAACTGTAATAGGAAGTCGGTGAGGAGGGTATCTAAGTCTAATTAGATACTATTTCATTAGAAACTTTATACTGACTCACTGCAGACTATTATGTACTTTTGCTTTCAGGTATATATTTTACCCTAGTTTATGGATACATGTGAACATATGCTCTATCCATGGGACCTGGTCTATATCTAGGTTTTGGGACTTTGTTAGGAAGTGAACTACCTGGAATGGAATTAGAGAATACTATGAAAGGAAAGGTCTCACCCAAGTAATGAAGCTGCAGGGTTGTCATTCCACACCTGAAGTCTCTGGACACAGTCTGAAGTTAAGCATGCTGAGGTAGTACTCCTTGAATTGATTAGGTTGGGACTGGCAGATACAATATTATTTGGTATGAATTGAGAGAAGCATGCAGGAAAGTGTGCCCCACCCTAAGGTTCCAGGACTTGGGGAAATATAAGCTCTATAGTGGAAATGTGATGTTCCTGCTGTTTTAGGGTTCAAGAAAACAATAGATAGTTATTGTTATCATCACATTATTTGGTAATTGGGTTAACTTTGAAAAGTCCCTTTGTTAGGATTTGCTTTATAATACCCAACATCACCATAATTTATGTTCTTTGACATTATTTGTATAAAGCTGTGCCACCGGTTTCTTCTGTTCTCCTTGGTCTAGGCTTTTGAGAGAGTCAACATATCAAAGATTCAGCCTATGTATTAAAAAGACTCCGTCTGTGCTTTAAAAAGTTTGGGACATACAATCAGATTTTGTATTTTTACATAGTTCCCCTTTAAATGGTATCACGTCCCCTCACCTTACTGTAGACCCTACATCACTTTGGAATTATTCAATGCCGTTCTTTTTAATGCTTCACCTTCATTATGTCTCTGTGATGCTTGTTCATTTCATCATGTCTTACCTCATGATTTTCAAATAAGTTCTCCCTCCATTGCTCCTGACACATGGTAAATAGTATGCTTTTATGGAAGGGCTGATGTTTACTTATTCTAACAGAAAAAGAAAATTAGCAAACTGACAAATGTGTTAGCTGTGACATTAACTACATGCTTCTTAGCCTAAAAGATGAAATACTTAGAGCTTTTAACAAATTTTAAATATAAGAAAAACATTACTTTAGTCAAACTGATTGATGAAGTTAAATCATTCTCTTATGGGCTTAAAATATAACTCAAATACTGTTACTCCAGATTTCACAATAAAGGACAGTGGATTACTAATGAATTTATCTTTACTTACTACCAGTAATGTGAGGCATTGCTATAATTTTTAAAAATCTTTCCAAAGGAGGATTTTTTTTGCTTTGAAATTAGGATTAATGAAGAAGTATTTCCATAATCAGATTCTTTAGTGTGTTATTTTTTTTAACAGTAGCATCATTGATCTGTGCCTTAATTTAGCTTTTAATAAACCATGTGAAATCACGTTTGCAAGCATTTTACTAGAGGTATTGGACAAATATATTTTGTAGAAACAATCTCCATAGAATTTTGCAGTATTTCTATAAAAAAAAAACATGATTAGAAAGTCATCTTGTTATCATAACAACTGAAATTCTGCCTACCTGAAAACAGGTATTAAATTCTTCCTTTTTTTTTTTCTTCCACACTGCTGAGTTGGAAATTTAGTTTACTAGACTCTTAGGTTTCTTATGATATCTCTTACAATTTCATCATCATCTAGTGATAAAGGAGTTATTTGTCTTAACATTTCATCTACAGACACAAATAACTGCAGTCTTTACACATTTCAGGAAATCTGCAATCATGGCACTTTGCAAATCACAGATGTGGACATATAAGTGATTTGGCTTAGTCCCCTCTCAGGTTAAATAGAAAATGTTTGATGGAGTGTCGGGCTTATGGCTTTATAGATCTAACATCAGTTCTATAAAGGGCCAAGACAGGGTGATTTTTTTTTCTTTCTTCACTAGTGAAAATTCCTTTTAGCTGTGAAATGATCAGCTGCACTGTAAATGAACCTGGATTAGGAGGCCATTTGTCTTCTAAGGTTGTAATTCTAAAAGGAAAGAAAATGTGACCTCTTAAATAGTGACTTTTATATCCTAACACTAATGTTTTACAACATTAGCCTCCTGGAGTTCTTGCATCTTTGTAAAACTGCATAAGCATTCTATTGCTCTCCGATTATACACTGCATTTCTATACATGTTTTATTTATAAAAGAAAAACACAGAACATTCTGATCTTTTCAATCTTCTCCAGATCAATATGTCAGTGGACAGGACAAGACCAAAACTCACTTCATTGTACTACAAAATTGAGTTTGATTTTCCCTCTGCACATTGCGGCATGTGCTTCAATTTGTCTGAGGACTGAGGACAAGGAGTGGGTGGAGGTAGCTGACAGTAGAAAGAAAAGACATTTGATTTATATTTTATGGCTGGTTGGGAAATCATGTGTTCCTGCTATAACCTGATATTTTTAGCAGGCCTTATTTCAGTAAGTGTGCTGTCATACACAACTGCCAATAAATTACTCTAATGTATTAATATAATTGATTTCTTGAGCCACTTGTAAGCTACTGTTGGAGGTATTTATCAGGGATACCACATTTCTGTTCCTTCTGCTGAAACTAACCATAGAGGTAGAGGTCAGGGGCCTCCAGACATTCTTCAGCGTGGGAAACAAGAGGGTGACTTTTCAGAACAGTCTGATCAAATGAATCAGTGGCACAGCTAAGTAGGATAGAAGTCTTGATTTGATGTTATTGGGACCAGTTCTAGACAGGAAAATTAAACTACCTCTTACTGAATGTCATTTCATGTGCTAATTCCTTTTTTTTTTTAAGGGTGGGGTCCATGAAACAGTCCTGTTCTTGCTAGTCTAACAGTATTTTCATTAAAGGAGATCTATTTTGATTTGGTCTCATCATCTTTAGTTACCCTTGGCAAAATGAATATAACAAATGTTCCTTTTGTGTGGACAGTATTCATGACTCTGGCAACTTCTTTATGTTTTATAAAATTACAGGAGTAGTTAGTGTGGTGTTTCTAATATCTAAATAAAAACAGTGTTCTAGTTGCTGCAAAGAATTGAAAACAATTTCTAAAGAATATTTTTGTGAGAGAATCATGTGACTGATATCTCCTGATTAGATGACAAAGCTGATGTCCAAAAATGGTTAAGCACCTTACTCAAGGTCCACAAATTATGTTAGTGGCAGATTTTTTTTTTAAATTGAGTACTAAAACATCGAATATATTGAACAGAAACAAAGAACTTTATTTAGCTTTTTTTTCCTTTTTTTTGAATGTGAGTCATTATCTTAGATGAATTTTTTTCTCTATAAGAGGGCTTCTAAGATGGCCCTAATGATTCAGTGTCCTTCAGAAAGAATCGTTTAGGAATCTGATGATTACTCGCCTGGTAGAACACACATGTTACCATACTTGAAGACCCAGGTTCAAGTCCTGAGTCTCCACTTTTATTTATTTATTTTTTTAATTTTTACTTTATTTTACTTTATTTTTCTCTCCAGGGTTATTGCTGGGGCTCAGTGCTTGCTCTACGAATCCATTGCTCCTGAAAGCCATTTTTACCATTTTGTTGCCCTTGTTGTTGTTATTGCCATTACTATTGCTGCTGGATAGGACAGAGAGAAATTGAGAGAGATGGGGAAGACAGAGAAGGGAAGAGAAAAACACTTGCAGACCTTCTTCAGCAGCTGCGAAGCAATTCCCCTGCAGGTGGGGAACCTGGGGCTTGAACTGTTGGTATCTTTCCACAGGTCCTTGTGCTTCACACCATGTGTGCTTAACCCACTACGCTACTTCCCAACCTTCACAAATATCTCTTTTCTTTGTTTCTCTATGTCTCTTTATCTCTCAGTGTCTATAAAAGATATGGCTACTATGCATTTTGGAGTTTCATAGACTCCCTGTGAGAACTGTGTGTGTGGGGGGGGAGTTGTCTTGGAGTCTTATAGTGTGTAGGTAATGGCCATTAACTTGGTATTTGTGTGTTATTTATTTACTTGTTTCTTTTGTAGGCTAAATGGTGGGAAAAGGTTACAGTAAGAGTAGCTATTAGTTAGGAAGCCTAGACTAGCACTAGAATTAGATTCAGTTGTCCAACCTGCCAATATCCTTCTACAGGAAGGCAAGAAATGACATTTGTTGTTTTTAACACTATATACCACAAATGACCAGGTTTTTGGAATCCATTAATAAAATGAAAGATGAATAGAAGAAAATATAAAATGAAGGTAAAGGTTAGTGTGCATGGAAATGGTATTCAGATTGTGGGTTAGAAAATATGAGGGTCAAGAAAAGTGAAAACTGCACACCAGCTTTGATTATGTCAGAAAGCCATCAGGACTAGTGAGTGACTTTTCTACAATGAGTGTGTGTGATCCTATTTGATCCAACTTTTGCCTAATAAAAATGTAAAACATATTGCAATAATAATTGTTGGACCATATAAAAAACAGTCTAATTATCAACATATTGCAGTTCAATTCTAGAGTTAAAGTCTTAAGCCAGTTAGATAGTCATAAGACCAATTTAAAAAGTTTTCAGAACTTTTGTTTTTACCAAATGCACTATGAAATTTTACACATTAAATATGAAGATGTCATTGTTTTATACTGGGTTGTAAGTGGCCTTGAATGATGAGGAAAAACATTGACAATAGATTGTTTTCATAGCAGCAACTATTCCTTTTGCAATTCCCAAGAAATCTGTAGGGCACCTAGTTAACTAGTGCTATGTAGATTTTGTTATTTATAAAATATCTTGAGGATTAAAGTCTCTTTTTTTTAAACTAGCCTAGTGAAAGTAATAAAGTTAATACTTTAGCTTTTCACCTTTTTTTGTTTGTTTGTGTTACAGTCTACATTTCTAAATGAACTCATGCCTACTTGAGAAGTAACCATAATCACCATTATTGATGTAGGGCTAGAGAGATAGAATGAAAGCAATCTCATAAAGTGAGATACTATCCAAATTGATGGGCCTCTTAATGACAAAAAAGCTGAAGTGTTCTGAACTATGCAATATTATTTTAGGGCTGAAGTAAACTGCACCACAAGAAAAATAAAAGCTACTATCCCTTGGAAATTCTTTTTTATTATTTATTTACTTATTTTTACTATTTATTTACCTGTGTTGCCCTTTTCATTGTTGTAGTTATTGTTGTTGATGATGTTATTGTTGTTGGATAGGACAGAGAGAAGTGGAGAGAGGAGGGGAAGACAGAGGGGGGAGAGAAAGACAGACATCTGCAGACCTGCTTCACCTCCTATGAAGCGACCCCTCTGCAGGTGGGGAGCCAGGGCTACCGCCCAACCCTCAGAAATTCTATTTAATAATTTAACTTTATGAAATAGACATGCAATGTCTACCAGAGCTCAATGGAGGACAATAATATCCATCTTATTGATAAGAGAAAAAATGGATCAGAGTAGAAGCAAAAAGTCGTGGGGAATGTGCAGTAGAACACCCAGTAAAGCGCACATTATTATCAAGGACACAGGTTCAAATCCCCGCTCCCCACTTGCAGGGGGAAGATTCATGAGAGGTGAAGCAAGTACTGCAGGGGTCTCTCTGTCTCTTTGTCTCTCTCTCTCTCCCTCCATTTCCCCGCCCCTCTCAATTTCTCTCTGCCTTTATATTAGCAAATAAAAAAGAAAGAAAAACAAAATTTAAAAAATGGCTGCCCATAGGGGTAGATAACATAATGATTATGCAAACAGACTTACATGTCTGAGGCTCCAAAGACCCAGGTTCAGTCCGTGTACTACCATAAACCAGAGCTGAGCAGTGCTCTGGTAAAGGAGAGAGAGAGAATAAAAAAAAAAAGGCTGCTAGGAGCGGTGAATTCTTAGTGCCAGCACCAAGTCCAAGCACCAAGAGGACCTAGTGGGGGTTGTATTGTTATGTGGAAAACTGGAGAAATATTATGTATGTACAAACTATTGTATTTACTGTTGACTGTAAAACATTAACCCACCAGTAAAGAAATTTTTAAAAATCCACATGCCAAGCTCAAAAAATAATGACGATAATAATTCCGAGGCTGTTCTTACTGTTATGCCAACTATGATATTGATTCTGCTTCTCTGAATCCTACTTATTTTCGTCTGAAAAATCAGATAGTTCTTCCTCTACCAAAAGTAATGAAAAATGGCAGTCCAGTGATCTTAATTATTGCAGTAAATAGGGTGGATGACAATTCTATTTTTTTTCCCCAGAGAAGGGTTCTATTTTTTTCTTTGCTTTCTCAAAGAGTATGTGAAAGAGAAGTATTTAAAAAAAAAAAGATTATGAGTTGCCTATCATGAATTTAAGTAGTCTAAAAAGTTGACAAAAATCCTTGTAGTTTGTTGGTTAGTGGCATCTTCCAATTGCTTAAATGGAGAAGGAATTTTGAAATAAATAGATAAAAGAGTTTTGCACCCTTGGCTGCTTTGTAGTGGGCTGAGCACCAGACATGAGGTCCTGGGTTCAATCCCCAACATTTCATATGCCATAGTGATGCTCTGGCCCTCTCTCTCATATTAGTAAGTGAATCAGTCCACAAAAAAATGTTTTGCATATGCCTATGACTATGCTGTATAAAATCAGACACATTATAAACAAAAATTCACCTTAATATTAAAGTGAGAGTTTTGCCATTAGCCAACTATTTCTAAAGAAGTATCTTTACCTGCTATATTGAAAAGAACGTGTAATACCATTTAAAAGCTTTATTTCTGAATATTTATAACTCTTATCTTGCTGATTGAAGAATTTCATCTTACTAATTTTATCTTACCAAATAATTCAGATGTCATGTGACACATCTTGGTTTCATAGCATCTGCTTTAATCTCAGACTCACAAGAGGAATGATGTTCTTATTGCCAAAATTTCTTTATTTATCATAATGTCACAGCTCTCACAGAGGAGAATGCTTTCATCTTTTGTTGAAAGGAATTGTAACAAGATTTAGTGTTGCTTTTTGGTAAGAAACAATGGTAAGTAAGCTCAATTGATTTCAAAATGAGAAGCATATCTTGGCATAATTGCACAGAGAGGCTAATAGGAATACTTGCCACTGTCCTTATTACATCTATTTTATCTATTTCATATGTCCTATTCTCTTACCCTGTCCCTTGTATCTTTCTATTTTTGTGCTCATCAGAGTCATGAGTTTTAATACAAACTGTGTGTATCAAACCACAATAATGTATTAACCTAGTCTACCTTTAAAGTCATAGATGACTATTTTAACCTTTCAGTTCACAGAACATTTTTTAAAAATTTTATTTATTTATGAGAAAGATAGGATGAGAGAGAAAGAACCAGACATTACTCTGGTACATGTGCTGCTGGGGATCAAACTCGGGACCTCATGCTTGAGAGTCCAAAGCTTTACCACTGTGCCACCTCCCAGACCACCACAGAACATTTTAAAACCATGGTTATTTGCTTTACTTTTGGTTCTCCGGATAATATCTCAGTTAATGAAAGTAGCCAGGTTTGTACACACAAGTCCAAGCTTATGAGTAGCATAGTATATGACCAAGGTCAGGACAGTAGTGCCACATGATGAGATACTTTCATGGGTCTCTGGTGGGATTAAAAGAGTACTTTTTGGAAGAAAATAATAAGCTCCATGGGACTTAGTTCCTCCTGATATCAGTCTTGAATAATTTAACTTCACTGTTCTTTAATTTTCCACAACTATAAATGAGGAAAATAAAATCTTGTCTGAAAAGGGTTCATATCATTTTCTTTATGGAATCTGATCAGACAAACATGGATTACATTGTTTAAGAATACTAGAATAGGATCCAGGAACTTCTCATATGACACAATCTGGAGACTACATTGCCTTAGAAGATCCAGGGGTCGGGGGTCGGGCGGTGGTGCAGTGGGTTAAGCGCATGTGGTGCAAAGCGCAAGGACCGGAGGAAGGATCCCGGTTCGAGCCCCTGGCTCCCCACCTGCAGGGGAGTCACTTCACAGGCGGTGAAGCAGGTCTGCAGGTGTATGTCTTTCTCTCCCCTTCTCTGTCTTCCCCTTTTTTCTCCATTTCTCTATGTCCTATCCAACAACGAACAACATCAACAATGGCAATAATAATAGCCACAACAAGGTTATAACAATAAGGGCAACAAAAGGAGGGGGAAATGGCCTCCAGGAGCAGTGGATTCATGGTGCAGGCACCGAGCCCAGCAATAACCCTGGAGGGAAAAAAAAAAAAAAAAAAAAAGAAGAAGAAGATCCAGGGATCTCTTTCATGCCTTACATTGATAAGCAGCGAAATTATGTGGAAAGTGGTTTGAAAGTTCATGTTAATGCTTCAGATGCTGGTGAAATAAGATCTCACTTCTGAATGTCTCCTGTCATCATAGGTATATGCAATTGACAGTCCCTGAAATTACATTTGCTTTAGGGGCAGTGTAGTTACCAGAAAAAGGTAGGATATCTATTTAGAGTTGTATGGGTAACTATATTCTGAGATAAGAGGAAAGGCTGGCCTCTAACAGGCTTTGCTCTCAAATTATAAATCCATCCTACAGACAAGAGGCTAGATCCTTTCAGTCCTTTTAAATGAAAAAAAAATGAACTAGCACTTCCTTCTCAGTTTCTTTTTTTTTCTTTTATTTATCATTAGATATAGGGAGGAGGAGGAAGAGGGAAAGAGAGAGAGAGAATGAGCACCACTCAGTTCAGCATATAAGTTGCTAGGGATCATCCTTGAGACCTCAGGTTTGTTCTGCTGCTCAGTAATTTCCTTAGCCCACCTTCTTTTGTCTTTTTCTGTTTGTTTATTCTTTCTTTCTTTTTTTCTTTTTAGTGCCCTACCATGTGCATCACCACTCACTTCCCTCCCTCAGTTTTTTAGTCTGTACCGCCACTAAATGTTATGAATATCTGTATCTCACCCAATAATTAATTATGACTAGTAAGTATATAAGTTTGGGGGTGATGTGCTTGGTCTCTTCTTGCTTATTAGCACTGCATCTTATGAATTGCTGCTCAGAATGATATGATTTAATGTGACTAAAGCCTGTGGACTTTCCTAAAGATCAACTCTGACTTCTAACTTAACTCTTCCTCACATTGACCTTCTGCAAAAATAATAGAATGAAGACTCAGAAGTGAAGACCAGGCAGTAAGCTACTAGGAAAAAAATGTCTTGAGTTTGAATTCAGAAGGCTTATTGTGAAGGCAATTCAAGACTCTAATAGAAAGGTACATACATACATAAATTCAAAATCTCAGAGATCCTTTCACCAAAGAGCTACAAGACATAAAGAGAAAGCTGAACAGAGCTACAGAATATGAAGGACACTTTGGATGGTGTTGAGGCTTATATAAGAAACAGTGTACTCCATCAGAAAAACAAATGTGAAAGTTATTGGGATACCTGAGTACAAAGAGGAGAGAGGAGCAGAGAACATATTCAAATAAATCATAACAGAAAATGTCTCATACTTGGTCAGTATTCAAAACATAAATACTTAATAAGCTGAACCAACCCTGTGTTTCTGGACCCAAATTTGTCCACAGCATAATGTATCAGAGTAAAACTATCCAAAAGCAAGGCTAAGGAAAAAAAATGCAGCAAGATGCTAGGAAAAGTAATAATCTCACATACAGAGGTAGAACCATAAGGCTTTCATTAGATTTCTCATCACAGACCCTAAAGGAAAGAAGGGGATGGAATGATATATTCACAGTATTAAATGATATATTCATAATATTACCAGCCATGAATACTTAATCCTGTCAAATTATCCTTCATGTATGAAGACAAGACTAAAAACTTTCCCAAACAAGCAAAAACTGAGGGAATTCATTAGCAACAATCCTTCCTTGCAAGAATTACTGAAATGAAAAGAAGAAAATGAAAAGAAGCACAGGAACTCCAACTTTAAATGAGTTGATGAGATGATCTGTGGTATCAGTGAACCAGTAAGACAAACAACATGAGAAGAAAGCAAACAAATAACAAGGGAAGGCAAAATGGATCAAGTAATATGATCAATATTGAACCAAGGCCAACTGTCAAATACCTAGATATGAGGCCAGAAACTCTAAAATTCAAATCTCTGATTCACTTTTAATGGAATCTGAAGGAAAAAAAGTGTTGGGTGGGATGGGTCAGGAAAAGAGGCATGGATACAGGACAACTTCCCACATAGGGGAAACTTAGAAGACAGGGTCAGAAAGGGTGAAACATGGCAACTGAGGTTGGTGTACTGCACTAAAGGAAGAGACTCTAGAGAGAGATTTAGAAGAGAGGGACTTGGGAAATTGTTTATATATATATATATATATATATATATATATATATATATATATATATATATGTATATATCTGTGCTTTAAACATTTAAACCCCCAATAAAATGAGAAATAAAGGAACAAGAGGTTATTTCTCACTGAACATATGTAAAACTGCTCACACTTTTGTCTTTATTTACAGATATTTTGCCTTTATTAAGAATATTTTTATTCATTATTTAATGTGACTTGAGATACAGTTTTTTTATTTTAAGTCCTTCATGACCATCAGAAGCAATGCTTCTCAAAATTTTATATATAAGTAAGGATTAACCTTATAATCTTACAAAAATGCAGGTTCTGATTTAGTGGAATTGAAGGATAGCTCAAAATTCTGCATTCTAATGTTTCATTTGACACTGCTGTTGTCTTTCTTTTTAAAAAACATTTGTTTATTCCCTGTTGTTGCCCTTGTTTTATTGTTGTAGTTATTATTGTTGTTGTTATTGATGTCATTGTTATTGGATAGAACAGAGAGAAATGAACACAAGAAGGGAAGGCAGAGAGGGGGAGAGAAAGAGAGACACCTACAGACCTGCTTCACCGCCTGTGAAGTGACCCCCCTGTAGGTGGGGAGCCGGGGACTCAAACCAGGAACCTTACACGGGTCCTTGTGCTTCGTGCCACCTGTGCTTAACCCGCTGTGCTACCACCCAACTCCCCACTGCTGTTGTCTTTCTACGTATCACACATTGAGTAGTGATATTCTGGAACAGATGATGTGTTCTTTAATTAGGGTTCATGTAAGTACTTATCAGGTTTTTAGTGTACTTAAAATTAAATTCACTTCCTTATGAATGTGTGTGGGCACACATGTATTTTTCCATTAAGCTGATTTAAAAGCTTTCATTAGAATATCAAATTATTTATTATCTATAACACTTAAGGATCACTTCACTTATTCTGTCATAACCATGCTACTGTAGACAGAGCATTGAAATTTATACACCAAAGTCTGTTTTTTTTTTCTTCTTGTTTTTCAATACCAAGTTTCAAAACCTTTACTGCAAAAGCATTCCAAAATCTAAGGTCAAGAGCTGAATACTTTTTCCCTGTTCAAATGAAATTCTGAAAAATTGTCATTCATTTTCTTCTACAAACACCTGGGGCCTGTGAATACATAGTTTCAGTTTTTGGCAAAGGAATTAGTTGAATAAATATTTATAAATGTGCTTTAAAAAAGTCCCATTTCTGAAGCTACCTCTTATTTATTATTCCCTAAATGAAGACTGATTGGTAATATCCACAATTCTGTGGGTTACATTTTTTTCTAAAAGATGAATTCCTGTGAGAAACAAATATGAGGCCATTTGGAAGGGATCATCATAACCTGTCCTTGTCGCCTCATGATCCAGTATGGAGTGAGGAACAATTCAAGCAGAGACTTAGTGATTACACACCTATCTCCCTCACATGGTGATTCACCAATCAATGAAAATATTGGTTTCAGTAGGTTCATGCCAGGATGAATAGCATATGAAACCTGTAGGTTCCTTTTTTTCCTGCTGGTAGTGAGGGTAAGTGCACCTATAAATAGTAGTAGTAGAAATTACAGAGTGGAAAGTAGCTAAGATATTTTGAGTAGTAAAGAGATTGTTACATAGTGTACAGAAAGATGATTTATATCTCATAAAATAATCCCTTTTTCAGTTTATTAGTGATTTAATAGTGTTTTACAAAATTTTAAGATTACAAGGGTAGAATTTCACATCCATATATCAGGTGTGTGGAAGATAGCACACCCTTCACTAGAGTTCTATGTCCCTAGTTTTCCATTCCTAACCTCCAAGGTAAACATTGTGCTTTTCACAGTGTCTAAAAGACACTTTTTATAAGTTTATTTGTTTTTTTACCTATCTATATTCCCTATAGGAGCAAAATCATAAGGCAATTGTCTTTCAACTCTTTATTTTACATAGTATAATCACTTCCCACTCCATTTATTTTGCTCTAAATAATACAGTCTCATATATTTTTTATTGCAGAGTAGTTTTCCACTGAATATATATTCCATAACTCCTATATCTAGTCATCTTTAATTGGGTATTTAAGTTGTTTCTAGTATTTTAGCTATTTTAACTAGTGCAGCTAGGAATGCAGAGGTGTAGGTATTCTTTCAAATTAGTGCTTTTGTGTCCTTTGGATATATGGAAAAACATTATAAGAAGAAAATATGTGTTAAGGCTTGTGGTAATGAAGGGATAGGTGAAAGGAAAATTTTTAAAGAAAGGGAATC